>NW_028277085.1:1523958-1828750 GCF_059951505.1 Python bivittatus
CCCTGCAGGCTGGGTCTTGGGGCCTCCCCTGAGTCTAGAAAGAGGACATGGTTCCTGGCCGGCTAGGTCAGGTCACGCCACTGGGTAACTCTGTGTGGCGGCTGTGCAGGCGCTTAGCTTGAAAAGGTCGGTGCCCATGAATTAGCTGGCACTCGTGGTTTCTGCAGGGACCCAGCCAGGTGGCTCTCTCAGCCTTTTGACACAGAAAGGTTGCTTCCCAGCCTAGCTGCAAACAACGTCAGTTGATAACAGCTTGTGACTCTCCCTGGTCTCCCTGGAGGAATCACAGGCCCTGATGTGGTGAGTGCGCTCATAATTCCGGTATCTCTGACCCCATTCCTAGAGCCATGTTTTCCACGAAGGGCTGTTCAGCCACTTAAAGTCTAGCCACGTGCGCAGCGGATCCAGGATGAAAACCATCTTTGGATAAAGGAGATTCCACCCTTGTTTAAAACAGAGCTCAGCCGTTCTTTACGCTTCAACAAAAGATCTCCTCTGCAGGGGTTTAGGGAGGAGGCCTGTCTTGGTCTCCCATTTGCTTTTCTCCAGGCCACGGCTTCCTCTCTTTACTGGGACTGGAGTTGCCCACCCAGTCCTTGTACCAAAGGCGGCTGACTGCCAAGGGCTTCCGAAGTTGGTCTCAGCGTTGCTTGCTAGCGTATGCCTTGACCACTTCTGGGTTTGGGGAGGAAATGTTGAGAGGTGCAGTGCAGTGCAGTGCAGCGCCCTTGGCGTAGATGGGACCTCCTCGATAAGAAAACGCTTGCTATATAGATCCTGCCTCCCCTTGCTCCCCCCAGCCCCAGAGCATAGCCCGTATACGGCACGGGGCCAGATTATTTGAGGGACGGACCACCTCTCCCCAGTTCAGCCACCCGTCCGGTCAGGTCTGGCAGGAGAGGCATGTCAAGGGTCCTGTCCGTGAAGGAATAGCACCTGGCAGGGCCCAGGAAGAGAGCCTTTTCTGCCGTGGCACCCACCCTCTGGCCCCTCAGCCCCGAGGTTAGATTGTGCCCAACCCTGCTGGCCTTCCCGGTGGGCTCTGAAGACGCGGTTTGGTGCCATGCCTGGGTGTCCCTTGGCGGCATCAAGCCTGCCGGTTGGTTGCGTTGTTAGTAATTTATCATACAATCAATACAAATTAGCAAATTAGCTTTATTGTTCTAATTAAGTTTTAATTGGTTCTAATGGCTTTTACTTTGTTTTCATTTTTAATTGTTGCTGCTGTTTTTTTTAATTATGTAAGCTGCCCAGAGTCACTCAGGTGAGATGGGTGGCGATATAAATCGAGTCCATCCATCGCCAAAGCGGGGATCCTTAAGGTTCTGCAGAATCCCCCAGATCTGGGTGGGTGGTGGGTGGGTGGCTGGGATGCACTTCGTTTATAAACAGGTGTGTGCTTGCTCGGTGGCTGGAGACTCCGTGGTTTCCTTACGTTTGTCATTCATGGTTTGATTTCAGCGGGTCATTGTGTCTCGTGGTCAAAAGGTCAACGGGTTTAAGTTGCCAGAAGTCCTGGAATTAAAAAAAAAATCAGTTAAGGGAGCCTACTTTTTTTTTCCAGAAAATACCGGGCCTTGTCTCCCCCCGCCCCCCCCATCCCCAGTGTTATTTTTTTCATTTAGTAGTTTCCTTTTTAAGTGAGTCAGGAAATGAATATGGCCAGCATTCCGGAAGTTGGGTAAAATTCTAGCCGCGCCTGTTCCATCTTCGCTGTTGACACATGCTTCATTCATCCACTCGCAGCAAGCAGTGGCAGAGTGTTATTTATTTCGCCTTTGTGGGCGCACCAAGGCAACTTCTAAATGCAGGTGGCGCGGCAGGAGTCCGATGTTGACAAAAGCCCGGAGGTCTGATTCGGAGACTTCCTTTCAATTGCCTGGGTGGGCAAGGCCGCAGTTCCCTGGTGCCTTAAGCGAGGTTTAACTCAGCTTTACCTGTGAATGCTGGGGTCTTCTCAAGACGTATCGCCGGCCCTACCACAAGCCCCCATATGTCTAATGAGGACTTAAAATGATTTCCTTGGTTGACCTGAAAGTATTTCTGATAATATGCGCTTTGTAGGAATAAGGCTTGCCTGGGTCATTTTATGTGTAAAACTCTTCAAAGCCAGCGTGTAAATAGATAATAATGTTGCTATAGCATTGATTTGTCCTATTTCAAGGGCAGTTGCATCTGTTCTTGGAAGACAAACTTCTTAACGCAGATCTATCCCCCTTACTACTACTTTTCCAACAGTACCAAGCCCTCAATCAAAATAACAACCAAACATGATGATGATAACAATAGGAGCAAACCAGGAGAAACAGCAGAGCGTGTGCCTAGCTCGGAGAGCACCAAAACGGCCCGGCGGTCCTTAAGTTTGGTGCCCCTCACCTCGGAGGCCTAGCGCAGCGCCAGCGGAGTGGAAAGGAAAACTCCTTTCTGGTAGCCCTTCTCCCCAGGGGCCACGTTTTGAGGGCAAAAGTGGAGTAATTGTGTAACCACAGCAGATGTCCAGATACGCAGCAACTTTCCAACAGGGTTATGCAACATACAGACGCCGCAAAGCCTTTTTCGAGTTCTAACCGAAACGTGGTGCTGCGTTACAGTTGTTCACCTCTGTCCTGAACTGCCCTGGGGCTCACTGGAATACTTTCCCCAATCTGGGGGACGCCTCTGGTGGTCAGCCATTCTTCGCAAGAGTTTCTTCGTGCGAGTTGCTTGTGCACTGATGCTGTTTGCCCCTCGTTCGGGGTCCTCAGGAATCAAAGGGGGAGCAGGCTGCTTGTCTCGGTGAACAGGCCTGAGTGTGCCGAAGCGCACGGAGGCTCCACAGCCTGCCGTTTTGCACGCAGACGGTGCTTTTAATGGCGGAGGCGACACATGAAGCTCGCTTGCACCCTGGTGATTTCTACTGCCTTATAACATCCAGCCATTGCCATGGCAATATTATCAATTGTGACCTATTTGCAAAGCCTTGGTAATGGCGGGAAGACGCTAGCGTGGAAATGGCCTGAGATACATCTTCTCCTCCAGTAGAGCTTTACACTTACTTTGTAACAGACTGACTTGGAGTAAGTTACAAAGAAGATGCTAAGAAGCCCTGCGGATTTCAGGGTTTCCCTTAGGGGTACCCCTCCCAAGCCATAGGGGCAAGTAGCTTCCATTTGGTTTTTGGTGAGACTCCGGATAATGATGCCAAAATGATGTCACTTCCCTGCATTGCAGGGGGGGGGGAGATTTCCTTGTTGAATGTATTAGGCAGGGGTCAGTGCAATAAAGAATGGCAGAAAATCTCCAGTGGAAAGTGCTTAATAATAATAATACATCCCCAAACATCTGGAGCACCACTTGAAGACCATCGGTATTGACAAAATCACCCCCAGTCAGTTGCAAAAGGCAGCTTTACCTGGAACAGCTTCCCTCCTGCGACGATCCCTTTAATGCCATCAGACAACATCTGCCTATCCCAGGTCCTTGGGAAGGACTCGATAGGTGGACAAAAATGCCAAATCCAGTCTAAACATCTGGCTGACTGTGCAACCGACCATAAGAATAATAATTTATTAAACTTACATGCTACCCGACTCTCAGTGACTGTGGGCGGCTCGCAACAATCAAAGAAATTACAGTCCAATCAATAAAAGATAAAGATAAAAGATGGTCAGTGTGATGAAGTGAGGGGTCTCTCTCCCCCTTGCCAAAGGCTCTTAAAAGCAGCAGGCCGGGGGCCATCTGGATCCTGGGATGATACGCATCTCTCCTAATTTCTGCTCTTGAGGTGCAGGAGGGGAGATGCTGAAAATGAAAATACGTCAATATGCTTAAGACCACATTGGATGCGTAACACTGTCTATGTTTCCATTCCAGGAGAGGTTCCCCCCCCCTCTTCTCCCCCTCCCAGAGATACTAGATGCTCCTTTGGACAGGATTAAATAGAGCAAACAAAATTCTCCAGTGATGCGCACCAGGGCAGGAATGCAAGTCTAGATGTGAGAGTCTTAACTGGAAAGATGTGAAGGGTGGGCTTGTTAGGCAGAGCCCCGGATGAGATCTCCCGTCCTGCTCCCTCCGCTTGGCAACAAACTGGCTTCTCCAACTCAGCAGAGTTACGTCTGGCAGGCGATGAAGGCCCAGCTGGACCTTTCTCAGCTCAGACCTGGTCCCTTTAAAAATTATATCAGATACAGGTAGCCCCCCATTTAAGACCAAGTTCCGTTCCCAAGATCTGTCCTTAAGCCAAATTTGTATGTAAGCCAGAACAGTATTATCGTATAATACTGTATACGTAGTATTGTGTATCTAACTCGAACCATTGTGTATTTAACTCAAATCATTGTGTATTTAACTTGATTTTGCTACAATAGGCTCTGTTCTGAACTATGGGTTGTCCTTAAACCGGGTGTTCTTAACCAGGGGACTACCTGTAATTTAAAAACAGACAATGGTATTAAGAAGTTGCCTAGGTTTGACTCGGAGCCTCCCCAACATTTCATGTGGCTGGAATATCGCACGCAAACAACATTCTTGAGCACCAGCTACCCAGAAGAGAGTTCCTCATCTCTGAAAAGATTAAATCCTGCCTCCTTTTTCCACCGGGTGTCCTTTGAACCTTCCGCCAGACAAGACAGTTAAACAGCCCTCCAACCGTTGAAGTTCCCCCACCCCTCCTACTGGAAAAATAGGTTTAAGTCATCAGCAGCTCCAAGGAGGATTTTCATTGGGGGAAAGAGACATTAAACGCTTCCTTTTGTTTCCATCACTATTCCAAAGAAAACTCTCTGACCAGCACGCCTGCTCTTTGCAATTTGGTTTAAAAAAAAACAAACAGCAAAACGAGGAAAGAAACAATAGGCATTTTATTGCCACTGTTTGCATTCCCTCCCCTTTTCTTGTTGTATCAGGCCTCTTTGAAAAGGTCTAATCTTTTAACAGCCGAACAGCACTTAGAAAATTGGAAGTCCTTTATGTTTTTAACCATAAAGCATCAAGCGGGTCGTGCTTTGGACCTCTTGAGGAGATTGGGGGTCTGGGAAATGGAAAGGAGGCTGCTGGAAGGCTGCAAATTTAAAGCATCGACTTTGGTCTGGAAGGGCTGATCGGATCGGGACCTGCAGGACAGCTTCCGGGGTGCGCTCATCCTAACTCGGTGTTGTCCAAACTTGGCCACTTTAAGATGAGTGGACTTCAACTCCCAGAATTCCCCAGCCAGCGCCAAGTTTGGACAACACTGTCCTAACTGAATCCTTTTCTTCCCAATTTGTTGTTTTTTGGCTATGATCTCATCTCTGGGAGTTCTGGGGGTTGAAGTCTACCCATCTTAACGTTGCTGAGGTTGAGAAACACTGCTCTATTGGCTTGGCAACGTTTTCTTGAAATGGCCATGAAAAAAATGTTGTGCTTTCCTCTAGCAGCTTCCAGCCCAAATCAGCTTGAGCCCGTGGAGCCCCTGTGGTTCTGCAGGAGATGGCCGCCTTTGTTCCGGCCACGCAAGGTTGGCCGCGATTCCGTCTGCCACCTCAGTTGGGTGCCGACCTGGTCTGGATTCAAAAGCTGAGCTGAGTTGGGCCTGGTTGGACCTTGGATGGGAGATCCCCAGAGGATGGCCCATGACTTCCACCTTACAGTTAAGAAAACTCCCCGGATGGAGTCATCTCAACCAGAAGGAAAACTCAACCCCAGTTGGGTTTTCATGAGGTCTCCCTCAGGTACCTTCAAGCAACTCTCATTGGCAGCAACCAGGTTTACTCTCACCTAACTTATGGCCAAGGTTTGCTGGTGGTGTTGACTGGAGAGGGATGTGAGAGCGCGGTGGGCTTCTGGCCTTCTCCAGGAGTTGGCCCCTGTTGAGTGGCCTGTTCCAGCAACAGCTGGCTGGGGCCTTCAAAGGCGTGTTCGTGTCCCCTCCTGCGGTCTGGCCCTTTGCCCTGCGAGGGTCCCTTGGCCTGCAAAGAGGGCCTTGGCACCACGGCCTTTTACGTTTGGGGCGACTGAGGCTTCCCTGCCGGTTGCGCTGCCCCACGGCCGCTTCTCACACGATCTCGGGGGCTCAGAGCGACTGCCCCCAAGGCGCTACTGCTCCCCCTCCCGCGCCATCGGCGGCGGCGGGGCCCACCCTCCCCGGGCCAGGAATGGAGCCGGCCCAGCTGTGACCCGGCTCGGCCAGCGGAGCTGGACCGGCCCTGCAGCCGCCTCCCGGCCGCGCCTCCGCCGGGCCGTCGGTCCCGAGGACGGACGGGCGCTAGAGCGGCCCGGCGACGGCTCGGGGAGGCCCCCGGGCCGCCAAGCCCCTCCGGGCCCCCGGCCCAGCGGGCTCCCAGCCGGCTCCAGCCGCCCCGTGGGTCCGCGCCAGCCGCGCAGGCCCCTCCCGCCCCGGCGAGGCTGAGTCAGAGGCGGCGGCCGGGACGGGCTTGGCCTCGTCAGGCGGGCGGGGACTGGGGGAGGCAGCCCGGCTACAAAAGGGCCGCCCGGGCGCCGCCCGCTCTTGCTCGGCCGGCCGGCGCTCGGAGTCTGCAGCCCCGCCCGGTAAGTGCCGTCCCGCGCGGCAGGGCCGCTCCCCGGTCTGCAGCGGGGCTGGCCGGCGCCCTGCTCCCCCGCCGGGAGCCCCGGGCTCGCCCCGCAGCCCCTTCCCTCTCCCCCTCCCTCTCCCCCTCCCCGGCCGGCGTCGGGCGCGGCTGCTGCCCGGCGTCGGCGCTGGCAGGTGGGCAGGGCGCCGCCTGGGGAGGGGGCTGCCCCGGCCCTCCGGCGCTGCGTCGCGCCTGTCCCGGGCCGGGCGCGGCGCCGCCTCCGAGGGCCGTCCGGCCCGGCTGCCGCGCGGAGGACCCGCGGGGAGCGGCTGTCGGGCGCAGCGGGCCCCCCGGGCAGCGCCGGGCGAGTCGCCCCCTGGCTGCCGGGGCCGCGAGGCTCGCCAGCCCACGAAGGGGTCCCGGGGAGCCGGCGGGGGGCGGGGGGCGGTGCTTGGGAGACCCTCGGCCGCGCTGTCTTCGGAACGGTCCCCCGTCGATCGGCAGAACACCGGAGCTCCTTTTGGAGAAAGCGGGATGGGGCGGCTCCGTTTTTTTTTGCTTGTTTGTTTGCAAACAGGCGGCCAGGAGGCTGGAGTTGATCAGGGCCCCCCTTGGAATCCTTCCCGCAGGAGGGAGACGCCCCCTCCTCCTTTTGTCCATGTCCAGCCCGGGCAAGCTTTAGCAGCTACACCTATCGCTTCAGCCAGGCAAGATGGGGTCGCTGAAGCCCCGTGTAACCCCGTGGCCTGCGCAGGGCTGCGAGCGTGAAAACGGCCAAAAAGGCTTGTGCAAGAAGCAGGCTTGTGGAAGTCCCTTTGGCGCCCTGGAGCGCGGCATTCGTGGGGCGGAGGAGCCGGGGTGCGAGTCTCGGCCACTCTCCTCTGGAAGGGCTTGTGCAGGAGAACTCCCTTGCCTTTGGCCTGGAGCTTCTGATGCACACTTGCCAAGAAAGGTCACAGGGCTGCGTAGGAAATCTCTGTGTGTGTGTGTGTGTGTGTGTGTGCATGGATTGGATTAAGGAGGATACAAAAGCTTTTCTCCAGCTTTACAAAAAGAAGCCAGGATGGCTGCAGAGCTGTGGTAGTGGGGCCCCTTCTTAAGGGCCTGTTTATCCCCCCCCCCCGCCACCGTCTGCCCAGCCTGGTGCTTGTGTTTGCCCGCTGCAGAGACGCCTGCCTGCCTGCCTGCCTGCCTCTCCTCTCCGCGCAGCCCTCGGGCGTGGCCCTCTTGGGCTGCACATCGTTTCTGTTACGTCACTCAGCGAGAGTCTGCCTCTCGCCCGCCTTGCCAGCTCGCATGTTACAGCAAGCAATGCGGTAAGAGCTGTTGAGAAAAGCAGGCGCCACACCCTGCCCTTGCCCTGGGTTTTGCCAAATGTCTGGAGGATGGGGGGGAGGGGGCTCTTGCAGGGGAGGCGGGGCGGAGAGCAAGCCCCATCCTTGACTTTTGCCCTGTTTTACCCACGTCGTTCTGCCTCTTGCGAGAGGGCTCCGAAATCGGGTGGCCTCGTCTTCGGGCCACTTTAACGCAAACACTGGGTTATTGTCCTTTTCGGCTAGGAGTCTGCAGTGCTGGAGAAAGCTCTTCTTGTTATTTGAACAGAGAGGCAGTGTAGTGAGCGGGTGGTGGGGCTTACCAGCTCCTGGTCAACATTCGCTGGAAACCTGTTAGCCAAACTCTTGGCTTGATTTACTCCAAAGGAGCTTTGGAAGACTGGAGGAGGGGGTTGTGCGCCGTCGAACCCCCCCCAGCAATATTCGTAAGCTGCCTAGCCCCTAAAAAATACTGTGGACTAGCGCCTTAGCAGTCCGACTTGCAAATCTGGTTGAACCCGTGCCAGACTAATGGCACCAGTTGCTGTTCAAAGCCCTCAAAAGGTTTCTGGCAGCAGAGAGGCAAACCCAGGAACAGAAGTTGGAACGTATCTTCTCACATTTTCCCTCAGAGAGGTCCTGGTTGCCTCTCCGTTGTCCCGGCTAAGGACAGGCAGGAGGACCTCGGGCTCTCCTAGAACTTCAGTTCCCAGCATCCCCGTCATCGACCGTGTTGGCTGCCACAGCGCATTCAGCTCAGCTGCAGGAAATCTGTTTGCTATTAAGAATAAATGGGATTGTTTTCAAAGAGCCCGGCTGGGCTGCAGCCACGAGCGGTCCAGCCAGGAGGTCCTCCAGCCTTGTTGCAAACAGGTTGGCAGCTCCATCTCTGAGGGCCTCTCTGAACAGGGAAGAGAAGTCCTGGAGCGCAAATGCCGCCTCAACCAGGCTGTGAAGCAAACGCGGTAGCGGAGCACAGTGGGTAGCGCATCCGATTATGGCCATGGAGATCTGGGTTCGAATCTCCACCCACCCTGAAAAGTTGGGGCCACAGAAGGGCTGGCTGGAGCCAAATTCGGCCGAGGGCTCCCCGAGATGGACCCCCCTTGCGAGGAACGGATCCCTTTTGCAAATGCGGAGGCGTCCGGGTGTTCAGTGCTCAGGAAGGCCCGGGGTGGGTTGGGCGCTCTGCTGAATCGACAGCAGCACCGCACAACGTTTGGCCTTGAATGTTGTCTGATTCTGTTTGGGGAGGGGGAGAGAAAGTAGGTTTTCCTCAGCTTCCTCCCACCTTCCAGGCAAAGGAAGGATCTGTCCTTTTTATTGCAGCTGTGGATGGCGGCGGCCTTTTCCTGCAGATGTTTTCCTCCCTGGTTGCCAAGAGGCTTCTCTTCGGCTGCGCCCTGCCCGCATTCATTCCTCTGCAGCCACACCTAGATTTCCTTGCTAGCCAGGGAACCTGCGGCGGCGCTCACGAGGGTGCAGGGCTGGCGGCCCCTCCCCTTTCCTCACCTGCCAGGGAGCAGCCACACCTCCGGGGTGGCATTCCCAGCCCAGGAGCCTGCATGTCTGGGCAAAGCTGGCTTAGCCCTGGAGAGGCTCTGGTGTGAAACAGCCTCCCGGCCCTTCGCAGGGGCGGTGAATCCGCCAAAGGGGTGGATTAAAAGGAAATCTTTTATTCAGCTGCAAAGGCTCCTTGGTGCGTTGATGTTGATGGCCTTTAGTCTTGAAAGCTGTGGTGCTGTTTCTCAACCTGGGCTGCTTTAAGAGGGGTGGGCTTCAACTCCCAGAATTCCCCACACCTTCTTACAGATGCTTGAAGGAGTATTTTGCTCCTGGAACACACTTTACAAAGTATTTCCTGCAAATGTTTTGTGCAGCCCCTTTATCAAGGCCGTGGGTAAGCTGTAGAGCAGGTGTTTCTCAACCTCAGGAACTTTAAGATGCATGGACTTCAATTCCTAGAATTCCCCAGCCAGCCATGCTGGCTGGGGAATTCTGGGAGTTGAAGTCCACCTCTCTTAAAGCAGCCCAGGTTGAGAAACACTGCTGTAGAGTTAAGTCTTGCAGCAATTGGATGGGCGAAATAAAGCACAATCCGTTCGGGGTTGGATCAGACCCAGGCTTTATCTGCCGTGTCAGCATCTTGCTCCTAATTGTGCTGAGCCAGACAACTCAGTCTTTCATTCCTGCTCGCTGGAGTCGCTTGGACTTGATCCCCGTTGCTGTCCTAACGCCAGGGCACAGCAGTGCAAGATCTAAGCAAGAACAAGTCCTTACGGGTCCCCTTGAATTTCTAAGCTGTCGTTAGGTAGGATTTGCCGGAACGGCTGCCAAGCGACAGAAATGCAGGAGACACGTGGATTTGAAGGGCGCCTTTATTCCAGATCTGCACCGGCGCGATGTTAGGCGGTGGCTTTAGGCGTGCAGGAGGTTTTTTTTCCCCTTGTTGAGGTGAACGAAACCGTTCCCGAGGGAAGCGGGGTCTCAGAAGGACGCTTGGGGGCCCTTCGCGAGAAGGGCGCCCGAGTGTCTGCCCCTTTCAAGCCGCCTCGAATGCGCCTCTCCCCCACCATGAGGTCTAGAATCCTCCTCTCCTGACGGGAAACGCCCAGATTCTGCAGCAGCTGCTGCGGCGCCGTGTCACGGCGGTGCTCACCTGCGCGGCTGCCACGTCGCTGAGCGGCGGCGATCTTTCCCCCGCGATCAGAGATCGCTCGCCCTCCTTGCAGAATTCCCGAGCTATGACGCATCCCCGCCGCCCCCTCCCCGGCCTGCCTTCCCCCCGATTGGCCTTCTGGGTCTGGGGGCAGCTCCGCGCCCCGCTGGGCGTTCCAAGGGCGGGCCGGCAGCCGCGCTCGGCTCGGCTCGGCTCGTGCGGGCGGGCGCGTTTCTGCGCCAGGCGCTCCTGCGATGCCGCCCCTGCTCGCCAACGTCAGCTCGCGGCTGGAGCGCCGCTGGGCGGCGGCGTTGGGTGCTAACGCGGCCCCGGGCAGCTGCTTTCCCAGATGCTGGTCCTGTCGATTAAGATTAAGAGCGCCCCGATGCTCGTGGAGAGTCACAGCCACGGTTTTATGGGCGGGGATGGAGGAGCAACCCTCGGTCTTCTGTGAGGTCCTAGGAGGGGGTGGGGGGTCGCTGCAGAGTTTAGATCCATTTGAGAAGAGAGGGGAGGAACCCAGGAAGGAGGCATGGAGCCTCCGGGGTAGGAGGCAGTGTACCTGTGGATATAGCCGCCTGCTGAGAAACAGCAAGAGGAAGGGCACTGTATCCACACCCCGCTGGTCAGTTCTCTGATGGCGCCAGAAGGCCCTTGGCTCCTCATGGGGTCAGAAGGAGGCTCGGTAGACCCCAGTGGATTGCCCACCATCAGTACCTGCTTAGGATTGGGGCTGAAGTCCTGGAGTAAGAAGTGTGAATGTTGTGTGAAGACCTGCTGTGGTTCTGTGCACACTCATTTTGCCTCAGTTGCCTGCTTTGGCTGGACCAAAGGATGTGCGAGCCGTTGGCGGGGAACCCAAATCGATGGGCACACTGCTGTTTCCTGACCATGCTGTTCGCAAACTATCCTGGCCGTCCTAGGGACTAGAAACGTAATTCTTTGAAGCTACAGCACTTAGGAAGTGACTTGCGGATGTCCACTTTCCAGCCCCGTGTAATCAGACCTCTCTCTTTCCCACATTCCTTTCTTCCTGCCCAGAGTTCACATCTTACCCACTTCTGCCCTCAATACACTTCCCTTTTATCCGTGCACAGAGGGGAAGTGAGCAACCTGCTTGCCAGTCCCTTGGCTAAACTCCTGGGTCTCGGTTTCCCTAAGATTGTTTCACAGCTTTGAACAGATTGCAGGTGGCTGGGGTTGGACTGGGTGACCTCTAAGCACCCTCCCGGGGTTCTTCAGATCCCCTCCCTTTCCATGGCTGTGTGTTTTGATCAGGGCCGCGGTTGTGTGCCCCTTTCGGGGGCCGCCGGGCCCTGCTGGATTTGGCCAGCTCGCCAGCTGGCCTTGCCTTGCCTGGGGTTGATTCGAGGGGGAACGTCTGCAAAGGATCCTGTTTCTTGGCCGCATCTGGTGGCGGCAGCTGGAACTCTGCTTGGACCTGCAGAATCTGGCGGTCCCCTCCTTGTTGGTGCCCCCCTCCTAAGCACAACCGCCCCTCGTTCCAGAGGACTCAGCCCAGCCCAGCCCAAAAGAGGCCAGCTCTGTGCAAACACTCTGATAGGACGGTGGGGGCGGAGGGGAAGAAACTTCTCTGAAGCTTGGCCAGGGGTGGGGGAGTGCTGGCCGCTCGCATCCTGCCCCACCATGGAACTGGGATCCACCTGGCCTTGAATCTGGGCGTTGAAGAATGAAAACCCTCCTTGGCTTTGCTGGACGGGGTCCCTGTTCTGTGCTGCAAATTTCAGTTCTACTTTTCTCCCCCCCCCCCGATTTATTTCTTTCTTTTTCTCTTTTTAATCTCAAGATTCTTCCACATCATTTCTCAAGAATGTGCATTCTTTTGCTATGTTCAAACAAAATGTCCTAGTGCTCGCTCCTTCCTTCCTTCCTTCCTTCCTTCCTTCCTTCCTTCCTTCCTTCCTTCCTTCCTTCCTTCCTTCCTTCCTTCCTTCCTTCCCCCCCCCCTCTCTCTCTTAAGGGATGTTTGAAGCCTTTGGAATTGAGGAACAAGGAGGGTTGGCGGGGCTGAAAAATTGTTGGCGAGCATTGGCTTCCCCATCTTGTTCTTTGCTCACCCTTAATAGCTGGCTCGTTAATTGTGCTCTGGCTCTCGCTTCCTCAATCTTTCTGAAGGCTTTTTTTTTTTTGCAGCTTGGAAGAGGCTAACCTTCTTTTAAAAGATCGCTTCCTTAATTAGATTGTGGCCATCTTTACAGTGCTTAATTGTATTACTGCCTTGACAGTTGAACTCAAACCTCTCGTCCCAAGTCTTTTTAATGCTAGCAAATCCCGTTTGGGTAGCAAATCCCAAATCCTGGCAAAACATCTGGTGGTGGCAAATTCCAAAGTTTTCCAAATTCCAAAGTACTTGGAGCTTCATTTCCTACAGAACGTCTCGGGGGCTGCTTGCACCTAAGCTAAGAAGCCCCCTTCTGCTAGGAGCCTCCTGTGCAGGGCACCCATTTCCTCCTCACCTTCTTTCCCCCTCCTCATTACAGAATTACTAATGCTGAACTCCTTTGCAGAATTGCAATAAAGTTTGCCCTAAGCATGCGTCTGAAGTGTGTGTTTGAAAGCAAAAAACAATGCTCATTATGTTTAGGTACTTTTTAAAACCTGCTCTTTAGGTTACGGTTGGGCCAGTGACAGCTAGTTCTCAAAGGCTGATGTCCCTTGCTGTGCCTGTTAGGATCCGGGGCTGGTTCTGTTGGGTTAGCTGGAATCCAAGCATTTATTTGGGAGGCTTGGAAAACCCAGGAGAAGCGAAATGCTTGTGACATGAGGACTAATGTTCACTGACCAAAATGGGCCATGTTGTGAAGATCGTGGTGCTACAGAATCTGAGGTCCCTAGAGCGGTGTTTCTCAGCCTTGGCCACTTTAAGAGGGGTGGACTTCAACTCCCAGAATTCCCCAGCCAGCATGGCTGGCTGGGGAATTCTGGGAGTTGAAGTCCACCCCTCTTAAAGTGGCCAAGGCTGAGAAACACTGCCTTAGAGACTTTATATGCCTCTAGATGTTGAGGTGGATTTCCATGACACCACCTTTTTCTGTTCTTCCTTCCAGCTTCTTGGCAAGATGTCGACTGTCCACGAAATCTTAAGCAAGCTCACCCTTGAGGGAGATGTAAGTATTGTCCTTTTAGTTTCCCCTATCTCACCCACCCCCTCTAAAAAAATCAAATATTTATCTGCATGTTATAATGATGAGCAAATATCTCTTTGTAATGACATTCCCCCCCTCCAGTTATACACTGGATTAATGCGCAAATGTACTGCATTTCTGGGGTTCCCGATGTCATTTGAGCCATTGACTGTCCTGGATCAGCCACTTTTTTCTAAGAATCCAGGTCTCCCCCCAACCCCCGCCGGCTCTGGCTATCTCTGTGTCTTTCTGGGAGAGTCTTCTTTTGCATCTCCTGGTTCAATGTAAGGCTATCCTTCTCTTTACTCAGAACCTCCTTTGCTCACCGAAGACCACAGAGTCAACCTTGGCATCTCCCGTGGGATGGGATCAGGAGTTAGATGCTGGGGAGTAACATAATCTTCTGCTGGGATCTTGAACAACCAAGAACAGGTTGGGCCCCTGTAAGACCATTCCACATTTTCAGAAACACAGGATCGCTCAAAACAAGGCTGCACCATCCTTGGTTCAGCCAAGGTCGATCAAGCAAGTCATAGCTGCTTGGTTTAACCAAGCCATAAGCCATAGTTTATAAAGCACAGTTGGCAGAGCTCACACACTGGGTCACATTATGGCTTAGTGGGATTTGGGAAGCCATACTGGCAGGTTGTCCCCAAGACGCCGAGGTCTTACTCTTGCAGCCTCTCAGTGCCCACCTTCCTGGGCCCAAGAGTGGCGTCTCCGCGTGGTTCAATCCCAGAGACAACGTTCCAGTTGTCTGGGTTTGGGCAATCCTGTTCAGGGTGGAAGGGTGTGTAGCCAACCCTCCTTGTGTGAAGAAAGGGCAGCAAATGATAGTTCACAATGGGGGCCAAACACGCAGGAGGTCAAAAAAATCAAGATGGTGGATGTGATTATGAACACCATCTTGATTTTTCGAGACGCTTGGCCAGACTCTCTTTGGAACTCTCTGGGAGAGATGAACATGTGAAAATCAGATTGTGATCATTATTGACCGTTCAGGATGACAGTCTTAAATCCCATCATTTGGGGGTGGGGGGACACGGCTGATTCTAGGGGAATTGGGACCACGGCATTAACGCCTCCAGCACAAAAACAAGGAATGGCCATCGCAGGATCTGCCCGCGTTAGATCTCACAAACAGTGATGGTAAGGGATGGCAAGTGGTCTTGGTGAAGTAGCCTTTGCACAGCCAATCTCGAAAATGTATGGGGCGCTGAGACCCACCCACCCACGGGCTGCAGAGGGGTGTGCCAGGCCCAGCGCAGCCCCTTTCCAAAGTAACCTTTCGTCAAAGGATGAGATGTAGTGGCACCGGCATCTGCTTTTTCGCTTGCTTAAGCGGGACTGTGGTCTTGCAGTCTCCCGAATCTTCTTTCGCAGACGAGCACCTTCTCAACGTCTTTCCTCTTGGCTGAGCGTGCCACAGAGAGCAAGGGGGGCACTGAGGGCCCATTTGAGCAAATTAACAGCCTTTGCCCCTTGAGGGTCTGCCATGCTGTCCCGGGGGTGTGTGTATGTGTGCGTGTCCCCCTTTCCCTGCCTTGTGACGGCCCAGAATGGTGTCCTCTGACCGGTAGGAGCCCTGCATTTCTCTGGCGAAGGTGGCTCTCCTGGGGCTGGCGAGCTATTTCCGCCCCCCGTTCCAAGCTCTTTCCACTGCCTGGTGTTCAAGAGCCCAAGAATGTCCTTTGTTTGGAGAGCGGACAGCTTGATTTCGGTGCATTTAACTTTTCCACTCATTGTTGGTTTTGGCATCACGAGCAAGTTGCTTCTTCTGGGAAATCGCTGGTGCCAAGCCTGGCGTGGCAGCCAGCCAGCTCCTGCCTAGGGAGGGGGAAGGTGGGAGGGGAACCGTTTGCAGGGTGGGTTTTTAAAAACATGCCTTTACCCCCTTCCCCGTGCGGGGTATGTTTCCAAAGAAAAGAAAACTTTCCTTGTGTAACCGGCTTTGCAGGCTTGACAGAGCGTGGGACGAATCAAAGATCCCTTTTGCAGGTCTCCCCTGATGGGAGGTGCCCTTTGGCAGAGTGAAAAATTTACAAAGTCCCTTCCCCGTTTGGGCACTTCCAGAGAAGCAAGACCAGGCCTGCAGCGTTAACAGACATCTTCCCCAACCGGGCAATGTCTGGGGGAGCTGGACTGCAGATCCCATCAGGCTAGCCAGCGCAGTCCACGCTGGCTGGGAGCAAGAGGGGGCTGTAATTCAGCCCACCTGGAGGGGTGCAAGCGTGAGCCGGGCTGGGCGAGGGGGAGAACCTTTTTCATTGCAGACCCCATCGAGGAAGCAGGACGAGCCCCGAGTTCTGTTAATGGGCTGGAATGTCGAGAACTAGAATGCAGCATCTGGGAAGGAGGGGGAGACCCTGCAGCCCCCTGCAGGATTAGGGGGTTCATTGAGGTGGAGGCTCCTGGAGGCTCCTTTTCCCGCTGTTGACAGGATAAGCCCCCACCGGCATCTCCCCCCTGCTGATTGTGGGGTTCAGGGCTGCTCCCCTTCCTTTTGGAGCCTCAGGGCAGCCTCTTACAGAGGGCCCTCGTGGGGGGGCCCTGCCCCCTGTTTCCTGGCCCCCAGCATCCTGCTTTGCTCCCAGCCATCTTTGGCCCCCCTCTTCCGTTGGGCTTCACTCCTCCGCTTTTTGCCAAGGCCTGCGGGGAGGAATGCTTTGCGTGCCCTTTGAGAACGTAAGCGGAAGGTGGCATGAACTCCAGGGCAAAGCTTGCCGGGCATCAGCCTCCCCCAAGCTGGGGACCCCCAGATGCGTGGATGCCAGCCCCTCTGGAGGGCACCAGCTTGGGGGAGGCTGACTCACTCCGGGCGAGAGGATTTCTTTCCCCTGGTGGCCCCGGAGGGGCAGCGCCTGCGTGAATGGCCTCTGTCTGCCTCTCCCTCCCTCCCTCCACCCCCCGCGTGGGATGAGCTGCTTGGCAGGCCCTTTCACAGTGTTGCCCTTCCTCTCCCCCCAGCACGCCCTCCCCGCCAGCGCCTACGCCACCGTCAAAGCCTACGGAAACTTTGATGCTGATCGTGATGCTTTAACCCTCGAAACTGCCATCAAGACCAAAGGTAGGTGTGAAGGAGGCTGCGTGGAGGAGAAGCCGTGGCCTCCCACGTCCGCAACGGCTGCTTTTTCTCCTGGCCGGACGTGGAGACAGGATGGCGGGAGAGGCACCTTGTGGCTCCCTTCCACTCCTGGGGAGCCTGGCCGGAGCTCTTGGAGACAAAAGGAAGCAGGTCGTGTGTTTTGAGGAGAACCCCGAATCTGGGTGCAGGAGACTTGCGGGGGGGTGGGGGTGGGCTGTTACAGCCCTGTGGCCGAGAAGTTTTTCCAGAGGTGGCTTGCAGGATGCCACGAATGGGACTATCCCTGCCCCTGCCTGATCATCTGAAAGGGTGTGACACACAAGGAAAGGTGATGGGGAGGGAGGAGGGAAAAAAGCAAATGAGGCCTCAGGTGTTAGGACAGGTTTTCAGGTAGCCTGACAGGAGGTTGCGGGTTGGGGAGCAGATAAGGGAAGGAAGGTCCAAGGCAGTGGACTCACTGGTGTCTCTTCTAGGGGGTGCACCGTGTTGGGGGGCTCTGATTGATCGGTTAGGCCTGGAGAGGGTTTCGCTGCTGCTTTGCAGTGGGGCAGCTCTTCCGACCTTTGTGAAAAGGAATTCAGAGGGGGAAATAAACTGGCTGGCTAGAGACTGGAACCCAAGCTTGCTCCTCTGTCCCCAGAACCTCAGGACCCACATTCTTCTTTCCCCCTTTGCGGCAAAGCAGCGGCTGCATCCGTCGTGTCGCTATCGGAGGCCTCTCTTTGGCGCTCCAGCCTGGTGCCTTGCAGATGCCCGGGGGTGGCAGCTGGGGCCACGGTTCTTGGGCTCCCTCACACACTGACGGGGGCGCCCCGTGGCAGAACCAACGGGTGGGGCAGAATCCAGACGCCTCGCCTCTCCGGGGCTCTCCTTGGAGGGAGATGAAGTCTGGGCCCGGCTCCCGAGCGGTGGGTCTTTGAACCGTTCCAGGACCGTCCCCGCCTTCCCCGCTGAGGAGGCGCCCCCCACGAGTTCTTCCCCACAAGCGGGTGAGGTGGGCCTGCTCAGAGCAGCCGCAGGGGAGGGGAGGGGAGGGAGCCGTTGGCGGACCCCGATCGCCCGGTCGGCTCTGCGGATGAGCAGGGCGTTCAGCGCCTGTTCCAGAGCTGGGTGGGGATGTTTTTGGAAAGCGCTCCCGTCTCTGTTTTTGCATCCCTGCTTCTCTTTCCGCTTCCGAAAGGAGTCGTCCTCCTTTCTCATTTCTGTTTCTACACGTCACGCTGGGAGGCAGCGTTTTGGGCATGGTGTGGGGCAGAGACCGGGCCTATTGCGATTGCGTGCCGGCTTGCATTTTGTGGGGCAACCAAACGCCAGCCGCCACAAAGTGGAAAACGGCGTTTCCAAAACCCTTTGGGCAAGGATAAAGCACCCTTCCCCAAAATAGCCCTCCCTGATTTCATGTTAATGCTACAGAAGCAGGCAGGAGGTCTTGGAAAGAAACTGGAATGAGACCAATTCGCTCCGGTGGAGAGGAACTGGAGCTGCCTCCAGGAAGACGGCCTCTGCTTCCAAGCGGGCCACGAAAGCAGCGAGATGAGCAGCAGTGAGGACTAGTTACTTGCCTGTTCTTGTTAGAGGTGTTCATTTACCTGGGAAGAGGCACCTGGAGGAGCCCGACTCTTGGGGGGGCCCTCTGAGGCCAACTCCTTGAAATGCACCTAATTTTTATGCCCCAAGCCCACCAGATTTCTGCTCTTAGCCCCCAAAGGCGAAGGCCTGCCCAGGGGGGTTGCGTGTGTGTCAAAAATGTGTGTGGAAGGCGCACCCTTTTCAGATCTCCTCTGGAGGGTGGACGTCTCAGCGCCTGATTCCAGGGGCTCCACCAGATCAGGGTGACCCGGAGCTGTCACAATCCCCGCCTCCCCCCAGGGTAGAGCCTTCCCGTCGATTGCAAAAGCAGTGGCTCGTCCTTGGCACGGCGTGGCCCGGTCGTGCCAGGACTTCCACTGCGGTTAGTGGGGCAGCGGGGGCGCTGAGCAGAGGAGAAAGCGAGGCAGATCCCCCCAGCAGGGCATCATCCGAAGGTCCCTCTTTGCAAGGGGGGAGCCTAGAGGGAAGGACGAGGGCCACGTGGGGGACTCTCCGCGGCCCTGCCCAGAAGGTCTCGGCAGCTGTGAGTCAGCACCCTGCCCGCCGTGTCGTCTCACTCGGAAATGCCAACGGAGTCCCTTTCTCCTCGTGGGAATGGGGAGATCTCTGCAAGGCTGCCCCGTGGGGAGTGCGATTCTTAGCAAGCCTCAACAGCCCTCTGGAAGCCGATCCTTAATTATTTCTAGAGAGGAGCCGGCGGCTTTTTCCCACCCTGCATCGGTGACCTTTGATTTGAGGAAACTCGACTGGAAGGGGAAAGAAGGCTTCAGTTCATACGGGGAAAACGTTTTTTTTCCCTTTCCCCTGCAGGCTGATGGTTATGTCTTTTTTTTAAAAAACAATGATTTTATTAGAGTTTGCAAACAGAAAGATAAAAGAGCGATGCAAACTAAAGAAAATTTAAAAAGGAAAGGAAAAAGAAGTGCAAAGAGATAGGCAGAAGAAAAGAAAAATGGTTGGGTCTGATGACTCTGGGGTGGCCACAGGCACGACACCATCGTGCCTTCTTCCAGAGTCCTGCCCTGCAACTCCCGTCCCATCCAACCTGATGCCTCTGGAGGGCATTAAGGTGGCACTTCTGACCCCTGACCTCTGGCTTACCTTCAGGTTTTGCCCCAAGACCCACCCCATGGCACAGACCGGCGGTGGCCTTGGGGCTGTTGCGTTTTGCTGAGGACTTTCCAGTTCTGAAAGCATTGTGTTCATTCTCACCGTGACCGGTGGAACCAGAGGCGTGCAGAGACACACCTTTATTTTCCCAGCTTGACAAGAATCCCAGGGAGTGGGTTTTTTTAAAGCCAGCTGCGGTTAGACGTTAAATGAGCCGCCACTAAAGGAAAAGCTGATGCAAGAAACTAAATTTTGCTCTGGAGTAGCTGCTTTTAATTGCTTTCCTACTCAGTGTGGTTTATATAATTGAGATTTTTTCCCCCGTGGGCTCCCTCTGCACCAGTGTTTTTCAACCTTGGCCACTTTAAGATGGGTGGACTTCAAGTTGAAGTTGAAGTCCACCCATCTTAAAGTGGCCAAGGTTGAAAACCAATGCTCTACACCCAATCTCTTCCTCACACACACATGCACCCATCAGCTTATGCACCTTTTCAGAGAGTTTTGCAATTAAATAATATAAAGAAAATAGAGAACGTCCTTGGCAAGGCAGATGTTGCATCGAGGTGATACGTACCGGTTGAGACCCATTTGCTCGTGCATGAGAAGCAGGAATGCTGGGCAGAATCATTTTGAGGCTGCCGAAGCGCCACAAGGATGGATGGGTTATGTTGTCCATGTGGGGCATCAGATCCTCCTAGGCGGGCGCTGCGGAAGAGGCGTTCGAGTGCTAAAGTCGGGGCTAGTGTGAAAATCCAGCCGTGACGGGGAGGCGGACGTGTGAGCTGACCGGCGGTCTTCTCCTTCTGCAGGTGTGGACGAGGTGACCATTGTCAACCTTTTGACAAACCGCAGCAATGACCAGCGACAGGATATCGCTTTCGCCTACCAGAGGAGAACAAAGAAGGTACGAAGGCCGGGACTGCAGTTCCCAGAATTCCCTCGGGTGCGGTGGGGAATTCTGGGAATTGAGATCCCCGATCATAACTTGAAATGGAAAGCACCTGGCTGGATGGCTTTAGAAAGAACAGACAAATGCACGGACTCTATAGGCGCGCTCCATTTGTGAGAAACCAACACAACGCGAGGTGTGACGTGGAAAAACCTGCGCTCAACTAATCTAAACCTACTTTTATTTGAAAACTAAGTTTTGGGGGAGGAAAAACTCTTGGAGAGAATCTAACCTTCATCCTTCGTATATTTATCCGGGAGGTTTTTCTCCCAAACACTTTCGCTTTCAAAAGGAAGCGTCACTCCAGATTAGCTGAGAATATAGGCATGCCGGCCAGTGAATTTTTGCTCTCTTTTGGCGTCTGTAAATTATATCTGGGATCCTCTTCCTACATTAAAGATGATACGTCAAATAGAAATCTATAAAATCATGCTTCGGTAGAGAAATGATGCTAGCAAAACAGCTGCTTGATGCTAAGTCAGTATAAACCAGCTTGGCGTGTTATACGTTACCTAGCATGATATAAACCACAATTGGCCAATGGTGGCTTATTCAAACGATGACTAACCCTGGCTTAGTGCGATATGTGAGCATTCTGTCTTGTGGGCGTAGGCTGCATTCACGCCTAAATCATAAAGCAGTCTGGGTCTTGACGTAGTTGGTTGTGAGAACCTAGCCCCTCTGATTTATAAACTACAATTGATGGCTTGTGTGAACTGAGTTGCTCGGAGGGAGCAAAAGTCTGGCTGTCCGGAAGGTGTCCTGAATGGTTGATTTCTTCCCTGCTGTTAGGAACTGGCCGCTGCTCTGAAATCCGCCCTCTCCGGCCACTTGGAGGCGGTCATCTTGGGCCTCCTGAAGACGCCGGCGCAGTACGATTCTTCTGAGCTGAAGGGGGCCATGAAGGTCAGTGAAAACCTGGTGCTGGGGGGGGAGGCCCCTCTCCCCTGGCCCCTTCGCGCGTCATGGCGAGCCCTGGTCAAGACCCTTGCCCTCCTCTTCGCTCTCACAGCGAGACCAAGCTCTGTTCTCCCCTCCTAAACATCACTCTCCCTGCCCTGCCTGCAAGGATGCTGGTCTGTAGGTGGGAGTTATGGGAACTGGAGTACCAGGCACGGGCAGGTTCAGGAAAGCGGGTTTGGTTGCTCAGAAAGGGGCCAACAGAGTTTGGGCCCCTGGGATCTCCCTTGGAGCCCCCATCGGAATGGCATCCAGTGCCCTCCTCAACCGGCATCGGTCTCTGCCTGCCCAAAGCCAGGTCAGCAAGGCAGCGGGGGCCGCTCCTTTCCTTCTGCTGAGGCCCCCCAAGTGGGAATCTGCAGTTCTGAGGGGACTTGACCCCCTCGCCAGCCGTGGGTGCAGTGCGGGGGTCTAGTCCTGGCATTTTCTCTATCGAACACCCCCCTCTAGTGTCCATCGCCTGCACTGCAAGGAAGGTTGGGTCGGGGATCGCCGCTTTGCCTCCGGCTTGGTGGACGGGGACGGGCTTCTCTTTCTCATTTAAGAACACGATAAAAAAGAGAGAGAGAAAGAGAGAGAAAAGAAACTGAGTTAAAAGGAATCAAGAAGCGTTGTAACATTATGGTGGGGTGGCGTATTAAAGTAAGTTAGGTCTCTCTAGGATTTCAGAACATCATTGAAGCCGTGCCGTGGCAAACCCCAAAACTAGCATCGTGTGAGTCAGGAATGGTGGCAGCAGCTTTCTGAGTCTTAGGCTGGGGTTTTTCCTGGAGGCGGATGGGTTGAACCGGAGCTTAGTTCAAGCGACGGCCCTGTTTGGCGCTGGCTGAGATTTTCCCAAATGTTCTGCCAGTTATGTGAGTCAGACCGGGATCCACCTAACGGCGATGGCCACAGAGGACTACACTGACTTTTCGCTTGCATTTCAGGGCCTGGGGACCGATGAAGATACGCTCATAGAGATCATCTGCTCGCGGACAAACCAGGAACTGGCCATCATCAACAAAGTCTACAGGGAAAGTAAGTTGGCCAGGATGGATGTGAGAAAAGAGGGGGAGTTGGCTAATTTTCTCCTTTGGATAAGGAGGGTTTTGTTCTAAAATGCTTGAGAGTTAGAGCTGGTCTGCGACGATTATTTTATATGGAAAGAAAAAGAGGCAATTGCAAAGAATTGCCGAGGTGGCGCTTCAGTTCTTCTGCATGTGCCATGTCCAGGCCTTGAATAAGCAGCTGGCATCCCGTGGGTGGAGAACTTAGCAAGCTTCGCTGGTCTTAAAACTCAACCAAGGCCGCCAGGATTACAGGAATACAAAACATGGTTTTCAAATCAAGTCCTTGGCCAAAAAATCTGGAGCAGGCTTGAAAGCAAGAAAGAATATGTTGTGTTATATACACATTTTGGAGTTCACAGAAAAAAGCCTTCGCAAACCTTCCTCAGCCTCACCAAGTTTTCAGGGACCTCCAGGCAGAACTTTAGCTACAGGTTGTCCTCATTTAGCGACCATTCGCAGTTACGACGGTGAAGAAAAAGTCACTTTGCGACCAATCCTTGCATTTATGACCTTGGCAGGTCTGCAAAGCCAAGGAAAGCTGAAGTCAGATTGTAGACACCATCGTGGTTTCGCATAGTGACCATTTCGCTCAATGACTGAGTGGCCAATCCCAATCATGGTCGCTAAATGAGAACAACCTGTAGCCAGGAACCTGAGTGGCTCCTGTTACTGTGACTGCCCCAACTTATCCTTCCATCTGCACTGAATTTCAGGACTGCAATCAGATGTGGTCAAAATTCAGTGCTTGACTGTCAGTCTGAACCCAGAGGTAGATTTTCCATCTTTCTGCTTCACTCTGCTTCATTTTCAGTGTATAAGACGGAACTGGAAAAAGACATCATCTCTGACACGTCCGGGGATTTCCGCAAGCTGATGGTCGCTCTGGCCAAGGTAGGAATCTCCCAGCTGGCCTTTCTGTTGCTTTATTCTTGGTTCCGGTGCGGATGGTGGCCGCTGGGCGCATTTGAATAGGATTGCAAGCGCTTCCGACGTTATGCCAGGCCCGCTCTCTCACAGGCTGGCATTAAGGAGGCGCGTCACGTCCCGCGCCAGGACTTTTAGGAATTGCTGTCTCCGGTTGAGGAAATCAGTAACTGCATTTGACCGGCATTCACTTCATAGCTAGAGAAAGAAGAATACCGTACGTTATAAAGGGCTCAACCTCAGAGAACCCCCATGCACGCAACCCACAATGGGGTATCAGGAGCCGGCCGTTCCGATTTACAGGAGCCGTTCCGTCTGGGTCACCCGATTGCTCTGCTTCCCATCTCCACGTTGGTCTGATTTGGATCTCGGAATCCGACTGTGATTCCTGCAGGGGTTGGACTTGCTGCCCTCGATGGCCCTTCGCTATCTAGGACTCCACGACTGATAATCTCTCTGTGATGCCAGGGGTTTATTTTGGGGGTTTCTGTTCTCTGTTTAAAGGGGAGGAGAAACGAAGACTGCTCCGTGGTGGATTACGAGCTGATTGACCAAGATGCCCGGGTAAGCACTTCTGACCGTCTGGGACCGGAAGCACCGCTGGAAACGATGTCTTCCTGTATCTCTTCTTTATAGCCACCCGTTTCACACACTCCGGGCATCTTCCAAGATTAAAACAACCCCCCCAAACATAACATTGTCCCATTTTCCTTCTGCATCCATGGTTTCTATCCCTTCATCTGGCCATGCACGTTTTCCTTTATCGCTGCGCTTGCTTTTCTGCTTTCCCAGGGTAATTTCATCCCAGTTCTTCCACCTGATTATACATACATACATACATACATACATACATACATATTTATTTTAAAAGAAAGTCTATCTGGAAATACCTCCATATCTTTCTGCGGGTTTCTCCCAGGAGAGTATGGTCCAGGGTGTCACTTTGGCTAGAAATTCCTCCCAATAATGCCCTTCTACGACCCCACCGGCATTTGCTGTTTGTTCTGCATTTGCAGGGGTGGGTGGGCGGCACTGTTTCCCCTTCCCCACTGTAAAGCTGCTTGTTGTGATAACAGCACGGCGAAGCGGGCATCTCACTTCCATTGAACGTCTCCCCTGCCGCTGCTTTAAATGCCCCCAAGGCTTTGAGGGTGACTTGGATGGTGGGCCGTGGGTGGGGGGGATGGGGTGGGGTGGGGGCAGGCGGGCAGCTGTCTGGGCAAGAGCTGGGAGACTTTCCCCAACCTGCTGCCAGCAAAGTTGCGGGCTGAGCTTTTAGGAACTGTACCCAGAGGGTGCCAGCTTGGGAAGCAGCATTCCAGCTGCGGACAGAAGCTGACCCGAGACGTTTCCATGCCCTCCCCAGGACCTTTACGATGCCGGCGTCAAGCGGAAGGGCACGGATGTTCCTAAGTGGATCAACATTATGACCGAGCGGAGCATCCCCCATCTCCAGAAAGGTACAAGGAACCCCCCAAGGATAGCTGGGTGTGTGGGCAAAGCAAGTTGATCCCCAGGACTAAGCACACGGGGCTTTCTCCCTCTCTTGCCTGAGCAGAAAATGGGTGGGGGGGGAGAGAAAGAGTCAGGGGGTTGGACCAGCCATATCAGTTCCCCATGCTGATAGCAGCCCCACAGATAGGTTTACAGGCCAATACTGAAGCAAAGTGGCACGAAGCAAGCCGTTTTGGAGAAAGGCAGGCGGTGTGGACATGGGTGCAGAGCGTTTCCCTAACTCGGGCACCCTCCAGATGCATGGGCATCAACTCCCAGGTTTATGAGCAACGCCCCGTGACTGGGGAACTCTGGGAATTGAAGTCCGTCCATCTGGAAGGCATGTAGGAGAGGGAGGGTTGCCCTGGGCATAGGAGGGACTGGCTCTGGCTCTGATTGCCAGGGGATATCTTGCACTCCTAGCTTGCTGATCCTGCTGTTGCTTCTCCGATGTTTTCCATGTGCAAAACATGCAGTTCTGCCCCTGAGCAGCAGGTCAGGGATGGGATCTGGAACTCAGCCTAGAGCATCGGCCTTCGGAAAGAAGGTCCTGGGATCTTCAGCTAAAAAGGACCAGGAGACAGATGATGGGAGACTCCTCTGCCCGCCAGCACGTCACACTGTGAAAGAAGCCTATGCTCTGGGGAGTTGCTTCACTTTCCAGAGCTTTCTGGCGCATTGAGAGTGGACCTCAGAGAAGGTCCTTAAGAGCAAACAACTTGTTTGCTAAGCAGCACTACCGAGCCAAGATGAAAGAATAATTCTCTGTGACTCGTTGAGCTGTTTCCTACCATTATCCCCCAACATGAAGGAGACTTGGCAGGAAGACCAGAAGTCTTAGTCCAACTTACTGTCTTCTTCCTGAGCCTGGCAGTGTTATGATAGATCTAGCCCACCATTAGATCCTGATGTTCTTCCTGAACTTTGTCTTCACCCAAATGATTGTTTTGACTTTTCTCCCCTTGTCTCTTGGTAGTGTTTGAAAGGTACAAGAGCTACAGCCCTTACGATATGTTGGAGAGCATCAAGAAGGAGGTGAAAGGAGATCTTGAAAACGCCTTCATTAATCTCGGTAAGGAAACAGAGAAAGGTGGAAAAACTGGCCCTCTTAATGGGGTCATGGACAGCTCAGGCTGGCTGTCTCCAAGCAGAGAACTCGTTTGCTGGAGGTGACCATTGTGAAGACAACTCCCAGATGTTTTTCAAAGCAGGAATGGTGATGCCAGAACACCAGGGCGCTTGATGGATCTTCCTTGCTTTGAGAAATTAGTACAGTGATGATCAGGCTTTCAAGTTTGGTTGACTTCAAGATATAGACTGGTGACCCTTTTTAGGCTACATGAAGTCAGAGAGGAAGGAAAATAATCTCCAGTTAAATTTGGGGGTGTTCTTTGATGGATTTCTTGCATTACGCAAGTTCTCTAAGTTGTTGCATTTCTAATTAACACTAGATGGTTGCATCTGAGCAAAAAAAAAAAAAAAAAGTTCAAAATCAATGTATGTTATGAGTTTCCAATGGAATATAGATGGTGAAAGATTATTTACTTTTTAAAATATATTGCATTGATTAGGCCCATGCCTCATTTGTTACTGGCATCACAAAATTCCAGTAGGACTTTTTTAAACAGAGGAGAACCCAAGGGATCAGTAGCCAAGACAGAATTAAGGCACCCCTAATTTTGAGTGATTCAATTTTGGAATGTGGGTTTTGAGGTTCAGCCATGTCTTCAATCTGGGTAACCTTATCTCTGATGGCTGCACGTTTCCAAAAGGTTCTTGCGATTTCCCTAATTCCCCTGCACACATTTCACCTCCATCTTTGATCTTGTTCCTTCCACAGTCCAGTGTATTCAGAACAAGCAGCTGTACTTTGCTGATCGACTGTATGATTCCATGAAGGTAAGGCGCTGGAGACCCAGTCTGGGTCATGAGCAGGGGGACCGGGCATGGTCAAAAAAGTCAAGAGGGTGCAATTGAAGCCTAGCCTGATTTTGATGTGTGTGTGGAGTGCGTGTCTTTTTGACCATAGATGCCCACACCCCTGTAGAGGGACATTGTGGTTGAAAGCAGCTGGAGATGCAATTGCAGTCGTACAGTGTAAATGTCAACGTTTTGGGTAGCTGCTGAGGTTGTTGAATTTAATTGATTGATTTACCACTTAAAAGTGGGTGAGGACAGAAGTCATAGCTTTTAAGCCATGCTGATGTTAGAATTGAACATTATTCCCCCGATATTGAATTGCTCTATCATAAAATAATTTCCAGAAACCACGCCGGCCTTTTTCATCAAGATGCAGAAAGGGGAAAGACGTTCAGGCAGTTGCATTAATTCTTCTGCCTTATGCAAATGATCCCAAAGCGCTTTCCCCATCTTTATGTCAAGTAATTCAAGATTTTCCTTTGCTGGTTGGAAAAAAAAATGCTTTTAAAGATTGCCCAGACATTTCTAGGCATTAAGTTTCAGTGTGAGGTATTTTAATTTTCAGGGCAAAGGAACCCGTGACAAGGTCTTAATCCGAATCATGGTTTCTCGAGCTGAGGTTGACATGTTGAAAATTAAGAGTGAATTCAAGAGGAAATACGGAAAATCCCTCTATTACTTTATCCAGGTGGGTGGACGAGCTGCTGGAGTTGATTTGGTTCATGGCATCTCTTGCATCGCGTCAAGTATGGTGGCATTTCCTCCCCCCGCCCCCCAAATGGGGTTTGGAAGCCCCAAGACGTGTCCTGGGCTGTGATCCAGGGATCCGCGGGGGCAGGGGGGATTGAACCAAATCTCGTGCGCGATCGTACTTTGCATTGTCGAGAGGTTTAATCTGGTCCTTTCTGTTTTGGGCTCCTTTACAGCAAGACACAAAGGGAGACTATCAGAGGGCGCTCCTGAATCTCTGCGGGGGAGAAGATTGAACCCTGCGATGAGAATTAAAGGAAAAAGCCCAACCAACCCTTCCTGGCTGGAGATGTGCTTGCCCCCCCCGCCCCCCCGCCTCTCTTTCCTCTCTCGTTGCAGAACTAGATGCACTGACACGGCCGCCCGGCTAACGCCGCTTCTGCTTTCTCTGTGCGCAAGGCCAATCGCGTGGGTCGCTTTTCCGCAGCCGCCTTCCTGCCTCGCTTCTGCCCAAGCAGCTGATCCCGTGGAAGCCACAAGGCTGGAGCAGCTAACATTCCAAGGAGAGCGAAGCCGCTGCGATGCGTTGTGGAAGATCCTGCCTCTGATGGGGTCCTTCGAAAGGACAAATAAAGAAACCCGAGATTTTTACTTTAAAGGAAACGCCTTTTGTGCTTGTGCAGTTCTTCGGGGAGGGTCTGCCTCTGGCAGCAACAGGGGATCATCTTGCTAGGTTTATAGCGTGACTACGATCTTCCTTCTTTCTTAATTCTGCCTCAGAGCAGCGCCCAGTCGCTGACACAAGCTCCCGGGTGCAATCTTGTGGGTCTGTGTGTGCCAAGAGAGGCGGGGAGGAAGGGGCGTTTTTCCAGCAGGGTGGGTGCAGTAAACAGATGTATGCGCTGTGTGCTTTGACCTGGCGCGGAATAGCTGTTCCTAAAGGTGGGGTGAGGGTGGGGTCCTTCGATCGGAGCCCGAGCGGCAGGCTTTAATTTTTGACGTGCACTGTTCATGTATCGATGCTCAGCCAATGTTATGCATGTTACCCTTCTTAGAGGAGCCTCAGGGCACAGAATCATTTAATCCATGCCTTGAAAGTGCTTATTATGTGGCCGTCCCTCTTGCATTTGACTCTGGATGGCTAACCAGGAAACACGCCAACATTAATAAAATAATAATGATGAATGCAAAGGCGTTGAGGTCTGGTTCAACTCTGCCACCCGTCCCCTCCCCAACGTGCCAGTCATACGAATCAGGCTCGCCAAACACCCTGGCCCGAGGCTTGGGGAGCAGGCAGGTCTTTAGGGCCGCACGGAAGGCCAGCGGGGTCGAGGCCTTCTGGCTCCTGGGCGGGATGGGGCTCCACAGGGCAGGTGCCCCCCCAGAGAAAGCCCACTTCCTGGGTTCCATCAGGTGGCACTATCACATGGGCCCCAGCGGTCGGATCTGGTGGGGCAGGCAGAACAAGGGGAGGCAGGCAGTCCTGCCAATGTGCCACGGAGGGCTTCACTGGGGAGAGCCTCACCTTGAACTGCCTCCCAGAGGCCGATGCAGCTCGTGAAGCAGTGAAAGCAGGCGGGTGAACCTTGATGTGCCCCAAACTGCCCAGCGATGAAGACCACCAACATAACAACACCCACCACCTCAAAACCTGCATTCAGACTAGAGAATGCATTCCCTACCTACAGAAAGAAAAGAAAAGAAAAAAGTAGGGATTGAGGGATTCACCAGCCCTAATTCTCATATTGCACCAACCATAATGTGTGTTGGGTTCATACCCAGCCACTGCTGCTTACTCACTGAACTATGGTTAAGCAAACCATCTTTGAATCCACCAGCTGGCCTGGCTCCGGGTGGAACCAGCTTCAACCCCACAGGAGCTGCTAGGGAGCCCAGACTTTTAGGCAAAGGGAGCCATCAAAAACTGAGAGGAGCCGCTATATCGCCCGACTGATCGATAAGTAAATGGAGACAGCTGGCTGTCCGCATCTGCTAGTGCCCGGGCACGAGCCTCCCTCCGCACACAAAACACACATTTTAGGAAGAAACGTCGCCGTTTTCCGGAGCGAGTTTCCAGCAAGGCCTGCAGGTCCAGCCGCTGCCCACGAGGGGGCGCTCGAGGCAAGGCGGAGGGCGCTGCGCTGCTCCGAACGTCTTCGGTGGGACGTGATTTTCTTGAATGAACCTGCGCTGAAAAATTAAAAAAAAATCATCCAGAAAACGACAAACCTTTGTTTCCGCCTCCACCCAGGTCGGGGGAGCAAGGCCTGCAGAAACGGGGTTTGCAGCCCGCTTGTCAGCAGCTAGGAAAAGGCTGGTGAATAGAAAGAAAACGAAGTGTCCTTACTGGTGGTGACCAAGCTTTGCCACCCTTGTGCTATCCTGACCCTCTAAAATGATAAATGACTTTGGGGGACACCCCCCCCCCACGAATAAAACAAACTTTCTGGGTCTAGGGGGGAGTAGGACGTAGCATACCACTTTTTTTTCCTGATTGAACTCCAGATCGTGCAGGAGTTCTCAAACTTGGCAGGGAGCTCAGTTGCACCCCGACGCTTCCAGGAGCAAAGCAAGAATGGCAGCCCAGAGTTTGTTTTAAGGCCCCCCCCCCCTCTGAGCAAGGCTCATCAGGTTAACGTTTCCCCCCTTTAAATTCCTTGGAATGCTCCCCCCATCACAAGCAAGAGGGGGAGCATCCTGCTTTACGACTGAGTTATTAATGGGCCATCTCCTTCACCACCAACATCCAAACAGCTCTTGCAAGTATTTGGTGCCTGTTTTAAGCCCCTGTCTGCGGGGAGACCCTGGCCCTAATCCCAAGGACCTGCACACTTGCCAGAGAGTTTAACTAATGATGAGTTAAACCAGTGTTTTTCAACCTTGGCCACTTTAAGAGGGGCGGACTTCAACTCCCAGAATTCCCCAGCCAGCCATGCTGGCTGGGGAATTCTGGGAGTTGAAGTCCGCCCCTCTTAAAGTGGCCAAGGTTGAGGAACCCTGAGCTACACAATTAGCCTGTTTATATGATTAACCTGATTAACCTGATTACATGTTCATGCTGGCTGGAGAATTCTGGGAGTTGAAGTCCACCCCTCTTAAAGTGGCCAAGGTTGAGAAACACTGAGTTAGACCAACTGTATGGGTCCTGCTAGGTCTGGGTTTCGGATGCCACAGCTGGACACATCTGGAGATGGGGAAGCCTAGTCCGCCTCACCTGGGGGGGCTCGTTTGCCCGAGTTTCAAGCGGGAGACGTTCCCAGTTGAGACCTTGCCCATGCAAAGGGTGCGTTCCGTGGGTGGGCTGCAGCCTTTATCCCATCTTTTTAGCCCTCGGTTTCCTTGTGGAAGCGCTGAACGCGCCCCCCTCTTTCTCTGGGTGTAGAAGGCTATGGGTAAGATGGCAGCATTCCTGGCAGGAAAGCAAGTGTTTACCTAAATTATTGCAACGCGGGTACCAGAAAGCGAAGAGGATGAAGTTCTGTTGCCTCGGGTGTTCAGGTGAATCTTGCAGGGACTTAATCACCAGCGGTTAAAGATGCCCTTTACCGAAAGGAGCAAAATTAGAGTAATTTATGGTGCCGGCGTGTTATTCAGGAGCCAGGCTAAAGCAACAATTTTCCAATTATGGGTGGGCGCGTGAGTTCCTCGTCCTCCCTTTCGAAATGGCTTGTTTATACTTGGGAGCACTTCTAAATTTTTAATAGGGAGAGCGAACGCCTTTAATTAGGCCCGGCAACTTATTTATGTCCGGCTTGGACGTTTTTAGTGTCGCGACATGGGGGGACGGGAAAACCTGCCCCAAACTGCCTTTTTTCCTGCTGTGGCGTCTTTTCTTTCATGGCATCTCATGCTCGACCGCCCTGGAGGGAAGCAAGAAGCAGGCAGGTAAAAGATCAAAAGCGGGGGCAGGGGGGTTGAGCTTCCACCAACCCCCCCCCCCCCCCCCAGGCAAAGAGTTAGGTTAGCCCTGCATATTTTTCAAGTTTAAACTTTGTCACCCTCACCAGCACAACTTCGTGGGGATCGGTCCTGACCTCTGCAAAAACTCTGTGCAGTCTTTGGCAAAATGCCCCCAGTCTGAACAGTTCAAGATCCCCAAGAGAGCTCTTGTATTCTCCGGAGTTGAGACGTGTTGAGTTTGAAATATCGGGCCCAGCAAAAATCACCCGCAAAGCCTCGTGAAGCAAGGAGAGGGGACTGAACCCCACCTGTTTAATGGGGCCACTGGGCCCTTCGGTCCCCCGTGGGCAACGGGTCGAGCTGAGTTGCTCCCAAAGACATGTGCATCAGGTTCTAGGCACGCAAAGCAATTCTATCCATGTTTACTCAGGAGTAAGGCCCATTAAGCTCAGTTGTACCAATTCCTAATAGATGTGATATGGCCTAAAAGTCCTAACCGTTATTTTGGGAGTGAAACATCTTTCAAGTAAGGGGGTCTGTCCCCAGTTGTGTCTGTGTGTGCAGATTTGCAGCTATAATTATGCTTAAGCCCTCTGAATTAAATGGGATTTGAAACTAACTTTTTGCTGGATTTCTGTCTCCCGTCGTGGTGTCATAAGGCCTTTCTCCCCTTTCTTTTCACTGATTAATCTTTATATTATATATGCTCAAAAGAATTGTGGATATAGCTTACTTTCCTCCCCACTCCAAATGTATAAACATAGGATTTTATCACTACACAAATTAGTACTGACTATTCCAACTAGGAGAGATCCTTTCCCCAAAAAAGAAAAAGAAAAAAAAAAGCTTTTGTCATCTTAACACTTAAAGGAATTTCAGAATTGCCAGCCATGCATGATTTAAAGTGCATATATGCACACGTTTAGATGCTAGATAAAAAAAGATGTGTGTGCATGAAAAAGCTGTGCAAAGAAAAAGATGAATTGTGGTGTTCAAAATGCATCTCTCTGCAAGTGCCATTCTCAGTGGGATATATTTTCAACTTTACTGAGGGTTAAGCCTTATCGGAACGGCATTTATTAGAAGGGAGGCGTGTTTAGAATTGCACTGAAAGGATAGGGCACGCTAAAACCCTAACTATTAAAACGCTAAGAGCTTTATTTCCTTCTGTTGCCTGTGGGACTCAGCGGCACAGCAGAAAAATGATGTCTTCGGTCAAAGAAGGAAGAACAGTTAATACGGGAGGTGCAACTCACGGGAAGCTTGTGGGCGATACCTGCGTCAGGGTGAAACTCTACAGCTAACATTATCCGGGCTACATTTCACAGGAAAGTTGTTTAGGAGCTCTGTTTAAACAAAGAGAGGGAGGATTTGCACAGGACAACCTATCAAAGCCATATAAATTGATATAATTTTACAACACGCCAATGCAAAATAGAACTCACGTTGAGTCCATTATGGTGAATAATAGCAGCCGCTTGCAATGATGAGTTGACTAGTCCTTGACAAGCATACATTGCCCTATAAGTTACTTTTTTGATGAATACAGTAACATGTTTTTCTTCTCTTTTCATTTTTTGCCGCTGAGGATATCTGGGGGAAGGCAGCTCATTCTGATGCAACTTATGGTTCCTAATTTATCACGGGGGAAATCTGAATTTCTGTTGATGCCGAGAAAGGAAGGAGACCTTAAACCGTAAAGTAATCAGATGTAGAGATGCTCTGCTGAGCTGAAGCGCCGCGTCTCATTGGAGTTAATCCAGAAGCTATTAAAGGGTACCTGCAACCTTACATTTGTGTATTCATATCGTGCTTCAAAATGTTGGTGATCCCAATTCACTAGAAACTACCGTGTGGGATCAAGTCTCATTAAACTAGAACCATTATAGTTCACCTGTTAACTAAGAATGCTGTTAGATTACCTGCGGTAAAAATGCATATGACTTTTAGATGTTCTCAGAAAACCAGGTGTGAAAGATTTAGGGCAGGAATGCAGGAATTTTAGAGGCAGAACTAGAATTTTGGAGCAGACAAAATTAGCAGTGGATTCTCACTGCTGGCTGGTTGGTCCAGGGCTGTCCACTGGATGCGCTCCAGGAAGTCGAGATGGCTCCCACAATGGGTGTGAGATGGCAATTGGCATCTTGACCTTTTGGACCATGCCCTGTGGCAGCCCCTGGTTGGCTGGTTTAACAATGACTATAATTTGTTTGGGAGGCCGTCTCGAGCATATGAAGATGCCCGATTAAATGCTTCCAGTGAACACCACCAGCTAATCTGACGGCCACTAAGGAACTCACCATGGAAAGCTGGGGGGGGGGGACCTCTGCACCCCCTTTCGTCCAAGGGAATGGGCGAATGGAAGGGCCCTGGGGCTGTTTCAGCATTCCCAGAGATTTCTAAGAACGCCTCCCAAGGGGGAAACAATGACTCACTAGAAGAATTCATAAGTGCTAGAATTCCTGCTTCTTTGCTGGCGCTCTTCATTTCTTGCCACGCTTAATAACGCGGAAGTGGTGTGCCGATGATGCTGGGTGCAGGCGGAGACGTCCCTCGGGTTGTCCACAAAACAGCAGCTTCTGAGGCACCCATCGTTCCCGTCCAGCCGTTTGACTGGTGTTACGTGCGAAGGCTTCCTCTCTCTTTCTCTGCATTTCTTCCAGATCTCCTCTGCCTAACGTGGCCACTTATATACAGTACTGTGGGTCCCGAAAGGGGGGAAAAGAAGACTTGGGGTTTCTTAAGCTGACTGGTTTGTAAAGAGCAGACTGAACAAGGATCGCTAGACATTCCTGCATCTTGCCCGTGATGGGGGCGATTGCCAGAGAAATGGGGCGTCGGTCTGCTTCTCCAGCCACCCTCTTTCTCTCTCTCACGCCTTTCAAGCAGAGGCCTCCGTCAGGTTTATGAACAGGATGGTTTGCAAATCAGATGGACCTGCTGTTGGAAACGGACGAGCGAGCCTTACGACGGAGCGCCCTTTCTGCTGAAAAGGTCAGGGGAGAAAGGGCTTCTGCCTGGTGTGTGACTCAAGCAAGAGGGTTGAGAAATAATCTGGCAGAGCTTTAGCTGAGGATGGGCAATGCCAGCTCTGATGGAGGGGGCCTCTGAGACAAAAGGGTTGAAGTTTGCAGGTTTCCAAAACTCTTTTGGCCACCTTACCCTCTTTCTTGCATGTACCCTATACAAGTGGGTACATACAAGTGAGCAGTGGAAGAAGCCATTCCCAAAGAGATGGTCCAGAGGTGTGGACCTGTAGCATCTATGATGGTGAGGACTGCATGTCTTCTGGTCTCCACCCCAGTGCGGGAGGAACCGGAATTAGGAACCCTTTGCAGGGGTGACTCAGATTCAAAAGTAGGTCTCTATCATGGGATGGACAAACCAGGCTGTTTTCTGATGCAGGTGCTCAACTGGTGATGGAGCCCAGATCTGTGGCATGGGGCAGACATCTTTCAGGCAGCTAAAGGTGGGCTAACCCCTCGTATCTCCACTGACTTCCGTCTTCTCTCCATGTACCTCCACCAGCTGAGGAGGGGGTGGGTGGGAGCGCTCATCTCATAGCACCAAGGCTTGGCATTGCCAACTATCCATCATGGAGGCGGCCCCCACCTCTCCAAACCTGCATGCTTCTTTTCTGGAGCCAGTTTGAGCAGGGCCTCTGAAAGCCCGGGGAAACGCGTCCGGGAGCCAACGCGTAGCTGCTTCTCGCGAACCTCGCTCAGCAAAGGGCCAGGCTGTTCCGCAGGGGGCCATCTGTCCTCCTCAGTTCTCATCATGTGGGTGGGCCTCCGGCTTGGGGGGAGAGCTCTTCGCCAAATGCTTTGTTGATGTGTTTCCCAAAAGAAGGAGGCGAAGGATGGCTGCCAGCCAAACCCGCTAATCACGGCTGCCTCTGAAGTGGCTTTAATCAGCAGTGTGAGGTTGTCTCAACTCCAGTGTTGTTTGCTCAAGCTGGTAGTTTAGAGGTGCTACGTACAAGATATTTGTAGTCGTAATTTCTCCAAACGGGGAAGGCAAACACCAGGAAAAATCAGCATATTAATGTCTGGCGTTTTCAAATTAGAATTATACACACCCTTTCCACCTTGAAAGGAGCCAGATGTTGGCCAGGGACGCTGCTGTTCAGAAGGCTCCACGCACACCCAGAAAACATCTGGTTTTCCTGCAGAGAAAAGCAGACGACACCCAAACAGCAAGGAAGGGGGCAGGGGGTGCAGGATGAGGGTGGCGTAAAGGAATTAGGATAGGGGTTGAACCCCTGTCCCTCCTCTATAAGCAGGTAAAAAGGGTGGGAGTTCCATTCTGGCTCCATCTTGACTTTTTTGACCCCCCACTCACCTTGTGGACACCCTGGAAGGGAGCCCAGCAGAGGAGTCTAGTGGTGCCTAGCAAAATGAGTGCCCGCTCATGGCACCCCCTTGCCAAGGCAGAGGAACCTTTTGCACAGAGGAAGGAAATGGATAACAACTGGATGTGAAGGTCAAGAATTAAAAATATTTCACCTTGTTTGAGGTAGGGGCAATTATCCTGCAAAGTAAATCACTTTATTCTCCGCCACTCCCCCCCCCCCCATTGCTAAATCATGTACAGTTCCTCCCTGTGTATTTAACACTGTTATTCGGTATTATCTTTTTCTTTTTTTTAAGCACGAGGATGAAATTCTGAGCGAATCTTTTCATTAGCTAACCAGATGAGATTCATTACTCCACGACAGTTAATTTAATCAAGCTCTTCTCTGCCAGCTTCTCTAGGGAAGACGGATCCACCTTAAATCGCGCTTCCGTTCAGAGCCCGGAGCTCCGTTTCTTTCCTGAAGGGGTGGCGACCCTCCCGTTTCTACGCCAAATAAGAAACTTTGCATGGTTCTTGAAGCTATTTAGGTTAGAGGATCGGGGTATTTTGGAGCTTGTTCATGAGTCGCTTTGCAGGCGAACGGTATTAATGAGACTCCAGGCGAGGTTTGGACGAGGCTCCCGTGAAGTTCAGCCACCGACGTGTCTGCGATGCGGTGGGAAGCGAATCGGATCGGGGGGCCTGGTGCTGGGACACTGAATTAGAAACAGAATTGGGAGCTAGAAATGGGTCGTCCTGCAGCTGATGGGTGGGAATCTCTCGGGCAGCTCCTGGTTTCAAGCAAGTTTCAAGAGGACAGTGGTCAATATTTTACCTGTCTAAGCCTTCTACTGGATCTGCAACATTTTTCTGTTCAAAATATTCATAACCCACCTTCCTTAAACTGTTTATAGCAATTAAAAAGGCAACACCCAGCTGCAGAAGCACTCAGCCCTAAAAGGTTGGTGCTGTGGATGGTTGTGGGTGAAGGTCCTTGGAAAGGAGTACCAAAGACCCTGGTCCACTGCCAGGAGAGACACTGGAGGGAGAAAGACCCAAGAAGCAAGCTTGGTTTTTCTGTGGCTCTTGAGGTCAGGACTGGACCCCACAGCTGAGCACCGCGAAGGACAGGTGTTCAGCTCAACTTTAGGATGGAACGGAAAGAGATGTTCACATCTCCAGGAACTGAACTTTGGTCATAGCTTGTTCTACTACGAGCTTGGGGTCAAGGGGGCTTTCTTGAGTTTGTTGCTCATCCTCTTGCTGTGGGAGGCAGGGCCCTTGATGGTCCGGCTCCGGGACATTTGCGTATCTGCGGTGAGGGGCCTCTCGTGACCCCCTAACTGATGGATGTGGGGGTGGTGTGCAGGAACCAAACCAGCTGTCCCAACCCTCTTTGCCACTGGGAGAATTGTAGCTTGCCTAGGAAACCAAGAGGACCAGCATCTTGGTGCAGAATGACAAAGTAGCCTGTTTATCAGGGGGATCTGCGGGAGGGGGCTAAGAAAGTCAAAGCGATTGAAGCCGTGACCTGTTACGTGTGTTGAAGCTCCACCCCTATTTTACAGGCATTGCACATACATGTTGATGTGGCTTTGATCATGTGGCCACAGACGTCATCTTGGTGTTTTTGACACCCCCCCCCCACTGAACACCCCTGCAATCTATAGAGCAACTTTGCCCAACCCAATATTTTCTGAGTGTGTTGGATTATCCCCAGTGTGGATTGATTGGGGGGGGAATGACGGGGGTTGCAGTGCGGCACATCTGGGGCGCCAGGTTGAACAAGAGACATGGAAGCTCCTCTGATATCTTCCCTAAACTGAAGTGGAAACTATTCATGATAAAGTTTTTACAATCCCTCATCAAACATTCTTTTTTGGAGTTTATCACCATCAGGACTTAAGCCATGGGGTGGGGAGCCAAACGCCACATTTCTTTTAATGAGCCTGTTAGGCCATATTTTCCCCTAGAAGATTATAATTAATTACCTCAAATCTGCTGGTAATCCAGTTGTTCTTAAGTCAGGCACGGATAAAACAAGTCAATTTTCTGCCTCTGTTTATTATGTTTAAACATTTCAATATCTGAAAGAAGCTGACAAGTGGTTAAGGGTGATTTCATGCTGCTCGTGAGCTGCATTTCGGGCATCCTCGGTCCAGAATGCAGACCCTCCGTGGGGTGAATCCTGGGCGGGAGGGGAGACCCAACCAAGAACTCATTAACTGGGACGTTGAAAGATTTGCAGGTATTTTCCATTTTTGTTTACAAGGAATAGGCTTGGCTGAAGTAATCTTGGGCGATCCAGAGAACCCAAAACCTTCGTGGAGGGAGCGCTTAGAGGAGCAGATCCATTGCAGCGCGGGCCTTTTTCTGCATCTGGATTCCAGTTTTTATGCACCGGGTGGGAAAGCAGCTTTCCAGAAGATCCGTCCAGGAGCTCAGTTTTGGCCAGTTGCTCCTCTAATTTTGCCATACCAGAGATTTCTGCCTCCACTCCAAATATTTGCTGCGGGAGAATTACTTTCTACAACATAATTTAAACACAGCCTGCAGGGTTGCAAAGCTTGGATCCCCTGCATTTTTAAACCCTTGACTTTCTCTCCAAGCTGCGGGTTAGGGTGGGTGGTGGGGCTCTGGTGTGAGGTTTGCCTGTGTGCTTTTCTCTTTGGGACACACGTGATTCTTTTCCTCTATTGTTTCCTGTTGTACACCAGGATGTGGGCAGTCTCTTTAGGGGTGCAATACATTTGACAAACAAACAAGCAGATAAATAAATCCTGGACGAAGGAATGAACTCCCCCAGAATTCAGGACCATTCAACAATTTCCCCCCTTTTTATTGTGTTGTTAGAAATCTTGTTACACTGTTTTATTCCAATGCAGTGATATTTATGTCATATAATTAAAGATGATTGACATTCTATTATTTAGGTAACTTATTGAAAATAAAGAGGAGAAATAGAAAAGAGACTCTACCAATATGAATTACGATTTTGGATATCAGTATTACAAGCATTAAAATTATTTGGCTTTCAAAGTTGGGCATAACCTTGAAAAAAGAAAAACAGCTGCGACTCTCATCGAAGTATTTGCTACATAATAAAGGCTTCAGTCTTAAGCTAACTACTTAATATTAAAATCTCCATTGTCTTGTTAGTACATATACTACACACACACACAGGTTAATGAAAGGAGAAAAGTAGATGAATGGAGCAAATTGAACAAGAATTAAAATACCAGAAAGTAGGAAAAAAGGGAAAAATAATTAATTAATTAATTAATTTAAAAATTCCCCTCTCGCCCCTATGGATGGCCTGTGTCTTCCTCAATCTCGGGTCCTCTACCAGAGGCCTGGGAGTTTGAGGGTTCTGTGCAGTATCTTAGCTGTTCATATATATATATATATATATAGAGAGAGAGAGAGAGAGAGAGAGAAAAGGACCATTCAGCAATATCCCAGAGTTTTTTCTTTTCGGAGAGCGTCAGAGCCCAGGCGACGTGCCTTTCTCTTCTCCCTTGCGCAACGCCACGTCCTCGCGTGCAAAATGTGGCCTCCTGCAACTCTCCCTTTGGCATGGTGGCTCTGTGAAGTTGTCTCCCGCCCCTTTGGCTGAATGGCCCCGCGTTCCAATGTTGGGGGGACAACCCATTCTTCCTCTGGGACCGTCTTCCAGGGTCCCCCTCCTGTAGGCTCCCCTGCGTTGGCCTATCCCCTTCAAAGAGATGCTCAGGGCCCCCCGAGGTGGGTTCCTCTTCTTTCCGCCCACTCCTTCTATTTCTTCTTCAAGGATCATTCTGCAGGCAAGACCGCGCAGGTGGGGCATTCCCCTGGGCACCTGGCACGGACTCTCGGCCTCTTTCGTCCCACTGGCACCCACCCGAGTTAGTTCGGATGGCAGGAGTGGGCTTTTAACCAGGGCCAGGGGGTTCGTGACAACGTCCCTTTATCCGGGCTTGCGCATCCAGATACGTACATCGGGGTGGCGTGCCTGCCAAGCTGCTCTTTGAAGAGCAGGCTTCTGCTCTGCAAAATCGTTCGGGGGGTTTGACTGTGTTTCGGGGAGGCTAATTACACCCCTTGCTGCTTCTTGCTGGTGGCCACAGTGAGGAGGGGGCAGGAAGCGAGACAGATGCTGCTTTGCAGATGGGCTGGAAGGCCTGCAGGGACTCTGGTCACCTGCCTGTTGGGCGCACCTTCCCCAGTTCTGGAGTCTGGGATGCCTCCTATTTGTGGCTGTCTCTCCGAATATCGCGGTACAAAGCAGAAAGAGCGGGGAGGAACTGTTCTTTTTTGAAAACGGAAGTGGGAGATACGGCTCTTGCTGCTCATTGCAAAATTTCAGGGTTCTCCCCCCCCCCTTGAGCAGGAAAAAAATTATTTATTTATTGTGGTTACTTGTTGTGGTGCCAAATTGCCCCCAAGCGCGATCTCTTCTGTGACTGTCCCTTCGAGGCACACGGGTGAGAGTGGCATTTGTCGAGCGCTACCATCTGGCATTCGCCTCAATCCTGCTATCAACAAATAGAGGAAGTTGGTGGCTTCAGAGATGGATCTAACTTTGCTTTGGTTCAAACGGATCTGCACCGGCTTTGAGCTGTAATAAAACCGGCCCCCCTTGTTTAAGAGCAAAACCGAAGAGACGTTGGACCTGAAGTATCTGGATCTCCTGCTACCCCACAGACATCTCCCATTTTGTCCCCCAGAGAACCTGGCAGGTCTAGGCAAGGGTCTCTGAAAGATACTCCTCTGGCCTTTCTGGACCAAATAATTATGTCCAGGGTATTTTGGAGGGAGAAAGGCGTGCTATAAAATTGGTGCAAGTATTTCGTATGACGCCGTGGAGACGTTCTGCAGATGGAGAAGAGGCAGACGTTGGGTCTCGGTGGGCCGGGACAGGTGTGTGTGTGCCCATAGCCGAGAGTTGCCCAGCTTGCAGAATTCTCTCCAAAATAAGGCCATTCTCTGTGATTCTTGGGCTCCTCAAAGCAGATGTCCTCAAAGGGAGCTGAGCCTGCTCAAAGCCCCTGGGAAGAGCTGGCTCACTGTGGAGGGAACGGCCTTCTGCGCACCGCCAGAGGAATGCACATACGGTCGACACCAGCCATGGCCAGTACAGGAACTCCCCCCAGAGAAATGCAGGAGACCAAAGTGAATAAATAGAACATATTTGTCCTAAAACGTAGTTCTCTGCCTTCAAGGACAGTGCTTGGGCTGACTCTGCCACTGGGGTTCTCTGGTGCCCGTCGGCTTGCCTGAAATGAAAGGAGAAGATAACAGAGAGGCAGGTGGGATGTCTGCAAGGGTGTCTGGGGGGCTTCAAAGCCTACTTATTAAGGTGAGGCCCAGTCCACTTCCATGCCCTCCCCAGCACTGGAGAACTGGTGAGGACCTGGAGAACCCAGGTCCCATTATTTCTTGATTGCCCTCGTATTCCTAAGACTCTGCAAGTTGTCTTTGCTGTTGATTTTTATTTTGTCCAGGAAGGGGGCTTGGAAGCCACCGATGGAAGCGCAATCTTTCCCAAGCCCTGCCGGCGGTGCCCCCCTACCCGCCACACACCTTAGAAAGAAGGATTCCTGAGTGTGAGACACACACACACACACACACACACACGCTGCTTGCTGTGTTCTTTGCTCCTCTCTTTCTGGTGTAAGAGCTGCTCCGTCTGCCTTGATATGCAAATGGAGATGAGAAGGTGGAGGAGCTGAAACTGTGGCCTGAAGCTCTCTCAAAAGGGGGGTGGGATGGAGGGGGGGATTTGTCATCTTCCCTCTTCTGTTTGTGCCTGCTTGACAATATAAAGGGGTGAAATGCAAAGAGGGGGAAAGTTGGCTGTGCTCTTGGCGAAGGAATGCAGAGTACAAAAGGACCAAGGTATCAAGCAAGAAATGGGGGACCTGTAGGAGGGGAGCGATGGGGAGGCGGGGCGGGGAGGGATGGAGAAGGCAAAACAGTTCAAATAAATACCCCATGCAATTATTTTGGAAAATGTCTCGGCAGAACAATAGCTGTTTGCATCCACATGACAGGCAGGGCAAATCTGCACGCTTGCTTCAGATTAATGGCCAGGTTTTGAGTCAACACAACGTGAGAGTAAGCCCCACTGAACGCCTAAGGATGGGGGTCTGGATGGATTGGCGTATCAGATCGCATCAGTCTCGAAGGGGTCTGCTGTGAGGATGCCGAAGGTCAGAGTGCAGGAGCCGGACCCAGCCCTTAATTTGAAAGAATTCCACTTCTTCAAAGGTCCTAGTCCTTGTGGGTCTTGCTTGCTGTGTTTTCGAAGTTCAGAAAAAGGTTGGACGAGGACCAGGAGTCGGAGAAGGAACAGGAGATGTGCCTCTGCTGATGTGAAGAAAACCAAAAGCATTTATGTAAAATGGATGTTTGAAAATAGGCAGAGTCACGTGAAAGGGTTGTAAGATTAAAAAAGGATGTTGCGGCTTGGCTAAGAACGGTGGCTGCCTTAGTGAGTTGTTCTGGGGCCTCCATTTGCTATGTTGAGAAAATTAGGGCAATATCTGGGGGTAATAGAAGTTCTAACCCCAAATATTTTGAAGATACCATAGAAGGACACCATTGTGCTATGAATACTCCATGGAAAAGAAATCTGATGAGTTAGGAAATTTCCTAAACTAAGGCAAATCTGATTAGGAGAGAAAAAAAACCCCCCAAACTTTGGGATATTAGGTTAAAAGTAGTGGGAATTCTCTGGCACTCATGGCCATATACCCTAGAACGCAGATTAAAGTATAGCTTCCAGATATTTGAGAACTCACTCGTTTCTAATATCACTTCTTGCTTACTTTTTAGTATACCAATCACTCTTACAGTCTGTGATAAAGGTTCTAATTAAGTACATTATAAAAGTGGTACGATTTAAATATGGAAAGCAAAAGAAAACAGAAAGAGGAGAAGACAGTATGAAGTGGAGTTGGTTATACATCAAGATTGCGGTCTAGAACAGTGTTTTTCAACCTTGGCAACTTTAAGATGTGTGGACTTCAATTCTCAGAATCCCCAAACACAGGACTATAAGGAGCCCAACTCACCTCACAGGGTTGTTGTTGTGGGGAAAATAGGAGGAGGAAGGAGTATTAGGTAGGTCCGCCACCTTGAGTTATTTATAAAGGTAGGATAAAAAAGCTTTTAAAAAAGAAAAACCCTCAGAAGAGTCTCTAGAGCAGGGTAACAAGTGCAGGACCCTGGACAGCTCCTGGAGAAAGACCAGTTGTCCTGAGTCCATTTCTCTGACGTGGGTCACCCTGAGTTGCAAGAGGGAAGCAAAGTATTGCAGAAACATAGTGAATTTAAAAAGTCATGGAGAGGCCTCAGGTTTTGCTTCTTATCTAGGTTCAGGTCAGTTTAGCTGCTTTTCCTTTAATCCAAGTCTGTAATTTGGGAGGCAAATGCCAGCGTGGAGCTATTAAGGTATGAGGCAGTCTGTTTAGAATTAATAAGACAGTAATTGCCTATTCCACTCCCATTGATTACTTTAAGTGTGTTTATTGAGATTTAATAGCTATGGAACAGATGTATTTCCTGCAGATGTTCTCAAATGGACAGGCGCACATCTGTAATAAGATGGCAAAAGATGTTTATTTTAAGGAGGACAAATGGCATCAATGCTTTATTCCCATTTAAATTAAAGGCCTCATGGAGAAGATTAAAACACTCCTCCTCTGTTCAGCACTTCGTGCAGCACGTGAGCCACGGGGCATTCAGCGACTGGCGAAAAACTCAGATTTTGCGGCTTCTGCATTTCATTTAATGTGATATTTTGACTGTGCGCCATCAAGCTGGTGTCAGCTCTTAGTGACCACACACCTAGAGCTTGTCCAGGATGATCGGTCTCCAACATGTTCTTCCAGTCCGCCAACCATGCACCCACCGCTGCTGAAAATCTCATTAATCAAAATGTGCCTTGTTTCTGATGCATTCCCAGCCCGTCACGAGTTTGTTCTCCGTGTTGGCAGATTTCTTACCATGTTCAGTTGCTACACAGCCTCCTTCTTGCTAACACCTCCAAAGAGAGCCTCTGCAGCTTCCCCCCCATGTCTGAATATGACCCCGGACCCCCCTCAGCCCCAGAACCTCCCTGGGTGACCTGGTGCCTTTCTCTGCGTGTCTCCCAGTCCTACCTCCCCCACCATCTTTGATGTTTTGGGGAAAACTAAGTCTTATCCTGCACATATCAAAGAAAAGTGCCAACGATATTCTAAATCCAGGCCTGATCTGGGGAAGACGTTTTTCTCAGAGTCCTGTAGTCTGTGAGTTCAGGACTGAGAGTCCAGCCTGACTGTTGGCATCTGTATTGAAACCAGCACCCTCTTGTTCGAGTCTGGCCATCTGTGGGTGGGGGGCTGCCCAGCTGGTACCTTGGAAAATCAACTTCCTCTTCTGCTGCTTTTCCTCCTCTCTTTTGTCCCCGGACACGTGCCAAGTTGGGAACGAAGGCTTTTATTCCTGACCTGCCAAGCCTCTCTCTCCCCCTCCCCAAATCTAGTGAACGCACCTGGATGTTTAACATCCTTTGATGCAGAAGTCAAGAGATCAAAGTGGACAGACGCTTCTTCTGGGTGCCCTGAAATGTAAATGCGCAGGTGTCAGAAGAGAGCATGAGGAGCCAAGCAAAAACCCACGAAGTTCTCAGCCCCTGAAAATTTTATCGTTCCCCATCCAAGCCGAACGGCTTTTGTTTAATCTTTCCGTGCCTTTTCTTCTTGACTGTGTGCTGTTCTTAGGGATATGCAAACGGTATTAGCCAGCGCTAGCTTTAAAGCCTTTCTGTTTGGGAATTGGGAATCAGGTACCTCGTCTGCCTGCCTAAGGGGAGCGCGAGCAAGAGGAAGCTCACTGCATAATCTTCCCTGACATCTCCCACGTTCTTCCTTCATTATAAATATTGTTAAAGGAGCTGTAACCACCGTGAGCTTCTGCAGAAGAAAACACCCCCCTTTGATACTGGCTTCTGAGTCGCTGCTGCTCTGGAGATGATGGGGAGACTGACAGGTGTCAGAGACACGTCTGTCTCTCTTCTCGGTTTTTAAGGAGGGGCTAGGAACGTCCCCCCCTTTTCCTCCTGAATTGGCACCCCAGCTTTACTTCTATGGGCAGCTCTGTTTATCGTGCCCATCCTAAGAGCGGATTTATGCCCACCAAGGGAACAGCTCAAATGCCCCCTTACGGCGGCATGTGCAGAGGGCCTGGATAGGCTGAATCTGACACGTGGCTTGGCCCACTTTTCTCTCCGCTGACTCAGTTTGTACCAGGCATTAAGGACTAGAAGCTTAATCCATCAAGGGAGGTGTGTAAAGGATCTGGTTGAATGTCCCTCGTTGCTTCCTGTAGGATGCTGAGGTGCCACGGGGCTGAGACCTGGACCAAGCCAAAATTTGACCTGTTGGAATGTAAAGTTAGAGTTTGGGAAAACAAGGAAGATTGCTTTCCAGGTGGTTATTATGCATTCGTTTATTTAGATGTATCGGCCACCCAACTCTGGTGGATTCTGGGCAGCGCCCAAAACTAAAAAAGACATTAAAAACAGCAAAGATATCAAATCAACAGGCAGTCTGGACTAAAATACTCCAATAACCAAATCCACAAACATATAATGAGGTTAATGAGGTTAATCATGTAATCAGGCTAATTGTGTAGCTCAGGGTTCCTCAATCTTGGCAACTTTAAGACGGGTGGACTTCAACTCCCAGAATTCCCCAGCCAGCAAGGCTGGCTAGGGAATTCTGGGAGTTGAAGTCCACCCGTCATAAAGCTGCCAAGGTTGAGGAACACTGGTGTAGCTCTTCCATCAGCTTACCAAGGACAGAGGCTGCATTCTGCACTGACCAGGACCACCCACCACCCAGAGCGGTCCAAGGGCGCTGGTTCCCTCTCCTTCCTGCTCTAGTGGAGAAGATGTCCTTGCCTGAACACGAAGAGGAGAACACCAAAGATGGAGATACAAAGCTTTTCTCCTCTTGGACGCCACTGCAGGTTTTGAACAGGTCCTTCCAAAATGAGGGGGGCTGATCTCAAGGCACAATCTGTCTGGAGAAGCCCTGATCGACCAGCACAAGCCATAGTCTGGCCCGGTGGATGGTCACTTACACTTGGCCTTGACAATTCGCTGGAGCAGGTGTGAAGGTGTCAAGGGACTTCAGGAGGTCAGCCGCAGCTCCCCGTGATAAATTAGCCACCATCAGCTGCCGCGAAAGAGTCTCCTTTGTGTTTGTCAGCAGGCTGGCGAAGGAGGCCCAAGGTTCACGGGGTTTGGGCAAAGCCCCGTGGCAGAGGCGAGGCCACCATTGCTGGCTTATGTCTTTGTGCTGGAAGAGAAGAGTCACAGCAGGCATTTCATGCAGAGACTGCTTGAAGTCCACGAATCTTAAAGTTGCCAAGGTTGAGGAACCCTGCTTTCGACACTTGCGATGGAGAAGTGGGGAAAACTCACAAGCACAGAATGTGGGGAGAGCTCGTTCAGGGCTGGAAATGTCCGGTGAAACTCTGTGGTCCTTCTTTGCAGACTTCCTGACTGCATGGTGAGATGTCATGATGTTCTCCATGGGGTCCTTTGGGTATCCTGCTTCTTCCAAGTGGCTTCGGATGGAGGAGTAGAATCAAAAGAGACTTTAGCACCAGCTTAGCTGACGAAGCCTCCTTGCTATTCCATCTCGCCTTCTGCTGCAATCCAGTCTGGCCTGCTCTCGGTCTTCTCCCTCAAGTGTCTGGCAATGCCCAGCGGGCATTCTGGCCTGCTTGACCTTTCCTCCTCTAGCCTAGGCCCAGTTCTGCACCCCCAGGTTGGCAAGCAAAACTGCAGCTGCCCTGGTGGGCACCATCCATGGTTGGCAGGCTCAGTCTGTCTGAATTCCCTGCATACCTCCCAATCCGCCAGTGCCCCTTAAAACTCGCAAACACGTAAGTCGTGCCCTCCCCCCCCCTTCGTTATGCCATCTTGCCAGGGGAGATCCTTGCCCGCTTCTGCAAAGTCGAGCCAGGCTCTTGCTCCGTTCTGCAGGACCGGAAACGACGTTTCCATTTTTCCCATTTTCTCCAGGATCCCTTGGCAGGAGGGAGGGGGCTCCGGGGAGCAAGCCCCTCTCTTTGGTGGCCCCGGCATTAAAGGAAGCAGACATCCCGCTTGGCTGGCCCAACCCCTCAATAAACACATATTGGTATTATGGAACAAAATAATATATGAAGGCATTGCTCACTTGTGCTCTGATAGCCACCCCAATACTATTAGTCACAGGGCGAGTGACAAACACAATTACACTCAAGTGCTAATAGAGTGGAAGGGCAAATCAGCTTGACCTCGGCATCGCGGGTCGATTTAAATGTTTGATGTCTCACTGGATTAGTATCACAGTGTGAAAGACAAAGCTAATGCAAATGAAGCCAGCCAGGCAATACTGCTGATTGGACTGACATAATTAGAATAATATTCTCCGCGCAGCTAATAACAAGCCGAAGAAATAAATAACCAAGAGATAACTTAATGACTGCAAACGCTCCTCAGAAATTGCTAAGGCTAGCAAATTCTGTTTACTCACAGGGAACCAGCCCAGGGGCTCCTCTCTGGCGCACGCGGCCTCTCTCCCCAACGCCTGCAGCAGGACAGGAATGATGGATGGATTTCCAAGGTCATCCATAGATGGATTTTATCAATATTTAGTTCCCCCTCCTCCTTTCATCTAGCTTGCCAAGGGGGGCGGTCCCAGCGCCTCCGTGCCAACCTGCCTGCTGGGGAAATGTGTTATGAATTTTGAAAGTTATGGGTTAGAGTGAGGGTTAACCCTAACCCTGACCGAATGCAACAGGGATGTGGGTCTGGAGGCCCCACTGAGAATCGCTTTCCAAAACTGGTCTCCTGATCTTGAATGTGGAAAGAAGATTGTTAAAAATGGGGGGGGGGGTATTCTTCTTGACCGTGTTTCTGGAACTTAAGTTAAGTTGAATTTAAGTTAACCAAAGTTTTTGTCTGGCTTGGCCTTTTTTAATTTGTCTTCTACCTGTTCTTTGGCAGGCATCCTCCAGCATATTATTCATCCCATTCGTGGTCCTTTTCCAAAAAGGGTAACACATCTTTGCATGCTTGAAGAGTAACATGCAGTAAAGTAAATCTTTGGTTTCCTCTGGCTGCAAGACACCTCACATTGTCTAAATCTGGGTGGTAAAGCTATTATTATCTTCTTATTTGACTTTTCCCCACAACAACAACCCTGTGAGGTTAGGTTGAGAGAATTGGATTGCCTACAATTGCTCTCTAGGCTTCCGTGGTTAAGAGGGGACTCCAAGCCGGCTGTCCCCACTCCCAATCCAGCCCCTTCACTCTGCAAGACCCTTGAAGTATCTTGGGCTCACCTTAAAGAGAACCATGGAGGAATATGCCCCCCATCTATGGGCAAAACGCATACTCCCAGACCTAATTCTTTAGTTATTGAGTGAAGGTGATGCCATTGTTGAAGGACACCCGTGCTGGGTGAGGAAGCATCTCGAGGGAGGGGTGGGAAGGACATATCTCTGAAACACTGGGCTTCTGCTGCAAGTCAGAGGTGGCAACAATGTTCTTGATCAACCCAAGAGCTCCCTCAGGAGATGTGGGTTTCCTATGTCTGGGCAGGTGGACTAGATCACATTTGTTCGTCTCATGGCTTCCTGCATCAGTCCTCCCCAGCTTAGCATCTTCCAGATGTCTTGGAACTACAACTCCCAGCATTCCAAGCCAGCATGGCCAAAGGAATGGTGGCGGTTGTAATCCCAGTTCCGCTGGCCTTGTCTTCTTCCATAATGGCAAGCCGAGCCTCAGAAGCGAAACCCAAGTAAGAGCAGACGCAAGGGTTACTTCGGAGGCTGTGCCCCAAAGGGAACCCCTTCTGCAGATGGCCAGTGTGTGGCCAGATCACAATGCACACAGACACACACAGCACTGCAGTTTTCTCTTCTAAAAAGGAGTAACTATGAAGGGAGTCACCTTAAGTAATGGCTCCTCTGGTCACAATAATGCTTGTGTTTTGGTTAGAATCTGCAACTCTGATCTACTGGAAATGCAGTTCCATGAAAACATCAGTCCAGTTGTAACCAAAGGCAATCTTCCTTAGATGTCTTCTGGAAGCACCCTTGTCTACCTTCCTCCTGATAAAATGAAAATACGTGAAGGGCCTGTCTGCAGGGATTCCTTCTGAGAGGATGCAAAGGGCATTACGAGCAAAAAGATAGAAGTCCTTTTACAATTTGAGGGGCATGCCAAGGAACAAGGAGCAGGAAGATCTTCCTTAAAACATCGGCCACCTGTTCCTTGTGGCATCCGGAACTGCACGGGTGGTCAGTACAAATAGGCGTCCACATGATAGGAAATCTTTGTCAACTCTGCAGTTCTAAAATCCATCCTGGCTTTGTGCAGTAGGGATGTTTGATATAACGTATATTCCTTACTTAATGCAATAATAATATTAATATTAATATTAATAATAATAATAATAATAATAATAATAATAATAATAAAGGATGGGATGGTTTCAATGTGCAGTACCGTACGTGAATTCTGCTCACCGTCCTGTGGATTTCCACAGCCCCTTTTCGGCTTAGTTTAATGTTGGTTGTTGACAACAGAGGGTGTCACGCACTCAGCACTAATAATTACTTAAGCGGCTTCTAACGTCTACAGATGTCGGCCCGCGCAGGCCGCCTCCCACGCTGGGGCGCTTTCTTTGGGGCAGCGGAGCCACGGAGCGGGCAGCTTGAGGAAAACGAGGGGGAGCGTGTGTGCGCGGGGCTCGCTGCGCGTGAGGGCGTGTGGGAACCCGAGTGTTTCCTTCTGAAGAATTTTTGATTTTCCATCTTAACAAAGAGCGGCTTGAGATTCAAAGAAATAGCTTTAAGTGATATTATAAAATAGAATACGGAGTGTGATGCTGAGAGGACTCTTGGCTTTGAATGTGGAGCTGGGAAAAAAATTGCCAGTGCCCCCTTTTTTTTCTTGATTAGGTGAGGGAGGGTGTTTCCCTTTCTTCTTTCTTGTTCTTGATCTAAGAACTGGAGAGAAAAACATGTTACTTGCATTTGAATACGGTATGAGCCCACTTGCTCTCATGTGGGTGGGGGGGCAAAGCAGAGCTGGAGCTGCCCGAAGGCGGCACCTGTTTTCTTCTGTGGGTCAATGCCATCTCCTCCTTAGATCGCTCCTGCGCTGCTCCTGTGGTTGCAGCTTTATTAGGCCTAATTAGGTAGGCTGTCACTTTTATGGGTGATGGGGAAGGGAGATAAGTAGATTACGCCTCTCCTCCATCTCTAGATGGACTGCCTTTAAAACACACACACACACACACACACACACACACACACACCCCAAATGGAAAGCATTTGCTAGAGGCTGCGATGGGAGAGGAGAGCGAAGGACTGGGTGGAGCAGCGGACCCAAAGTGGTGACCCGGCTTACTTTTGGCACTTCTTGCGTGCAATTTCAGCTTCTGGAAAGGAGCATGGCTGCAAAACGGGGCCCTTTCCTAGAGAACCCTTTGTCCTGCCTGTCTTAGGTCTGCCGCATTCAAGAGATGGGCTGGGAGGGAAGGCAGGAGAGGTGGCTCAGACTTTGCTTGGAATATTGGCTCAAGCTGTGAATGAGGAGAGGACCTCAGGTGGGGTGGGGTGGGGTGGGGTGGAGGAAACACTGTTTCTGCTGCCCCAGATTGTGCTCTCTCATCTCTCATCTCTCATCTCTCATCTCTCATCTCTCATCTCTCATCTCTCATCTCTCATCATCATCATCATCATCATCATCTTCATCTTCATCTTCATCTTCATCTTCGTCATCGTCATCGTCACCGTCACCATCACCTCTATCATCTCTATCTTTATCTCTATCATCTATCTATCTATCTATCTATCTATCTATCTATCTATCTATCTATCTATCTATCTATCATCATCATCATCATCATCATCATCATCATCATCATCATCTATCTATCATCTATCTATTTATTAGCCACCCAACTCCAATGGACTCTGATGGCTCCCTTCTAAATGCTAGTTGTGATGCTGCTATTCGATAAAGAGTCAAAGGAAGTGCACATGAAATTCCACCTCTTCTGCTCGGAGTGCTTACGTTTCGGGCTGTTCGTACTATTACGATTTTTAAAACACCGTGCGGCACTGAAGATCAGCATGAAATATTCACATCGCTTGCACAATACACGGCTCTCCCAGTGCGCTCATGCCACAGAGCGCTGGGGGGTCGTAGCCCAATACCTACGGCAGAGCACCAAGCTGAGGAAAACCTTGGAGAGCTCGCCATGCCATCGTTATGGTTAGCCCCACAGTGCTCCCCATTCGGCCTTCAGAGCTCCTGACGGAAGGGCGAGCTGAAATCCATCGCGTTCCATCTTGAGGTCAGTCAAAACCCCCAGCTCTTTCCTTGCTGTGGACGTTCTCTCACACGCAGGAGCCAGGAAATGGCCCTTCTTCAGTTTTGTTAAGGTTCAGGCTCCAAGCCACCTGAGACTCCCAGAAGGAGTCCATGGGGACCCATCTGCAGATGGAGGAAGGGGAGCCCTTCCAGAGGTCAGGCCAAACCATGCATTTCCTGGATCAAGACTCCAAACCTGGACCTCTTTGAGTTATTCACCACTGCCAAGAACATAAACATGTCCAACTGACATTTATTCTCGGGTTGGATTTGGGGGCTCTCAGATTCTACTGCTTGTTGGAAAAAATGAAGGTTGGGGTGTGCCATCTGCCAGATTTGGAGATGATGTGGGAAAGGAACTGCCTTTCTTCTTAACCACTGTGCAGCTATATGACCTGCAATGGAAGGCAGAGGCTGTAGGCAAAGGAAGGCGAGCTGGTGGACGTGGAGTGAACGGGAGGGTTACAATGGGATACAATTAGACTGTATCTAATACAAGGGGGTCAAAAAAGTCAAGATGGCAGCTGTGACCTCACGATGGAAGCCACACCCCATTTTTACACGTCTCTTCTAAAAAGAGGCATGACTTTGATCACATGTTGTGGTCGCCATCTTGACTTTTTGGAACCCCCTGCACTGTCAGCCCTTTGAGGTAGACCTGACTAGGAAACCAAAATTATAGATGCGAATACGACTTTTATTATAAGGTTTCCGTAACAGAATCTTGCAAGTCTGAATAAGTATCTTCTCCCCCTCCATTTATCTTGGTGGGAACGAGGGAGGGTCTTGTCCAAGATGCGTTCTCAGATTGCGTTCCTGCCCCGGACTCCGGTTTCTCTTCTCTGACCGTTGCCTTGGCTGCGGCTCTTCCTCCTGCTCCTCGAGGTGATTCTCACAGCCCGTTACATGCACACGCCCCTGGGCCACCTCTTCCTAGGTCAACACGGGGCACAACAGCGTCTGGTTTAGTCTTAGACCCGGTGTCCGTCCTGTGTGACAGGGGAGTGAGACCTTTATGCAAATGTCCCCTTGAGCACGAATGCCATTGCTGTGCATTTGTGCCTCAGATATCCAATTAGGGAGCATCATTAGTGCCATAGATCAGGACGTGGGGAGTGGGAGGGGAGGAAAGGCGTGATGCCCCCATGGAGCCGCAGCGGAAGCAGGCCTTCTCTGCCCGACCCATCTCGGTATGCGCTTTCCCAGCCGTCCACAGGGGCGTTACCCCACACCCGTCTTGGGAGGAGCGGGCTGCCGAGCACCCATGAATTCCCCCTCCTCTTACTCCAGCGTGTCTCCCTTCGAAGGGGGTGGCACGGCAGGTAATATTCCTAGTTTGGTTAAGCACCTTTTAAAAGAGACATTTGGCATTTTAATGGCCGTTTAGCAGCCCTGGTGATCAACCGCCTGTTCCCGGAGCCTGGAGGGTGGATGGCAAGCTTTATTAAATATTTAAAAGTTGCTCATTATGCCAGGAGCACTGTGACAACAGAACATCTGCATATTCAAGAAAGTTCAAGTTTAACCATTCTCCTCCTCGCTCTTTTTAGAGAAGCTGCTGCAGCGGGGGCGAGCGATGGCTGTTTGTCTGGCTAAAGAGGCATTAAAAGGCGGTAGCTCTTGTAAATCGGTTCCTTCTCTTTCTTAGTTTTGCAGGCTTGGCTGGGGAGCAAGGAGACATATGGGCTAAGTGCCTCCGTTCTCCCCGTGCTCTTTTACACTAAGATCTGAAGAGCGCGTATTAATCTTCCTTCACCTCATGAGTCCCCCCTCCACTGTTGGCCAAGGATTATAAGAGGTGAAGACGTGCACATTTGTACCACCAGCCAACATCTGAAAAGATCTTTTTCTCTCCTTTTTTGACTGCAACAGCCTGTTCCACGGGCTTTGGATGGCGTGAAACTGTCACTTGCCATGCGCCCCATTTGGCTGGCAGGAAGGAGAAAGAAACATTTTTTGCAACTTTGGAACCAAGCTCATTAAACTGGCAAATGGGGGCTTTGAGGAACAGCAAAGGACTTCTATTTATTTTAGGAGAAGTAACACTTCCAAGCCCTCAGCTCTTGTTCAGGGTGTCACATCTAATTTCCTTCTGCCACACGTGTCAATATGCAACTGTCAGAATGACACAATGAACCAGCATTTCTCTTTGGGCAAGGTAGTAGACATGGGCCAAAGTGAGAAGAACCATGCTGGCTGGGGTTTGGAAGACTCCTCCTCCTGTTCACATTCAAGAGAAGAACATGATTCTGATTTTTTCCCTCTGGAGTTATTAACTTCTGGACCTTGTACTATTCTCTTTTGACACTGCTTCTTCTTCTAGCTCCATAAAGACTCTGGTTGGATATTTTCTGCTCCGTTACACCCTCATTCTCTCTATCGGCTCCCCTAGCAAACCTTCCCTGCCTTCTCCTTGACCTGTCTCCTCTGCAGCTCTCTGTTCTTTCACACTGCCTCCTCAGCTTAGCTGTGTGCCTTCCTCCATTCCCAGACAACATGGCTCCATCAATGTTGTGATTTCCCTTGTCTTCTCTTTCATTTTTGGTTAACCCCGCAGAGCCAACCAAGTTTTTCCTGTGGCCTTTTACATGTCTATAACTGAGTTGCATATTCCCATTTCAGAACTCCCTTGCTCTACATAACTCTTTCTTCCAGACATGTGACGTTCTTCTACAGGCCTTTGGAGCTGTGGAAGATTCAATAAACTTCTTCTGAACCTGATGAACAGAAGGATGGCACTGAAGTTCTGACAACCATGGCAGAACCTTTTGTTCACATGGTCTCCAAGGCAGCCTTGTAAGCAGGGGGAGACAGTGAATGTCTCCCACACAGCCCCCAAAGCACGTGAGCTAGGCCCTTCCTACCAATCGCACATTTCATTTCCCTCTGGCAAGAGAAGGAATACAGCATGGGCAAGTTTTCATACAGAAGACCTTGACTTATGGCTCCTTGAAGAAATCATCTTCCAGATATTTCATCACGTAAGAAATGATCTTTGCATTAACATGTAAACCGGGGTAGCTCTTCTGCGCATTAACACTGCAGAATGTGATGACATGTGGGATTTCTGGTGGGTCAGAAGAAGACTTCCTCCGATTCTGACATCCAAGACTGACTTTTCTTTTTAAGGTCTAGGTTCTGTCTGTAATTATTAGTGAAAAACACGATTCTGCTAAAGGCTAAGCCAACACTCCTTCCATGTCGTTGGCTATGATCAATTTCCCTGATGTGCACAGAACACAATAGAGAATTATTCCCCCCCCGCCCCAATATTCCTTGACAGAGGCTTTCAAGGTAATTCCAAACACTGTCTCAGGTAAGGTTCTAGCAATATATAAAACATGATTGTGGCATGTTATTATCCCGCCACTGTCCGCAGGGATTAAAGTATCTTTTCTTGACTATTGCAGGGATTCAGACATGGGTTAATTAAACATTTACATACATGTGCTCAACAATATATCGTATGGTACTATAATGCACACTTTAATCAGAATCTGTGGGTGTTGTGTGTTTGCTTGTTCCATGTTAATTGGCTTCATGCTGGCTCCAAGCTTAGGTATTTGCCTAGATGGAAACAGAATAGACATCGTGCTTTAAATATTTTAATTAGGACCAGAAGTTCCCAGCTTGCTCATTTCTCACTGGGTTGTTTTTCATGCATGAATAAATTAGCTGGCATGGAGGCAGTTTGCAGAAAATAGTTGCCCTCCAGCCATAAAATGAGTCCTGTTCATTAATACTTTAATGAAATTAGCTGTGAGCAAAATATGACTCCTTTTAACTGTGTTCTAATTTCTTAATTTTAATTAGGCACATAATTGTAGTGTGCAGAAATGATCTTAAATGTGCTCCAGGAAAGCTCCCATCACGGTGGGCCTTCTCCGGAGCTGAAACACCAACAAAACTTACAGGCTTAAATCAGGCTGCGAGTGGCCGGACCGTGGCTTCGGCTGGGTCTGGTTATAGCCAAGGAATCAAAGCACGTTAAGATGGACTAATTAACGAGAGCAGGGGCTGACTTTGGGGGAGTAATGTTTGTGCTGCAATAAATTAGCTGGTCTTTAGGGTGGCGCAGGACTCCTTTAATTCAAGGTAGGAATCATGCTTCTAATTGCTTTTGCAGAACCAAATGATTTGGAAGAGGACTCTCTCTGCTATGGCCCAGGGTCCCAGAACATCACAAAGTCATCACATCAGTGGCAGCCAAGTAGCTCAAGGAAGAAATGAGTTCAACCGTCCAGCGACAGCTTCATTTTTTAGAGGTCAATTTGCGAGAAGAGATCCACCGAGTTCCATCTTTCTTGGTTCACTGACCTCTTAGCCAAATCATGAAATCAGCTCTGATGGGTTACGTGCCACCCATTTGCTGAGTGATTCCTGATGGGGTGGGATCACCTATAATTCAGGAAGCGCTGCCTATACCCAACGTGATTTTACGGGAAATCATCATGGACTGAAGACTGATTGGGCGTGATATTTTCCCTTCTTCCTAGCAATTCTTTTCCTGCCATTTGCTTTCTGCATCACTTAACTGGGAAGGCAGTCAGCTGAGCCTGAAACCTGCTGGCAGATCACGCATCTGGCTTGGGATCTCCCTAAGATATTCCAGAGATGAGGCTTTATTTCCCATTTTCGATCTCACCATCAAAATACCACTCAGTTCCCTTTATTGCTCAATGAGATTCTTCCTAGAAGGAATGTTAGATTTTTTTTTTTAAAGCAATTACACTGAATCCTAGGTTTTGACAGTCGTGCTGACTATTGTTCTAGTTTTAAACGATCTTGCAAAATGTCCATTTCTTCGTGCACTGCTTTCTTACAGATTTTCTGGGTTTCTGGCTTTTCCATCCACCCTCTGCAAAAAGAGGCCTGCCTGGACGAGTTCGAAAAGAACAACATCCTTAACGGAACTCATTTTAGATTGGAGGCTGGACTTGCACAGCCTGCCGTAACTGGCACCTGCTCTAAATAATATTGATATTCCTTGGTTAAATAATATATTATGTCTAATTGTGATACTTTATTATATCCACAATCAAGTAACGCTGAGGCTAGTTTACAATTAATACTAATATTGGTTGATATGTAATTTAGACATAATCTGCCACCGTTAGCCAACTGCTACTAGGAACTGTGAAGCACAGGGATTTCCCAGGTCCCCTAGCAGTCTTGTTTTTCAAGATAAACAATTTTAAATAAATTGGGTGTTATGCTCAGATAATTAATACAGTCATTAGATTAAGCACTCTGCTTCACTTCTGACCACTTCATTGTCAGAAAATGTTCTCTCTCTCTCTCTCTCTCTCTTCTTGAAATACACACACACACACGTACGCACACACAAGAGATTCCTCTCTGGTTAGTAAAATGAACACATTGTAAACCTTTTGTTCAAATGACTCCCAGGAGGAAAACTAGTAGTGCATGATGCATTTCCATTAGTTTAACATCCGTGTGCAAATCTTGTTTATCCTGGGAGCCTGTGGGCTAAGGTGAACACGTTACATCTGCCATGTTTTAATGATCTGCTTACAAGCTTTTGCAAAATCCTACTTCCTCGCTCAAATTGTCTTTGCGGATTGTGAGAAAACGCTTCAGGAATACAAGGCGCTGACATTTCTAGTCTCGGGGTTTCTAAACCAAGCAAAGAGATGGGCAGAGCTGGACGTGTAGAATACCAAGAGTTGCCACTCCCTTAGATAAGTACAATTTTAAAATCTGTGTCTCTCCCCTCATTATTCCTAAGATTAAAAAAAAAATCATTTAGCTTGGGAAATGTAGGAGCACCGCACTGTATGGTCCATCTGGTGGCATCTGGGTGAGGTCTCCAAACTCTAGGGGTGTCTCACCCAGGTTCCTCTTCACCACTGGGTCAACCAAACAGCCTCCCTCGGTTGAGTGGGTATCATCAGAGAGGTAAGAGCCACCTTGCTGCTGTCTGGTTCTCTCAGACTAAATCCCATTGCCAAGGTAAGCATCCATTTAAAACAAATGTTCACTTATCCGGCGTGTTCCTCCAAGGATTGAGCTGCCATGAGCCTTCGCGTTGGCACCAAAGTTCTAACTCAGCGCCTCTCACTTGGCTTTGATTCGTGCCCTTCCCTGGTTAGTAGAGCATCCAATTGCATTATAATTACACAATCATTTAGATTAATCTCTATTTCTCAGCTTCCGTTGATTACAAACTTGCTAATTGAAGGCAGGGTTCAGTTCAGATATTTATTCCAGGATCGATGGGGTAGCATGGCAAAACAGCTTAAGAGGAACCTTTATTTATTTATTTTTTCTAGCAATTCCAGACCCAACTGCTTCAGAGGATGCTGCCCAATGACCTTCTATGGGCTAAGTGCCTGAGCCAAAAAATAAATATACTGCGTATCTACATAGCAGTGAATATTATTATTGTTTGAAATAGTCAGATCTGAATTTCACATTTAAAATTGGACTGTGGTCCCTGGGAAATTCAGCCTGTCTGGAGAACTGTTCCTTCTGCCAACCATTGGTGAAACCCTCATGTCCGTTCTAGCTCCATCCCAGGCAACATCTTCTCATGTCCTGATCTTCCTTTTCAGATGGATGCAAGACTGCCTTGTTCTTCTCTGGGATCACATTTATTCCAAATGTTGCCCAGTTTTTCCCTGAACTCATCTGTGGGCCTTCTCTTATCAACATTTACTACAGTCTAACATGCAACGATCAACAACCTATGGATTCCTATTTTCAAGCACACCAACAACAACTTAGATTGCCCCAATTCATCCTTTCTGACATTTCATCCTTTCATTCATAATTAAGCCTATACCCTCCATTCACTGAACATATTCGGCAATTCCACTCCATAAAATCAGACCATGTTCATTCACATCTATTACACCCTTTCTCTTCCTCTTCTTTTCCCAGACAATCAATTACAGCTTGTATTTTCTCTTTCTCTTTCTCTTTCTCTTTCTCTTTCTCCTTCTCCTTCTCCTTCTCCTTCTCCTTCTCCTTCTCCTTCTCCTTCTCCTTCTCCTTCTCCTTCTCCTTCTCCTTCTCCTTCTCCTTCTCCTTCTCCTTCTTCTTCTCCTTCTCCTTCTTCTTCTTCTTCTTCTTCTTCTGTCAACTTGCATGAAACAAGTTCCTTGGGATGGATGAAATTATGTTTTTAAACCATTAATTTTTTCTTAGCATCGTGCTTCCCTCTTGCTAATTGCGAAAACCCAACGGGAGCTCTGCAACACGAACTGCCACCAAGGAAAGGGAACAAAGTGAGAACTCGGCCAAGGTGGACGTTTTAAACATTCCCTCCTCTCCTCACAGGTTTAATAACCAAAAGAAAATGCAAAGAGACAAATCGGATGTCACTTATTTCCTTCTCCTCTTAAAAAGATAAAATTAGAGTTGCCTCTTACCCGTAAAAAACTTTTTTTTTTTTAACACAGACGTTCTTAAACCAGACTTCCAACTATCCAGAGGGGGTGAAACAAACTCCCAACGCAACTCATCTGAAGGGTGTCACGCTGAGGGGAGGTTGTGTTTTACTAAACACCCATCCTCTGCCAGTCCTCTGATTAACTACATGGATATCAGGTTCTGGCCCTCGTTCAATAGATAACCCTATTTCTGATTGAGGATGTTTTTAAATGTAGACAGGAATTTGCTTAGAAAGTTTCCAAACCTGTTTCCTTCCATGACTTTATTGAAACTTCCTGATTATTTGGTGATCATTCATCAATTAGCTAGCATCATTCTGCTCATATGATGCCCAGATTGAAATTTAATATTCTTGCAATCAACATGGAGGAGTTCAGCACAGATAATCTCTTCCCTGATGACTGCATTTCCGACCACCTCACTCATCCAAGGCAACTGCTTCAAGAATGCATCGAGGAAGAGCTTGGACAAGGTGATGTGAAGTAGGATTGCCACCAGCCAATAATTTATGGTCGGGGTTAAGAAAGGCAAGTCCGATTTTGAGAATTCTCTGAGGTTGTACGCCCCACACATCTGGAAACATTAAGCTAGTGTTTCTCAACCTCCACAACTTGAAGATGGGTGGGGTTCAACTCCCAGAATTCCCCAGCCCACGTGTGGGCTGGGGAATTCTGGGAGTTGAAGTCCACCCATCTTCAAGTTGCAGAGGTTGAGAAACACTGCATCAGGCTGTGGAAGGCTGTTCTAATACGGTCATTTTTCTCCTTGATCTTCCACACTTTCCAGAAAGCCAATAGTTCTGAAACCAAACAGTTGCAATACAGAATTGAAGCCTTCCTTTGACATGGAGTTACCATAACAAACCAGAGCTTGCTATGTCTTTAAGGTCATGTGTGGTGGGGCACTCCACCTCTCTTTTCTCCCTCCCATCTTTTAACTCCTTTGAGAAGCAGATTTGCAATAGCCTCGGAATATCAGGGAGAGGCATCAGAGACTCAATTTTACAATTAAAAACGCAAGCAGCAGAAGCTACTAAAGTAATATTTAGCAATGACGTGGACAAAATCTTTCCCAGGTATGTGTCTGAGTGTGTGGTTAATCATAATTAAAGTAGGTTGACAGTTCCTTGGCAACATGGATTAAAAACCCTCCACCAGATATATTAAAATCTGCAGGGAATACTTTTCATGTCATTATAAATCTTGCTATTTAATGTCCATTTATAACATACCTGGTGTTGGAAACTTCTGAATTGCCAGGTGTCTTCCATGCTGCAACATGCCTAGTTTAGGAGACAGCCTAACATTTTGGAGATAAAGAACCTCCATCCAGAATCTACAAAAAGTCCGTTACTGGTTGAATTGAGTGTAATCCTGTACATGATTGGAGATCTTTGGGGTTCTGTTAAACCACCGGGGTCCGTTGACTGGAAGAACAGAGAAATAAATGGAATACTTCCTCATCTGGGGCTTATACATCTTTGGTAATTCTATTTTACATGTAATATGGAGTTCTTGATGCTCTCTGAGCTTGGTGATTTGCTTACAGGTGTTTCCTTACCCAACTAGGTAATAATCAAGAACTCCACAGTTCAACCCTGAGCCACAGATATTCTCTTCTATTGGAACTACATGTAATCTGTCAAAAGTTAAAAAAAGTTAAAGAAAGCTTCCTCAATCTTGGCATTTTCCAAAAGCATTGTCCCCCAGTTCCAGCACTTTCCACATAACATGGAAAAAGGCTAGAGGTTTTGGGAGGTCGTAGTTCAAATGATCATTTTACTATTTAGCTTCTATCCACCAAACGTGAGAATATTCCAAGAATCACAGAAGAATTTTACAGTTTTTTATGTCTAATTGTTTTTATGTATTTATTTTTTAATTGTCGTACGCCTCCCAGAGTCACCTTATGTGAGATGGGCGGCTATATAAATATGATAAATAAATAAAATAAAAATAAATAAATTGGGTGCATTTACAAAGGGATGAAGAAAATTGATGAGGCATAGAGTTATTGGTGACAGTCAGTCTTGGCAGATGTATGGAGTTTCAGAAGCACTTTCTTCTGAATGTACACCTCTGGGAGCAACCAGAACGTGTAGGTTTAACTTTAAGGTTTCCTGTAAACGCCCCTTTGGACCACGTGGGAAGTGAAATGCTAGATTAGAAGTCTGGCCAGCCAGAACTGTCCTTACATTTAGACTTTCAAAGGGGCTCTTAGTGTTGGAGAGAAATGGTTATGGCTGAACAATGTCAAGAGGCTTCTAACCAGGGGGAGGCTGTGACTGCTGGGGCCGGGGGAGAGAGCGAGAGAGAGCACAAGTACAAGTAAAAATTAGCCAACCTGTAAGTTCAGGTAAAGCAATTCGTAACACTCACCCATTTTACAGGTCCATTGATGGAATCTGTCAGCCTCACCAGGTGGACCAGACAGGAACCATGACCAGATGAGCTAATTCTTCTTTATTATCAGGCTACGTTAACAGAGTCTTGCAAGTCTGAAAGTACAAATCTCCCACCGTTACCTTTACAGCCTGAGAAGTTAGGGAGGGTCCTTCTGAGCCTCCTTCTCCACCCATTATGCAGCTGTGGGCTATGCCCTCTCTTATCTGGCTGTTCCCTAGGCGGTGTCTCTTTGCCCCGTCTCCCAAGGTCTTTCCCACATACCATTACAGAATCTAAGCTGCCCCCTCCTGTTCTGAAAACAGATTCCGGGATTGTGTTAGACAGTTCAGTGCAAACAGTGGAGTCATCTCTCTTGCATTCGGCGGCTCTTACTTCTGAGCAAACCTTTACACATTGCATGGGGTGCCAGAAGGTTGCTCTTGTTGTTGTTTGATTTAGAGCACATCTGTAATGATTGGGCTTGATGAGAAAAACGGACACTTACGTAGGTCACTCCAGTGCAATGACCCGGTTGAGAAAGCTCCCGAGCTCTCTGTCTGAAAGTTCTGCTTGAGATGATAAATGAAGTACGAGCTCCTTTCTTAGGAGAATGTGGAGCACAGTGACTTTGGCGGAAAAGTTGCTTTGGGGAAGCAGGGGAGGAAGAGAGGTTGGGAGCCTACCAGATGCTGAGCAATACTGAGCGTTACCTGTCCAGGGTGGGCTGTTCAGCGTCAAGGAGTTTTGATCCATGGAATCCCGAGGCCTAAAGTTTCCAAGGGAAGGCCCAGTGCTCAGCAACGAAGGACCGACACATCCTTGCAGTCAAAGTGAGTTTTCATCATAATTAATAATACTTATTATTACAGGGAGTGAATCCTTAAGAGAGAATGCGTTTAAAGAGGCAGGAGATAGCCTGTTATTCTGAAATGAAAACCAATGCAGTCTTGGAGTCATAGAAGGAGAAAGAGGCATTTAGATCACCAAGTCCCCCCTTGGTGCACAAATGCAAATTTTGAGGGATAATTAGCCTCTGCTTAATACACCCAGCAAAGGGGAGATTGATCTGGATCATTGATTCCATTCCTGGTTCAGCATTCCCAGATCCTTCCATCTCTCTTCAGGGATCTTGCAAAAAAGCCCCTTGCTTCTGACCCTTTGATGCCTTGAAAGATTCCAAAATAGAGGAGAAGGTGCCTGGACAGGTGAGAATCAATACCTGCTGGGCTCAGCCTCCACCTGGGCAGGGTTTCTGCTTTGAAGACTCTGGTTCTCCCCGAGAGGATCCTGCCCCATGTCTTCTCAGCTCCGTTCTTGCATTTGTGCCCTGACGTGGACACCCCGAAAGCCACAGGTGACCCCTGTAAAGTTGAAATGCAGCCTTTCAGAATCCCTTCAAAGCTGCCAAATTTAATGTTTGGGGAAAGGGTTAACTCCATGGAAAATGAGCACATCTACTGTGTTTCACTGGTTTTATTTAACTTCAGTGAAGTTTTAACTTCAATTATCTCTCCTGATTGCCTTGGTGACCCCTGCGCCTGTGTCCCGGACCTGCCCTGAGTGCTATGCGCTTGTTCTGGGCACTCCTTGGGTTCGGGGACCGCCATCTCATCTGAGACAATGAAGGACTTCTGTCCGCTTGATTCTAATTTATTCTCTCCTTTGCAGGGAGTCCAGGGGGGCACCGGCAAGTCTCAAAGTCCCCAGCCCACGTCTTCTTTCCAAAGCCCTTTTTCCTGCTCTCCCATGCTACATTTAACTTTGGGATGTCTTGCACAGGCCTCAGGCCGAAGCTGATGTGCAGCCAATCTGAATATTCCCCACATGCTAAACAGACTGTTGTAACCACCTTTCTCCTGCCTCAAGGCTAGATTGTTATAGATGCTGTTTATGATACTGCTATGACAACTGTGAAGGACACAGCAAAGAATTTATCACAGGATTACTCATCCACCATCAGAATACCTAATAAGATTCTAAATGACCCAAGATGATAATAAGATCTAGCTTGTAGCAATAAGGTATTAATAAACTGCTTTTTTTTTCCAATAAGAGAGAAGATTGGCATCATTAACCTGACATATTTGTTTTCCCTTTAGCTTGCAAAGAAGATCTGGTGTTTTAGATAGTTATTTATTTTTTATTTTGTTTTATATTTTATTTTATCTGTTATTTTTCTAAAAGCGTGATGCATGAACTATATACCAGACGTGAAGGGGGAGCTATTGGGAAGGTAGGAAATGCAAGTGAGATGGGCGGCTCTATCAATTCAATAAATACATAAATAAATATATAAACAAAGCCCGTGTTTGCAGGATGGAATTTTCCACTTCACATTCTAATTGTTTCATGCCAGGTTTCTTCCCTTCCCCGCCTGCACCATTACAACCCAAAATCTATTATATTGAAAATAATGTACAGGCTACTGAGGAACACAAGGCCATCTTTCAAATGAAGAGGTTCTGTGGAAATCAGGAGTGCTGCGCAGTGCAACTTGTGTGATTGATGGCTGACGTGGAAACCCTGAAGTTGTAGAAAGGTGGAAGTTTCCATCTGGTGTTTCTGAGCAATGCTGTTGGGAGGTCCAAAGAGACTATTGGTATCTGCACACCCATGACCTTTTGCCCAGGTTAAGCTGGAACGGTTGCAAAACAAGGCCAACTGAAATTGTTTTGCCACCTAAGAGAAAGAAGAAAATGCTATTGATGGGGTAACATCTTCTCCTGTGTCAAGTTTAGAGACTGCAAGCCCAACACACAGTCCTATTTTCCAAGCCCAGATCATCCACAGCCTGAGACACCCATCTCCCTCTGCCTAACGGTTGGGCCGGTTGTATTTCATTGGGTCATTGGGTCGTGCATGAGTTTAGAGGTAAGGAAACCATGCCAGGAAGAAGCCAACAACCATGGTGGTTCCCCATGAAACTATCCCAAATAAAAGAAAATCGATCCTTCCTGTTGAGAGAGGCACGTTTGGTAAGCCATTTCAGTATAAGAATATTAAGTTTCACGAGGAGATGTTCTTAGAGGTCATCTGGACAGTTTTCTCAGAAAAAGTGGGGTCAAGATCATGATGTAGCTTGTACTTCCAGATGTTTTAGATGATAACTCCCATTATCCCCCAAAGTGTGGTGGCGCTGTTTGGAGGTGGCAGAACGGTTACCCAACCAGTTAAAGAAAGGAGATGTGTAGAGATGGTTGCTTTAGAGGATAAGGAGATTATAAAAGAGTGAAATAGGAGGCATCATTTGGCCCTGCCCCCTTGGTGAAGATTGTACACTCTGGCAAGACATCTGTCATCCTTGTTAACAGCTTGATAGAACTTTGACAACACCCCAAAGAATTCCTGATTGATTGACTGACTGATTATATGCCATCAAGTCAGTGTCAATTCTTAGTGACCACATAGATAGATCTTTCTCCAGGAGGACCTTTCCTAATCTGGTTCTTCAGGTCTTCCAACAGTGCACTGTTCTAATTGGCTGCCTTGCTGCTGGTCATCCTCCTCTTCTCTTTCCTTCCACCTTTCCCAACATCATGTCTCCGAAGTAGGATAATTTGAGCCTGGTCAATTGTGTCTTGAGTAAGAACTTGGGTTGATTGGTTTGTTTTCTTGGCTGTCTGTGGTATTCTCAGGAGTCTTCTCCAGCACCAAAGTTCAAAGGTGTCAATATTCTGTCTATTCCGCTTTGTCGAAGTCAACCAAAGAGTCTAGGATGCAAATAATATTTGCTCACATTCCAGGTAGAACTGGTGGGAGGCATGGAGCAAAGACAATCTGTGTTTGACCTGCAGGGTTCCAGGTTCAAATCCTGCTATGACTTCTGGGAGTTGAAGTCCACCCATCTTAAAGTTGGCAAGTTTGAGAAATACTGCTCCAGAGTATCAGGAGGGCACCCAATTATTTATCAGGATGGACATTGCAACGAAGGAGCACTGAGCCTATCAGAAAGAGAGGGGCAGTTTTCTAAGGAAGGTGGTCTGGTGAATTCCTACGCCCAAACAGGGAATTTGGGGATGTTTCTTCTCTTCACACTTTGCCACGTTAGCCACAGTTCCATGCTCTGTATTTCTACCTCTTTGACTTCTGGCTACCACGTCTCTGGCTACAAGTGGCAGAACAGAGGGGAAGCCAGATATGCTGCTGTGATATCACAAGGTGAAGTTTTCTTAAAGAAAGGCAAGACTTTTCTAAAGGTATGGCTTTCTTAGGTACAGTACCTGTCTATTTTTGTCTCTCCCCCCATTGTCTTTTTGGGGGGGGGGGTCATCTCCTGGCAAAGAGATAATGCAATTAACAGAGACCCATCTTTCATATCCAAAGAGAGCAGGGACCCTGCTCAGGGGTCTGTTCCCTCTCAAAGTCTCTAACAAGGAGGGACAGACAATTATGATTATTTATTTCACTAATTAGTGGCCCGATCGTTCATAGCAAATCTCCTTGGTCTTAGAAATATGTTCCTTGTACCTTTTGTTTAACATCAAGCTTTCTTTTCCCAGAGGGGGGCTTTTGCCTGTCTCCTTTCTTCAAGAGGCGGGGAAAAGAAGAGGTATGAAGAAAAGCAAGCAGGGTATTTTCTACGCTGCAGAGACAATGCCACCAGAAACGCGTGCCCATAAAGCTGTCGCCTTTCACTCTCTGAAGGCATTATGCTTTATGATAACCATAAAACATTTTAGTGCAAAATGAATTGCTCCCCTATTCAAACCCTTAAATGTAGCACCGAGGGTGTCACCAAAGACATACGGCTATTTTTTGCCTGGGCTGAGATATATTTTATCATAATTTGTGGGGTAGGTGACATTCCTGTACACATGATTGCCTTTTCTTGCTTAGTTAACTCGCCAAGGTCAATGTCCTTTTGGCCTTTATAGATGCGGGACAATTAGGAAACAAAACTCCATCAAAGGAGAACTTGGTTCTCATAACCCGCGTTGTGATAGGGTTGCGCTCTCCAAATCCTAGAGCCTTCCAGATGTGGCTGAACTGAAAAGCCCAGGAGCCATGCTGCTGGGCGCTGTTGCTGTGCAACATCTGGAGAGCCTTCTCTTCAGAGAAGCACAGTATAACGTGATGGGGGAGGCAAAGCTTCATATGAAGAAAGGTAGACTTCTGAATGCCTTAAGTGTTTTTGAATAATTGCACTTCATTTGTCTACTTATGACCAAGCTTTGCTTTGCTTGACTTGCAAGCTACAGAATCCTGTAGTACTCAGGGCCATTTAAGGTTAAAAGGATTGGACATCAGGGGTCACTAGTAAACCATGAAGGTCGAAGGCAAGGTGAAGGTTGGAAGTTGTTGGGAGAAAGAGAAGGATACGGTGGATACCATAAATTAATTCCAGAGGCAACACTATAGCATAATATAAACTATTTCCTTTCCATCTCACTTTTCCTCCAACAGCTGAAGCACTCAAAAGAAGTTACTTATATCTTACCATAATCGAGCAAAGGAGCTCAGGAGGAGTTCCCTGGGGGCTTTAGATATGGTTGGGGATTTTAACTATGATGGCTTACAGTCAATATAAGGCATGGTCAAAATGGCCCTAGTGTGTTCAATTTGCTGTTCCTCCCTATCACGTCTGGAGTTTACTTCCCAGAAATTCCTCTGGCCCTGCTGTTGGTTGCTGACAATGGGGAAAGGGAGAAGCACAGGATCGGTGGTGCTGTCCGATGATGTGTGAGCTACTGGATGTAACTGAGGAACAAGAACCAATTGGTCCCACTAACGCCGTAGAAGGAGAGGAGGAACGTCTCCACCCCTCTCGATGACTGAAGCTGGCAGGTGGAGTCGGTCTTGCTGTAGCCAAAGCCCCATCAACTGCAAGGAACAGGAACCAATTAGTCCAGCGCAGGCTGGTGGGGAGAAAAAGAAGAAAGAGGCCCACTGTAGCGCTGGGTTTGGGTGGCTGACAGGCGGGTTTCCCCCCAGCTCAGATTAAAATCCAGATTGGCTCACAGAGATTTGCAATCTGAAGTCATCCTAGGATTCCAAAACCAGCTGGGAGAGGATGACTGGGAAGAAGACTCTGGAATGACTCCGGTGGGGATTTGCTTCCCGTTTCTTGTGTTGTTTACTCTCTCATTGTTATGCATTACTTGTTGAGGAAGTGGAAGCGCACATTTAAAAGTTTTTGACTTCACGATTTGGCAGGCACATATATTTTAATGTATGAATGATAATATTTAGCAGCAAAATTGCTTTTGCTTTTAACTTCACTGCAGTTTTTCATGGGGAGAATCTATAATTTAAAAATAATGGGTGCAGGCAGATGAATATATGACTCCCATTAATCCCAAATGTTGCTTATTTTCAGCACTTTTTAATTATTGGAGTGTGCCATCCAATACATTCAATTCGAGTGGAAAAGGCTTTCAAATTTCACACCATTTGCAATTAGCCATTCAACTGCTCTTCTCCATCCAAGCTCTTCAGCTCCAAATTAGCATCTCCGTTTCAACACCCTTCGCTCCTCAACCCAACTGATAAAAACTATAAGTCGTTTCTTGCACAACTCCCTTTCCTTTTCGAGGTGCTTGGGCAGGAGACCTTTCCCCGTAGATGGTGCCCCAACAAGGCGTCTCAGAAGCCACATGGCACACGAACAGTCCTCTGCAGGTCCTTGCTGACTCACCGTTAGAAGTTTCCCAACTGTAGAACAGTTCTATGGCCCTGTTCTTGCTCTGGGTGCTGCTGGGGGCCATTTCCACTGGAAAGGTGATGATGGTGATACAGTACAAACTTACTTGAAATATCTAGCATGAAAGTGTTAGGAAAGCTTTCGGGTCAAGTGAATGGACGATCGAATTGCTTTCCATGTCATTCTCTTTCCCTATCCTGCTTTTGCTCTCTGGAGAAGAAGGCGCCAGATGTGTCCTCCCATCTTTCTCTGGCCCCTGAGATGCTGCTACAGCTGTGACAGATACCCCAAGAATGCTGGGAAATGTAGTTTCCCCGTGCTGAGAATCACAAGCCCCAATTGTCCTGTAGGGGTAGCAATGCATCAACGTAGGGACATCGAAAGGCTCAGAGTTAACCTCATTCTGTATCAGAAGGATGTCTTTGGAGAATTGCAGAAGCATGAGGTGAAGGCCGTGCCCTTTTCTCCTCTGGCTTCCCACAGCTGTCTCGGAAAGTCAGATTACCACGATTCTAAAGACAACCCACAGCCATCATGAAGAAGAGCCCTTGACTGGCATAGTCTTGCCGTCGACAAATTTCTCAAACCCCCTTCAACAGTCACGCGAGCTGGCAGCAATAACTCTGCCTTGTGGCCTGGAGTTCTGCAGATTCATCCTTTTTTGTGTGCGAGGAAATGTTCCTTTCCATTCTGCCTTCGGGCTCTAATCCTTCTGCTTCATTACGTGCTCTCAGACCCAAGAGAGAAACCACACGTTTCTTCCCACCTGCTTTTCTGCACCCCTGCATAATTTTAAACAACTATTACCTCCCTTCTTGATTCCACCCCCACCAGAGCTACAGAGTCTCGAACATTTTCACTTTTCCTGCTAGAAAAGTTGCATTGCTTCACATCCCTTTCGTTCACTTTTTCCAGTTGTGCAGGAAGTTTCTTGAGATCCGGCAATTAATGGTCGGCTAGTGGCTCCACCGTAGATCCGTGCTGAGACATTGCAGGATTTGGCAGATTTATTTTCGTTTCCCTTTTTCAGAGCCCCGAGCTATGGTGGGTTCCTCCTCTGCTCAGTTCCGTTGGAGCAAAAAGCCAAATAAACAGGTATGTGGGCAGGAGGAAAAGAAGGAAACAGGAAGGAGGAAGGTGAGAGAGGAAGAACATCAGTGCTGACATTTCGGCCCTCTTGCAATTAAGAGCTGCTGAAACTTGCAAGTTCCATCTCACTAGCTTATCTTCTCCAATGCAAGATGGGTTTGCATGAGAACAGACCAAGCACTTCTGATGGATCATGCCCAGATAAGATTAATGTACTTTCCTCAAAGAACCCGACAAGGTTGTGTTTTTTTTTTAAATCCTTAGCAATTTACAACATGATGTCACTTGATATGAAAATAAACACTAAATTCCATCCCCTTTTGTAAATCTTGACTCCAGTAGAAGAGCTCGTGTGAGTGACATTTTTCACATTTTAATTGGGCTTTTGCTGATTTGATCAGAATTTCTGCTGATCAAAGCAAATGGGCTATTTATTTATTTCCCACCCGCCCCCCTCCACCTCCTTGCCAGCAAAGCCAGCTAACGGCTCAATTCAAGTTTAATATGCTGTAATGATCTTAGATATTTTCCCTGGTTGAGATGGTTTCCCCGCTCAGCCTTTCCTTCTGCTTTTTGGGTAACATTTTAAATAATTACTTTCTCCTCCATTCAGCCACACAGCTGAGTCAAGTAGATCTCATAACAGATGCTTTGGAAAGCCACCAGCACAACGCAGGATTCTCCTGAATATTTGCTGCGAAAAGATCTCACATTATCACTAACCCTTTCTAAGCAAAAAACAGTTGGGAGGGGGAGGGCATAATTTCTGGGGCAGAGGAGAGAAGCAAGAGAAGGGGGGGACCTTTCTCCTTGGACAAGCTTGTGTATGACCACCTCTCATACCAGCCCTTTGTATAAGAGGGGTTCTGTAATGGTCTGTGGGAATGACCTTGGGAGACAGGAGGAAGAGCCGCAGACTAGGCAACGGTCAGATAAGCAGCACCTGAGCCTGCAGGAGGAATGGGGGTGTGGCAAACGTCTCAGAAGGGACCTTCCCTAGTTTCCTGGACTGTAAAGGCAAGGTAGGAGAGAGGTACTTTCAGATTTGGAAGATTCTGTTAATGTAAGCTAACAATGAAGTTAGAATTAGTACTTCTGGGTGGGCTTCTTGTCTAGACTACCTCGCAAGGCTGACAGGTTCTGAGGTTGGGTCCCTCTTGGGAGGGTTTGACACTCCTATGCTGAAGAGTTGGCCAGAGGAAAGAGGATGGGTGAAAAATTTGGTGCTTTGACCCACCTACTCCTTTAGCCTCGCAGCAAGGCTGTCTCCAAATAGCCCTCCAACATAGGTTGAGAGCTTGGGGGGACAGGGAGTCTGCCAACTTCTAGGGGTGGGTTCTTTGAACGGCAACACCAACCCCACAGGCTGTGCCCCCAACCGCTGCCATTCTGCTCAGCTCCCATTTTCGTATCCTCAAATGACCCCCAAAGGGTGCAACTCCAAGGCCTCGTGGGGGGAACTATTACAAAACCAGGGCAGTTGCTTTCTCCCTCCCTTCAGAGAAAGGCCTACAATGGGCGGACTGAGACGAGGACGGAAGCCTGGCGACTGAATGCAAACCTAGATGGAAATGGAAAATAAAGTTAAAAATTCAAACAGAAGAAGTTGCCCCCAATGTCACTCCTTACGCGAAGAGGGATTACTTTTCCCTGCCCCATGATGTTCAAAAATGTGTTCTCAAGTGATTGTAAACCACCTCTAATCTGGTTTTGAACCTGAATTCATTTTATGATTGTCCCCTTCCAAACCGTTTGCATTCATTTGTTCTGATTTAAGATTTAGTTTGGAAACACACCTTGCTTCCATACCTACGTATACATAGGTGGGGTTGGCCATCATGCTAAGTCACAGCTTCTTACTCTTAGTTTGTTGAATAAGCCACGATTGCCTGGTTCCCCACCTCACTAACCTATAAACCATGGTTGACAGACCAGAATAGTGCATTCACACCTTAAAGCTCAAACTGACCAAAGTTCCTTTTAATTTTGGGTGATGTGGGAATCGGCTGGAGAATGAGCTGAGAAGGGATCAGTTCCTACCTGCCTTGTGTTTATGATAAATATTTTAATTATTAGTTTATCACAGCAGCTTACTGAATGCAAGGTTTTGGTGTTGTTTACACTTCAGTGGCTTTTGTGTAATTGGCTCTCTTATGTTATTTATCTATGTAACCACACAGATAAATCACAGAAATCTATACCCATAGAGATAAATCATACATAATTTTCAAGTATTAATGCTGAATTTTACGCCCATAAATCCACACTGCTTAAAACAAAACAGAGGAAAAAACAGAAACGGAAGCCATCGGTTGGCGCTTTGCCACCAGGAGCCCAGCGGTGCCACCTTCCACTTTTCTCTTTAAATAGTTTTCCATTTCGGTTTCCCTCCATTCCTCTTTGTTCTGGGGTTAAGTAAGATTCATTCCATTTCTCGAATGGGCTTGAGAACTATTTTTTGAAAGCTGGCACAAAGGTTTCCTCCTGTGCACTTTTTGTATTGGGAGAGTAGTTGAGTACGTTTTTCGAATAGAAGCACTTCTGTAAGCCTTTTTAAAAGCGGCATTTTATTCAGAGGTATCCACAAGAAGGGGGGGGTCAGAAAAGTCAAGATGGCGGCCACAACCTTGCAACGGAATCCCTGCCCCTTTTCAACGCACGCCAACGCCCATTAAAAAGGGGCGGGGCTGCAATTGCCATCTTGACGTTCCCCCCGCCCCGCAGACCCTCCAGTTTGTCCTGGGCTGCAGAACCCCCCCTGCTCAGAAAGCTGCAGACGAAGACGCTAATAGGAAGTTATCTGCCCCCAGCAGAGAGAAATTATTTTCGCTGACATACGCATTTGTCTGGAAATTGTTCCAAGCTCTGCTCGTGTCGGAAGAAGGACATGGAACGGACCGACCAGAGAAGTCTTCACTGAAATGCAGATTCCCTCCCATCCTTCTATTCAGAAGGGGCGATTTAGAGATTATTCTGTCCATTTCAGGCCCAAAATGTTGTGCGACCCTCCATGTTCACCTTCTCAGCTGATTTCATTTCCCCTAGGCAGGTCATCCTCATGACATGGTCTGATCTGATTGATCAGCCACACTTCAGAGCAGGGTTCCTCAACCATGGCGACTTGAAGATGGGTGGACTTCAACTCCCAGAATTCCCCAGCCAGCCATGCTGGCTGGGGAATTCTGGGAGTTGAAGTCCACACATCTTCAAGGTTGAGGAACCCTGCTTTAGAGGATAAACTCGGTTTGTTATCTCAGACCTTTGACTGCAATCAGATCACTCAACATTTAAAAAAGCCCCGAAGTCTCTTCTTTTTGGTGGTCTCCTGTGAAGTTGTTTTAAAATAACACACACAATAGGGACTTCCTTTGAATGCCTAGAAGTTAATATTATTATATGCCACGGACCTTCTCCTTCAACGACTCCTCACGGATGATCCTCTGTTAGGGTATCCATGGCGGTTTATTCTGTGTTTCTGCTGCACTTAGAAGCACAACATACTCTAAATTAAAACTACTACTAGGAGTGGATCGGATAACGTCAAACAGAAGCAGGAATAAAAAATGGGCAATTATCCATTCGGCGAGCGAGTTTTGCAGGAAGTATTTCTATCCGTGCAAAGCGATTGCCCACATTCTGAAGCTCTAGATTGAGCAAGTGCTCTGTTGTGTGTGTGTGTGTGTGTGTGTGTGTCAAAAAACAGCAAGATGGCAAATCAGTGCTGCAAGGCGTGATCCACCACTGTTGTACTTGCCTCGGGCTGATGCTTCCACCATCTTGCCTTTTTCGACCCTTCCCTGGGCTGCTGCTGCTGCTAACAAGAATATAACACATAAACATCGTACTGGTGAATTCAAAGTTCTTGAAGGACTGAAGGAAGCTTGGTGCAAATACGACTCGGAGAAGCTCTGGGGTCTTATTCTCGTCATCCATGGCTACATCTATAAGAAGGAAAATATGTCCTTTGCCCGTCGCTGGTGTGAGTTCTATTATACACTTGACACCCTGGTCTGAATTGTACCCTTGCCTTCAGGATACGCCGAAATGTGATGTTTACAGCTGCAATCAAGCTGTTCCAGCCATTCCCATGGAATGATACCAATAAAAATGTTTCCTGCAGGGATTATGAAAGGAGAAACAACCCTTGGGGGTGGGGTGGGGTGGGGTGGGAAGCCCTCCTGTTCCTCAGTTCTGTGAATCTGTCAGATATTGCCATTCATTTACCCGCCCAGCGAAACAGAAGTTGGTGCGCTCTGTAGGATACGACGGAACAATCTCTGCAGTGAGGCACCGTGGCTTCTGAGCCTTAATAGCTTGAGGAAATCGATGAATATTCATTCCTTTTCTCCCTGGATTCAACATAAAATAATCTGTAATTATGTAATATTTAATGCTCCTCTTCAATAATCCAGCTGCTTGCTGGAGAGGGGTAGAAGCTGCTGAAGATGGGGTCTACTTCTAGCTCTCTTTGCAAGACCTGGTTGGTGAGGAAGAACTTCCCAGATGTCCTCGTCTTGTCCTTCAGGCTATGAGAGATGCCACCCTGGAGCAGCAGGGGCCCTATGGAGGGCAACCCCAAAGGATGGCCCCTTTGGGAACACCTTCCACCTGGGCCAACCTGTTTGTCCTCATGCAGGAACAGCTAAGAGGTCATGAAAGTGGGTCCTCTGACCAGCCAAAGTAATGGCCAGTCAGTTGCTGGTAAAACACCAATTATCTAGGATTTAAACCTGGACAAAGCTCTGAGCTGGCATGGATGAGAAATGGCTGAAAGAGGATGGGGGATTCAGCTTCTCCAGGTCGGTCCACTGGGTTACTCTGGGATGTAGCAGAGAAGGGATGGAGGACAGCGAAATGCGGTGGCCGGAGTTCCAGCTGACTGACCGGAAGCTCCATCGGACAGGCTTCCAATTCTGAGGATTCACTGCTCAGTTGGTTGGCTGAGACTTTGGGCAATGCATGTAAAGAAAGGGCGGGGCTTCAATTTTGGCTGCCATCTTGACTTTCTTGACCTGCCCCCAAAGATACACTTGTGATGGATATAGGCTAGGCTCTCACTCTCCCGGTCGTTAGGGAGACGGTAAAACCACATCTCATTCACCAAGCTTTTAATTGCTAATTATTTTAATGATTGAATTTCATTCTGATCTCAACTGTGTTAATTTTGCTTGTTTTATACTTTGCTGTTTTTTAAAATTATTGTTATTGCTATAAGCCACCTTGAGGGTTGGAATAAACAGAAAGGCAGAGTCTGCATCCAATAAATAAATAAATAAACAAACAAACAAATAAATAAATAATAAAAATCTTGCATGTTAAAAAAAAAAACAAAACTAATTATTATAATGTAGCAACGTCTTGTGCGTGTAACCGAAATTGAATGCGCTGTTATGAAAATGCTTTTAAGCCCTCATTTACATGTTTCCAGTTTCGGTTAATTATTCCCATTGTATGCATAAAATGAAGCTCTCAATTTTGCTTGCATATATTATTTAGCTTGCCACTTATCTTCCAAGTTTTACTGAATCCCATGTTTTAATCTGCTGCTATTAGTCTTTTGCCTTCCTAATCTTCGGATGCAAGCCATGATCTTGCTCAAGTAATCTTCTCATTTTTGTAGCTTTTTCCAAACAATTCCCAGGCTAGTTCCAAAATATGGTTTAATAATAGTTTCTAAATTAGCCACTCCTATTATAGATAGGGGTCCTATATATATATATATGGATCGCAAATGATTTCACAAGCATTCTAGACGAAGTTGTAGCGAAATGGAGACGGAGACAAAGGCTTTTAGAAGAATCTTGATGGCCTCTAACTCCCTGGCCTTGGCTGGTCTCAGAAAAGTGAGCCTGGGTGAAAACCGGCTAGGACGTAGACAAGCTAGAACAGTGTTTGGGAAGAGATGGAATGGAACTGAACAGGGAAAATGGGAAATCAGGGATCTAGGTAAGAAAAGTGAAGGAAACATGCACAGAATGGAGGAAATCTAGCTCAAGAACAGCTCGTGTGAGAAGATCCTGGATGTAATAGTAGATCACAAACTCAACACGTCCCCAGAGTGTAATGCAGCTGCAAGGAAGGCTACCTTGAGGAGCATCAAGAGGAACATAGAGTCCACATCATGGAAAGAAATTATCCTGCTTTACTCTGCCTGGTCAGGCCTCACTTGGACCACCGTGTTCAGTTCTGCAGACCCCAGTTTAAAAAAGACCTTGATAAACTGGAGCGAGTCCAGAGAAGGGCTACCAAGACGGTGAAAGGACCGGAGACCAAGTCCTACAAGGAATGGTGGAAAGACCGAAGAAGGTTTAGCTTGAAGAGGAGAAGGCTGAGAGGGGACACGACAGCTGCCTTCAAATATCTGAAGGGCTGTGATGCTGCAGAGCAGTGTTTCTCAACCTTGGCAACTTTAAGATGTGTGGACTTCAATTCCCAGGATTCCCCAGCCAGCCATGCTGGCTGGGGAATTCTGGGAGTTGAAGTCCACCCAACCAAAAGCTGACAAGGTTGTCAAACCCTGCTCTAGTGGAATTAGAGAAAACTATGCAATATGTTGTATTGTTGCCACGCTTCCCAAACTACACTCCATCCTAGTGAGTCTCTCATCCTGGCTTCAGTCTGGTTTCTCAGCCACTCAACTGAGCTTCTTCTCTTTAGGGATGTTGCAGATGCAACCCCGTTTAGCTTCTACGTGGCCTGCTTGTTGAGGTTGGCAGGGGCTGGGGTTCACATTCCCCAAAGTTGCTGAGACCAAGCAAAAAAGGAAACAGGGTGTAACTTAGTTGGAATACAAAGTAAAGCAATTCACCTGGCGCATTCTCTGTGGGTTTGGTGTCCAAAGAGCACAGGAGCCCAGTTCTTGAGATCTTCCTGGGTCTCACCTCAGTTGTGCATGGCAGTGTTGCCTGGGATGGCAACAAAACACGCACTGCATCAAAGCGAATGATCTTGCTTGACAAGCATGGAAGCAGGGACCTTCTCTTCCTTGGCATCATGGAAAGGGCACTGGGGGGACCCCACGTCCTCAACTGCAGGCCGGCGCAAAAGTATCAGAGCTCCTGAAGGTGTCCGCTCGGAAGATTGCGCTCAGCAGAACTTCTTTCTTTTCTCTTCCAGCCACTTTTTGCTGACACAAGTCCTTGAGCAGGCTGGGGGCTGTCGATGAGACCACCACGCTGCAAATTAGATGGATTTTAAACTTGTCTTGAAATACCACGGTCCTTTTTTCCACCGAAAGAAAATGGGGAAAGGAGACTGGGAGCATCGCCTGGGGAACTATTTCCAAGGCACATTCTTAATTGTTTAAGTCGGGCCCCACAAGTCATATATTCCAATTATTTGTTTAGAGCTGCTTGCAATTAAGAGTGGAAAATGAGGCTTTGGGATGCTAAACGGGGCAATTAAAATGTTTCATGAGTGCCAGGGAGAGAAGGGTGTGAGCAAGGGTTCTGCCCTGGCGCTTTGCATCACCCCCTCCCTGTCTAATTTTATTTTCTTCCTTCTGTGCTCCATTCTCTCTTTCCTTGGAAAAGACAGAAGGTTATATAATTCCTCTTCCCTTTGCCTTCAGACAAAGCCCGTCTCATCCTGGGCAGGGCTGAGCCCGCCTAAGCTCCCGCGCGTACATTTGAAAGCCCTCTGCTCCTTCAGAGGAAGAAAGCCACCCTCTCTGGCCTCATAAAGAACCAGGTGCATGAAACTTTGTCCTCCTCGAAGGGGAGGGGGGCACATAAATCACTTTAAGCATCTCCCCTCACTCTCTCCTTCCCCTGTCCCTGCCCCCTTCTCTCCCCCCCCCCACCCCAAAGCCCTCCTCCTTGATCCCTTTGAAGAGCAGGATTGGGTGGGTCTGGGATTGGGAGCACGGAAACCTTGCGCGGTGGCGCATTGGCTGGTGAAGGCGGCTCTTCTAGCCCGGACAGGCGGCCTCCAGCGCCTTCTTGCTCTGAAATTAGAATTCAGTTCCTTTAACTTCATCCCTTTCTCTGGAGAAAGCAGATGAATGCTTGGAACAAACCCTTCCTTGACCGGAGGAGATTTTTGCATCGTGACCAAGACTCTCTTGGATTACTTAAAAAGAGAGAGAGGGAGAGAGAGAGACCCCCCCCCCAATTATAGAACTATTTCTAGCATCTAATTATTTTGAATCCAGGTTATAAAATATTCAGGAAGATTTCTTTTGGACTATGTTCTGTTCAGGATGTTTTCTGCACTTCCTCCTTTTATGTTGTGGTGGTGTTGTTATAAAACTCGTTTTATTGTGGGTCACATTTTGTTTGAAAAGGGAAGGCGTAACCATTTCTAAAACTGAATTTGAAAACCCCTAGAAGGTATCTGTGCAGCGGAGAGGATATGAGCAAAGTACAACGGGCGTGTAGAGACTTCCTTGATATATTCCCAGATCCTCAGGATGCACACGCTGAGTCAGAGACGGAAGTCAGAACACTGGAACTTTCTCCCCCTCCTCACCAAGATAGACTGGGCTCAGTCAAAGATTTCGTATCAATCTGATGGGGAAAAAAGACTAACCGCTGAGTGCATTTCAGTGCCTTTTAGGAGATTATCACTTTAAATGTATGGCTTGGTTTTATCTCTGAAGTGTAAATAGCTTTAATGAATATTGTCCTCACACAAGGGGGTAAATCAACAAGGATGTGTAACAGCCAACCAACCTGCTATGCACTGCAGACTTCTGTGGCTTGTGGGTGTCACGGGGTATTCCCCCCCTAAGCAACCACAATGCCGACGTGAAAAGTGCCTCTTGGCTGTTGGGTGGCAAAACGCCTCCCTCCCCCAAGATCACCCCTGCAATTTCCTCTCCAGCGGCATGGTCTTTACGGCCTGATGAGGAGGACCAGCGGGCACTGAGGGCGAGAGCCATTGTGAGCAGAGAAGCATTTATGGGGCTGGATTTATTGCTGCTGGCTGTAGTGGCCTCTCCTACAGCTGCAGCCGCCTTGTTTCCCAGAGCAAAAGGGCCGGTCACCTGCGACACACCTGTGCCACATCCTTTCAAACCTGTTTCTCCACGGGGGCTTGGAAGAGCTTCTCCAGAAGGGTTCCCCCCACCACCGCTGTAGGGATCACCACAAGGGGACCTCATCCCAGACTGGCATTGTCCCTGGCCACAAGACTGCCCACAAGGAAAGGAGGGCAAAGTGAACGGAGACACAGCTTTTCTGTTTTTTATCATTGCTCAAGGGTAGGAGACCATAGCAGGGAGTTCTGAAAGTTGGTGGCTCAACCACGCTGACTCTTCTTGGCCTGGGAAGGCTGCAATTCCGCACACAGATTAAATATTGCTACAGATAGTCCTCAACTTACAACCACAATTGGGACCAGAACTTCTGTCGCTAAGCAATGTAGTCGTTATGTGAGTTGTGCCTGATTTTACAACATTTTTTGCTGTGGTCAAGCGAATCTGGCTTCCCCCATTGACTTTGCTTGTTGGAAGCCCCCCAGGAAGGTCGCAAATGACAATCACATGATCCTGGGATGGTCCAAGCATTATGAAATACATGCCAGTTGCCCAGTGCCCAAATTCTGATTATGTGGACTGTGGGGATGCTGCAATGGTCATAAGTGTGAGGACCAGTCATAAATCACTTTTTTCAGTGCCGTCGTAACTTCGAACAATCGTTAAACAAATGGTTGTAAGTCAAGGAGTACCCATAGTCAGCTTCTGAGCAGATGCACATCACGTGGTGCTGACCATTGCCTTTTGAGTCATGAGTATATCTGCCTCTCTTTCTGCTTTCCCAGGACCATGCAGATAGCAGTCTTTGGAAATGCTGCCATTATGAGAGAAGCTGAGTGAATATTTTCTTTGGCATTTCTCCAGGGCTGGGTTCCCGCTTAGGAAGAACAGTAGCAGCCCCTGCCTTTGAACAAGCTCCAAAGAAAGAAGGGTGTCCTCCTGAGATCCTCTCATGGGATCAAATGCTTCAGGCCACCACAGAAAGGAGAGGAACCCTCTTAGCTTTAAGCAAAGGGAAGACCCAATGCTCTGAGGAGGACCATTGCTCCAAGTTCTTTTCTCCTTTGGAAAAACACATCAGTAGTTTCATAGCTATGGGGTAGCTTCAGCATGGTCTCTCCATGCTCAGATTAGCCAGCTGGCAGGTTGACCGGGGGGGGGGCGCGGATATTGTTCAATTCTTCTTCTTCTTTTTTTATTGGAGCATGCAAAAGTTCTCCTAAGGGGGTCAGAATGACCTTGAGGCTCAAAATGTGTGTGTGTAAAAGAGACACCAATTTGTGTGGATTACAAGGCTGACCAGTCCGTCAACTCTAAGATGTTGACTTAGAGTCAACTCCTCCTGTTTCAGGACTGCAGATGTTTTGGACCTTCATCTTTCAGCCTTCCCAGCCAGCAGATCCTTAAACTGGTTAGGGATGACGGGAGTCTGACATATCTGGAGGATCCCACCTTGTTCTGTTAGCATCTGTGCACAATTTGGACAGCTCGCTCTCCTCACAGACATCAGAAGAGCCAACACGGTGAACCCTTCGGGTGAAAGCTCAAATAGCAGTTGCTCTGCGAAAGGACCCTCTCCCTCCCGCCCTCCTTTACCGGTGGATCTGGCTTTTAGCAGCCTACCGTCTTTGCCACCTTGGCTGAGAAAGGCGGCTTTGAAGTCAAGCAGACGTGTGACTTTCCTGTTTTGTTAACAGACAAAATTCCAGAACGAGGCCATAAATTTCTTTGCTCGGCAAAGGCTGCTGGGGAAAGCCCCCGTAACGTTCTGAAATCCTTCGGTTGTGCAGAATGGGATTCTCTTTTGACACAGCACATAGTTTGGCCAAGTTCCACAAGGCTTCTGACAGCCAATGCCAGGTAGAGATAAAAAACTCTCCAGGCCGGTCGACACAGAGCACATCTTTCTGGCTCAAGAAGAAGAAATGCATGGCTAGAATCTCATCAAGGTTTCTTAGATATGCATCGGGGTGATTTCATTTAGAGGTCAGGAAACATTATTATTGTTTTGGTCGCCACTGCAAGTCACACCACCTCTAGCAATTCCGTGCAATCGTCGATCATTCAATAGTCTAACTCAGTGTTTCTCAACCTTGGCTGCTTGAAGATGTGTGGACTTCAACTCCCAGAATTCCTCAGCCAGCATGGCTGGCTGGGAAATTCTGGGAGTTGAAGTCCACACATCTCCAAGTGGCCAAGGTTGAGAAACACTGGTCTAACTCCTTTTTCATGATTCTGCCCAGGCTGCTTCCTACTACCCCATTTCACTGAGGGTCTCTCCTTCTCCTTCTCCTTCTCCTTCTCCTTCTCTTCAGATGCCACTTCTTATAGCACAGCCAAGCAATGGAAGACTCATCATCTTGAGCAAGGACAGACATCTGGTTCCAGAAGCTGGTGAACTCTGATGCTCCTGAGCTAATCTACCCAGTATGGCCAATGGGAAGGTGGGAGTTACAGACCAACGATATACTCTGATATGTTTAGGAAAAGAATGGAACTATTTGACTGTATATCGGATAGTTCTATTGTCCCGGATGAAGTTTGGGGTTGATTTTATCTTTTGGTTTTATCCAGTGACCCCCTTTGAGTAGCGCACAGCTTCTACCTCTAGCACAGCGTTTCTCAACCTCCTCAACTTTAAGATGGATGGACTTCAACTCCTAGAATTCCTCAGCCAGACATGCTGGCTGAGGAATTCTGGGAGTTGAAGTCCACCCATCTTAAAGTTGAGGAGGTTGAGAAACGTTGCTCTGGAAGGAATCCCATTTTCTTCCCTGTGCAGATGTCATCTCCACCACTTCAGTTCCACTTGTGTGAGCAGTTGTGTAGGTTGTCCTACAGAGTCCTTCACAATCTGCTCCACAGCTCATTCTGCCTTCATGACGTCACAAGTGTTGCTTGCACAAACTGTTTGGCTAGTGCTCCTACATAGCGGTTAACAGGCCAACATGGCCTTTTGTCCTTTCTCACCTTGGCTGGTCGTGCATCTCTGATATCATCTGCAGCTTCCCTGGAGTGCTCCAGCCCTTGCTTAGGGCGAGAGGTTGGCTAAAGATGGCTTGAATTGGCATGATGGTCTGAGACCTGGGGAGAGAAATGTGAAGACTAGCCAATATTAGCCTTTTAATACCAGTTGTTACCTGGAGAAGATGCTCCCAAACTCCTTGCCTTCTTCTGCTGTTGTGGACTCACATGGCTCTCCTACAGAGTCAGACATTGAATGGAACAATAATAATTTTAAAGAAACATTTTCCCCCATCACCCACTTGATATGACTGCCAGAATAATGGAAACCTCCTGCTGTTTAATTGGAAAGGGGCATCTGTCATTGAATGGGGCCATAATTTGGGGCTTTCTCATGTCCCATGATGCTTCTCTGTATTATGATTGTATTGAGATTCCAGGGAGCCCTTTTCGGAAAGCTGCATGTAAAAGATACTTGTCAACCATGAACGCTAACAGCCAATGAAGCATACTCATTTTCCAAAAACAGGAATGGAGGGAGGATTGGTGGTGGACCATGGATGGTGGAATGCATTTTAGAAACACCATCCTTCTGCTTCTCTTCTGGCCCAGAGAGTTATGCCAACTTCTTGTCTGCCCCGTCCCTCTGCACAGTGAGTTAGTGAGTGCGTCTAATCTCGTTCTGCTTCAGACTTACCACGAAATAACCTGGAGTGGATTCCATTGTTCTCCTCTGAATCTCCCCCATTGCTCCAGGTCTCCAGCAGGTAATGCTCAGGTCAACCTCTGCGTTCTCCGTGCCGTTCCCATTTTCTTTTCAAATTAAGGTACCCTAAATACATCATTCCCCCTCTCCTTACATGATGAATGTTAGCCCTAATGAAACTGTATGACGGATGTAAAAGAAGTATGCTGGGCCATACCAGAGATGTTCAGTCTGATGGAACTCCAGATTTAGTCTTTGAACTTTCTGGGCCTTTGAAGACTTTATTAGGTCCATCTCGCTGACGGCTGGAGGGAGGCTGGCGGGTGGAAGAGAGAGAGGTAAGAATGCAGAAAGCAGAAATTAGCTCCTAGAACACCTGAACCCCAGAGCCGGTGTTCATAAAGTTAAAGAGGCGAGAGAAAGACACTGCCAAGGGCCACGTGGAGAGAGCTGATGATGGATGGCAAATATCTGGCGCTGGTTTAGATGTCTTAGAGTTTTGTCAGTCTGGGAAGTCACTTAGCACTTCCAGCCCTTACAGATCTATCCTTATAAGCAGGGGTGTCTGCAGGGCATGGTCAAAAAAAGTCAAAATGGCAGCCACGGCGGCGTGATGAAAGTTTCTCTCACTATTTAGGTACTGGGCAGAGCTCTGATCATGCCATTACAGCCACCATCTTGACTTTTTTGACCACACCCTGTAGACGGTAGACATCCCCCCTTATAAAATTCACTGAACATTAAAAAAAGGCTGCCTAAGTATTTTTTCTTTTCCCTCCCCATCATGTTTTCCTTTGCTGCTGATTTTTTTCCCATGGTGAGCTTGCACACAGGGACGGCCTCATTTTATTGAACGTGTAACGGCTTCTGAGCCTTAGGGGCTTCGTACCAGTTTTAATGGTTACAAATAAAGCGCAACTAGCCGTTAATGCTGAATTTTATGTACTTAGAGGTAGTTTAATTAAGCATATTTGAAGATGATGAAAATGCCTGGCTGGTTTCACGGAGCAGACTTCACCTTCTATTTGGATTAGCAAAGCACGGTTGCTGTATTCGCCTTAAAGATGCGATGCTCGGATAAATAAAGGGTGTTGTCGTTTAGCACGGGGGCCCGATTCCCATGCTCTGCAAAGACAGTGGCTGGGTTGCAAGCCCCCATCTAGTGGGTGGTGTGAATCCAGCTGCCTTTTTAGGTAGCCTTTTAAATTGGACACAGGTCACCTGGTAGACTTTACGGGCAGCAAGGAAGCCTACGGACATCAGCAATAATGGAGGGCCGGTGGGTGGCTGAGAAAGGGGGACGCGGTGGGCGGAGGAGGAAGGGGCTGCTTCGTGCCATCGCTGCTGTTGGCTTGGCCTTTGGAGTGATGCACACCCAGCTTTGTCTGAACCGGGGAGGCCATCGCGAGTGGCAAGAAGAAATGCTCCAATCTCCGGGGCGGGCCAGAATCCAGCGTCTGCCCTGGCACCTTTGGGAGCAAGCACCGTTCCTCGGAAGAAGGAGCATCCGTCGACACGTTCAGCCGCAGCGTGATTTATCCTCTGCCAGGCCCATGAAAACAGCGTTCCTTATTGCACGCCCGCTCAAAACAGCTCGGGGGCATATTTTACAACCTGACAGTTTGGACTCGGGGTCCCAGACGGGGGGGGGGTTATTAGTATTGTCTCTCCTTGGTTTAATTCTTTGCCCCGGTTAGCCGGTTTTAAAATCTCTCTCCCTGCGCTGGGGGGCTGGCTCATTCCACCGAAGGTGACCTTTTCAGAACTACATAATATTTTATTTACCTTGGATTTTTTGCCTTTGCTGCTAAATGTTAATGAAGGTAAGGGATTCCAAGGCGTGCAAATAAAACATTTTAATTGACTTACGTGCAACCATAACTGCAAATTGGCTACTTTGGAGAAAAGAACTTCAAATAAAGCTTTTGAGCACGGCGGGCGCAGCCTCCGCTTGGAACAGGCACATGGGAGGGCAGGGGAAACCAGGCACCCACACACTGCTTTGGCACCCACGAAGGGGAAGAAGAGGTCAGAAGGACCTTCAAATCTCAACAGCTGGCTGGGAAATTCTGGGAGTTGAAGTCCACATATCTTAAAGTTGCCAAGGTTGAGAAACGCTGGTTTAGACATTTGAACATCTTTCTCCTCCCCTCCCTGGAAGGCGCACTGGCCAGTCAGTTTTTGAGAGCGCATGAGAAGCAGCTCAAGAAATGCCAAACGGTAAATTGTGGCCAACGGGCTGCCCGCAGTCATAAAAGTCAAGATGGCAGCCCCAATTAAAAGAAAAACCAAGCAAAGCTTCAATGGCACTCTTGACTTTTTGACCCTATGCCTGGGAAGGGGGGCAGGATTCATTCCACCCAACCCGCAAGTTTGTGAAGATGGTTGATGGATGCGCGGATTCGTTCCTCATCCAGAACAGAGGCGGCAGCGGCCAGGGGTTCAGCTCTGCTTTTTCCATTCTGCCTCCCTTTCTTTGCCCCAGAGACCTCCCCCCCGGGGTTCCCTTCCCCTTCCAGCCACCCCTTCCCCAAGAGGCACTCTGAGCAAATGCACAGAGAGGTTTTCCAGCTAAGCCTCCCCAAAGGTATCCCTAACCCTGCCAAACTGTCCTGGGTGTAACAGGGCGGTCAACGGATAGTGCAGCCCGAAGCTGGCCGTGCAGGTGCGACCCAACGAGCGAATAAAAAAGAGACAATGCTGGGAACCAGGAGGGAAGACGGCCCAAAGGGTTTCATTTCACGATGTGCTGATGTTCGAGGCCTCTGCCCGACTGATGCAGGCATCGTCCACCGTCAGCCGAAAAAATTCCACACTCACAGCCGAGCCGCTGCAGGCAAAATTCTTGCAGAGGTGTCTCTCATCCATCAGCTTCTGCCAGCTCAGCATAAGCTGATAAGATGAGTTGGGGAGAAAGGTTTCTCTCTTTTCCTTTCTTCCTTTCTGTCAAAGAAGTTTTCTTCCCTTCCTGGTTTCTGAGGTTTGACCAGGGGGGCTAGGCTCCAGGCCCCAGCATTTTAATTCACTTCGTTATTAACCAGCCGGGCTTCTGGCACGCTCCCTTCTGTACCGCATTGGAGGGGCTGACCTTCCCTATTTGGGTAAATCCGCTGTAAAAAATACAACACCCCACCTAATATAAGACACAGTTTAGTGCCAGAGATGAAAAAAACCCGATTCCATTTCAGTGAACGGGTCTCCGGCCCAGACACCCTGGGGAACGGCTCCCCACCTTTCGCCCACCCTGAGGCCCACTGGAAAAGCCGGGTTCTGATGGCTCTTTTAAAACCCAGCTGGGTGGGGGCCCTTCCGGATCTTGGGCGGGGCGTTCTGCTCCAAAGGAGGGGGGCAGCGATTGGACTGCGAGGCCACCTCCTTGCAAGCTTGTTGGAGGAATCCCTGAGCGAAGGAGCCCAGAGAGAAGCTCCACTTCACAGTCTGATCAGATGGCCAGGCACAGCTGCTTTCGGGGGCGGTCATGCTGCAGGCACAGTCAAAAAAGTCAATATGGCGGCCACGACAGTGCTATTGAAGCTCTGCCTGTTTTTTATGGGCCTGCTTGCTTTGCTGTTTTGTTTTTTTCCCCTGGTTTTGGAATTATTGGGGATCTGGCGCAGCAGGCCCCCTCTCCGCTTCAAAGTTTCTCTGGTACCTTGTCAACTCAAGCAAGGCTTCTGCGATCCTGCTGAGCTCCCTGCACACAGGAGCGGCTCTGCCAGCCTGTCATGATCCCAAACAACAGGGGACGGCGGTGGCTGGTGGCTGGGTGGTGGGTGCGATATTACCTCCCTTCCGGTCCACTTCATCTTTTGGCCTAATGAACCAGGAGGCAAATCTGAATACCCGCAGACAATAAGAGGATGCTGGTGATGGAGGGGGAGGAAGAGGAGGAAAGGCAAAAATTCTGCTTGATGTGGTTTAGGAAAACGTTGATGAGAGAGGCAGAGCCGAGAGAATGCAAGCAAGCAATTTTTTTGGGGGGGGGTGTCCTTCTAGCTTTTGGAGATGGGTGGGAGCACTGCTAACCTTGCATCAGTGTACTCCGAGGCTTGTCCTGCTGGTCTGCAGGCACCTCTGGGACACGGGTGGCACAAGGATCCCTTCGCCTTAACCTGTCAGTGGCCAGGGGCTACGTGCTGGGGGAGAGGGAGGCCAGCCCTTTTGGAGAAAGACCTTGGGGCAGAGAAGGCGGCTGTAGGACAAACAGCCACACCTTCCTGCATTGTGGGCAGTTGGGATGAGCCGAATCCATGCAGAGGACGCCGACTTTCTCACCACTGGATCAACGGAGAGCATGTTCCACTCTGGGGCCCACAGCCCTGCTGAGTGGCAGATCTGGAGAACCCCTGATTAAAGCATCCTGGAGACCAAGCAGTGCTCCGTCAGTGTCACAGTCACACTGCAGTATTTTATCAGTGTATGGACTCACTGCAGCATCTTTTCAAAAGTTCAAAGCAGAGACGGAAGGAAGGAAGGAAGGAAGGAAGGAAGGAAGGAAGGAAGGAAGGAAGGAAGGAAGGAAGGAAGGAAGGAAGGAAGGAAGGAAGGAAGGTTCAACATCAACAGAGACCAAGAAGACTGCTAAAGATGACCGCTTGAGGGCAAAAATTATCTAGAATGACCTTCTCTGCCTCCTGCCAGTGACCACACCTTGAAGACCATCCTAAATCAGGTCTTCATCTCCGTCCCAATCCTCCAGGATCGGGCAAACAAACAAGAGGTCTATCGAGGGACATTTGCAAGGAGTACAAACTATCTTCCCTGATCAGTGAGCTGGTGAGCAAACACAGGAGAGAACAACTGCCCTCTTTGTGGGATTCACTGTGGTGGAAAGTAGACGTGGGTCATTTTGAATCTCCTCTTTCCACCAGCGGTGTTTCCCATGGACCCCAATCAAGGGGACGCCAGAGGGGGAAAAAATCACCAACCTTGCTTTTGCCCAAATCTGTTTGCACAGAAGTCGCCCACATTAATATTGCACGAACCTCACTTGTTTTTCACTTGCTCAAATGTATTATCCAACTGTGAAAGTTTTGTAACCAGATCAGAAAATAGAAGAATTGCTCTTATGGAGGGGAGGAAGGGCAACGCGGCTTTGTAAACCTTCTCTGGAGATCTCTGCTTCTTCCAGAGATAGCAACAACTTTTTCTGTTTCGGGGGGGGGGCAGCTGGGGGGGAGAAAGAGCTTGTCTTGCTGATTTACGCCAGGTACGGAGCAAGTGGTGGAGGCACAGGGGGCTGCCCAAGCAAACATCCATGTGCGCATGAAATTAGAATGTCAACATTTGATTCATGCTGCTGACCAGTGACTGTGAAACAAATTATATCAGTGGGTGGCAATATTAGTCTAAGCAGAAGACATTTAGTGAAAGGGAGGGGCTGAAATGCTACCAGTTCCCTCCACCATTTCATGTCAGCATCCTGAGGCTGATGGGGTTGGGAAACTTTTGAAAGATTTGATGGATGGATGGATGGATGGATATAGATAGATGATAGATAGATCATCTAGAGACATCATAGAGACAGACACACACATTTGTGCATGGGTATATATGTGATGCAACATACATGCACACACACACACATACACACACAGAGCAGAGATTTTTTTTAAAGTCCTCCCAGCTTTGCAACACATCCCCCAATGTTTTTCTTGGAATAAAACTTCAGCTTAATGAAGACTTTAAAAGAAAGAGGCATTTTGGAATGCCTTTAACTTTTAATTGCATCTCCTCTCCTTCCTGCTCTTTTCTAGGGAAATGAAAGTCCAATTTACTAATTAATCTTTTATAAAGGAAACTTTGGCTGGAACTGCAAAACTTTCAAGGAGCGGATGGGGGAATAATCCTCAGTTTGGCTTCAATTCAATTCAAGAACTACACATTTGCCTTTGGAAGAAAACGGAGGCTGGGGAAAGGAGGACACTTGAGTTTCTCTGCAGTCACTCTTGGCATTTTAAAGCCCAAATCACTTCACTCCCTGGTGTCGTTTTTTGAAATATGTTTCCTCCAATGCATTTCAGAAGGCCAGGAGAAAAACTGAACAGTAAAAGGGTACAATCAAATTCCTCCAGATTCTCATACTTGCTCTGTGTTTCTCACCCACTGCCTGCCTCCAATCTTTTTATTTGCCTGCACAACACAGCAAACTATTTCAAACAAAACGCGTGAAGAATTGCTCGTGTGCTGCTTTGTTACAATTATTTGAACTCACCTCCAAGGGGGAAAAAAATGATTGCAATTTGATGCTTTAGCTCTTTACAGACCAGCCTGTGAGTTCAAACTGACCTTGTTCTAAATGCAACGTTTAAACCAAGAAAACTTTTTGGTGCAAAAGCCATTTGTTCTGCCCACTGGCCCACTGCCCACTGGATCAGCCACAGCAGCCAGCTCAATGTTTAGAAAAAGGGCATTTCTAAGTGGTTCTGTCCCTCGGTCTGATAAGAAAGAATGTTTAGCATGAATATTCATTTATATGACAGAATACTGGGGGCAGTCCTTAGCCAACAGTATTCAGACTTCTCTGTGGCTTTTACATAAAATGAGTGTTGTGATACTTCCTATTCCCCCCTCCACAAAACGATAGACTTTCTACAAATTCCATTGTTAAGACCCACAAAAGCATTAGTCTCAATTTCGAATCAGCTAGACAATGGCACTTTTGCCACTGGTCAAAGTCTAATCATTCCTTGGGGTGCCCATTGACATTAACGAGTCAAATTAATCCATGGTGTAACCCCACGGATTTCCACCCCTCACGGCCTGCATTTGGTCCAGGGAAACCCATTCACGCCAAGAGAATAGGACCTGATTTTCAATGACAGTCATTTAATTCTTCATGCTTTGGAAAGGCTGAGTCAAAGTGACTTTGGGGGGAAAACACCATGCAATGAAATATTTACACGGTGTGTGACCTCGTCCCCATTTTGCAACCCAAAACATGCTTTACATCAGCCTGTTGAAGGAGCTGCACTTTGGGACAAAGCTCATTTTACAACTGTCCTTGAAAGACAGACTTCAAGTGCAGCCCTTCCCTTACTCCTGTGAGTAGCCTCATTAAAACCAGCAGGCCTGTTTTGTACTGGAAACCTCTCTTCGCCAAATTGGATTCCAAGAATTGGTCTAAAAAGGAGCTGCATTTCAAACAAAGGCATGTACAGCTTAAATGGTCCTGGTAAAGTTGATGGATGCTACCTTAGACATAAATGATTGCAAGATTGCAATTTAACTTACAGCTGAAGGTTTTTAAAAGCATCCCCTTGATTACCTTTTCTTTAAAAACAAAAAACAAAAAAAAGAGGGTTAAAAAGAGAAAGAAAAACCCCACAGAGTTTAGATTACTCGAGCGAGACCGTTCTAGCTTTGTCAAACGTTAAAAATCCATAATGAATTAAATGTCATTAAGAATCTAAGGAGGAAAGAAGGAAGGAAGGAAGGAAATCAAACAGATAATTCAGACCATATTTCATTGCTGGCAGACGACGTTATTAATCAGTTGCTGTGGAAATAAATAGAAATTTAGATTTTCTCCAATATTTTAAAGCTCCCTTAGCCAATGCTCGAAACACAGCCTCTTCAGATGCTCCATCAGGAGTAATTAGTAAATGGGGATCATTGCAGACAAAGGCAAAAGCTCTGAAAATCTAGAACAGACGGAGGTGGGAGATCCCCAATTATCTTCAGGAAGTGAGGAGGATTTTGTAACTTCTCCTGAGCCCCATGGCAATCAAACCGGCATTATCATCTGTGGTTAACTGTCAAGGGCATTTTAATGCTTTATTGGGGAGAGTTAAGTTAAGAGAGAAAGGAGAAACACACCCCCAGACTCAAAGCGGCAGGCTGATCTTCTTAGCCGGTCTACCTTTGGAGCTGAAACTTGGGTGCTGCAGTGTGGCGGGTTAACTGTATCTTTTCAGCCACATGCAAATGCTCAGGGATCAGAGAGTTTGAGTCAACAATATTTTGAGGCGAGCAGATGATCAACATGAGAGGAATGACCGTTTCGTCACCCACGGGGGTTGATGCACCTAACACTTCCACCCCTTAGACAATTGTGTGTGATCAATGCATATAGGGCTTTTCAGAGGGTTGCTAAGGAACCCCGAGGGTCAACAGAAAAATGCATCTCGACATACAGGAGCCTTTGCCAAACAGAGGGGGGGAAAACAATGCGCCCTGCCCCGATTTTAAACTTAATTCAGTGGGTTATGAAGATGGCGACAATCGCAAGGTTGATCAGAAGAAGCAAAAGGGGGAAAGAACGGGCGATGGTGCAGGGGGGATTTTGCATTTGAATTTAAACTGCTAAAAGTGGGGTTCTCCTGTTTGTGCCGCTGCCATGTGGAATTGAGGTCAGAAAGTGAAGGCTTCGGGAGAAGAGAGGCCAGGAGCAGAAGAGGAACGATAAATGTGAAAATGCTACCAAACGCATGGAGAAATCTGGATGTTCGTTCAGAGTATGCGAAGACCTTGGCTGCTTTGTAAAACAGGTCTTCAAGAACTAGCAGGGTCATCTCCAGCCGGGCGCCCTCCAGTTGTGCCAAACGGCAATCGTGGTCCTTTCCAGCCATCAGACATTTGACCAAACATGCTGGACTTCCCTCCAGCCATCATTATCCACTTGGCTGGAGTGACTGGGAATGATTGGAGGGCGGCAGGCTGGGAGAAGGTGTTTTATTTCATAATTATGCATTGTTTCTGCAGGACCATAGTTGTCCTGGAGGAACACCCAAGACTGTACATGGAGTTTATGAGGATCTGCACTAAGATTTAAAAGCAAAAACATGCTGTCTGGAGATTCTGAGAGTTACAATCCAAGACGTTTGGAGGGCATTGGGAAGATTGATCTCACTATTGGATCTGACAGGCCACCAAGATCCAGGAGCTGAGAGGCAAGCAAGCATCTCAAGGTCTTGCCCCAAATGGCAAATTAAAATCTGGATTATTGTTGTTAAAGAAAAACAGGGCCTATTCTACTTTCTTCGGAAAACATCTTACCACTTGTTCTTTTAATAGAATAAGTGACATTTTCTCTTTGGAGAACCACTTGCCACTTCTGTGGCCATCAGGAGGGTGTTGGGAAAGTTCATGAGCAATAAGTAACCATGGGCAATATAGATCCAATATGCAGTATCTCAGCCCAGCACGGAGCCCAAACTCTAATGCAACAAGGTGAAACCACTACGCTGGATTCCCTTAAGCCAAGATCTCGGGACAGACGACCTTCTGAGCTTCTTACAATGAAAGATTGTCTCTTGGCAATTTAATGCTATCCAGCGCAAGTGAAAGGAAGTTCTCCACACCCTAGGAAAGACCTGAAGTTGGGAAGGGTTGAATTGTACTGAAAATATCTCTGAGCAAGTTGTCTTTGGAGGATGGAAGGATGATGACCTTGATGGAGATATGTAGAAGCTGTTACCTAGGCAAAGGGGGCTGAAACATTTTTTAGTCCAGAATGTCCAGATACCATTTGGAAGCTGCTGAGACAGACACCTCCCTAATTCATTGGCGTATAAGGAGGAGGAGGTACACACCATCAGATTCTCTTATTATAGCCATTCGCAAGAAAAGTAGTTTTAGTCTTCCTGCGGAGTTGATTTCCTGGTCTGGCCTACCTAGCGGGGCTGACATCTCCACAATAAAATCTGGACGAACAGTTTAAAACTTCCTCAGCGGCTATGTTTAGTATTTGCCATAGACCATTCACCACTTAGGCAAAATAGACCACCCACCCACCAAAAGAAAGAAAGGAAATGGAAGCTGTACTTCCCAGGACTGATCTTTCTTGGTAAACTTCTGGACAGTCCCAGGGTATTCTTCCCTTAAGGCAAACCACTCCAGAGTTACGTGATCTTGCAGGCTACGGTGTAACTGCTAGTCATTTCCCCTTCTGAGCTCCGCAGAAGTACCATGCCAGATGAAGCCAGAGGAAACCCTCGAGGCATCCTGCCTCCCACGATGTCCAACCAGAAGACTCCCCAAGAGGATCTAAAATCAACAGCTCTTCCCAGGAACACGGAAGGGTTGGCTTAATCCAGGCATCTTCTTGCAGTGATGGCAATCCTAAGGTGGCCATCGAGGGCTGAAAGCCATTTTTGAAACCCAATCTTTTGAAGCGATCTAGGTTTAAAAGGGGAAGGGAACCTACTTGGTGGAGCCGCCTCTTGACACCGAATATTGGCTTGACATGCAACCGCTCTCCTTGTCTACCCAGTGCCTGGTTTGCAGGACCTCCGTGTTTCGACATTCCCTTAAAGTGCAGCATTCAAACGTTGAGACGGTAAACAAAACGATGCGAGTGATGGATTAAGAGAGAGCTGCGACGGCTCGCCATCCATTTGTCTTCCCTTTGTCCTCAATCTTGATTTGCCCTGTAGGTTAGTCTTATCATAAAGACAGTATGAATGACTCTCTCTGCTTTTCCTCATTAATGCGGCAGAAAATTGATGAGAAACGCTCTTGAACTGTGAGGGGTTTGGGCCAAGAATGATAGTCCCTATTTATTTTGGAAGGACTCATGTGGCGTTCTAAGTAAATATAATGTACAAATTCTCCCCCAAAATAAACACCCCCAAGTAATTGCCTGATATATGAAGTTGACATTTGGGTTTTGTGATTTGTTCTGATATGTTAAAGTCTAATTTTCTTCCTAGGATGATGCCATTGCAAAAAAGCACAAGTAAATTAGAACCATCGGATTTATGTGGGGAAGTGAGTTTACTCCATTCAAGTAAATCAATATTTATTCTGTGGGTTCTCAAATTAACCCAAATCTAGTTGTTTTGTGGTTTTTTAAACAAAATGCAAAATATGCAAGATGGTGTTTGTTTGGCAAGGACATATGTTATGAACAAAAACAACACTGAGTTTCTAGACCCTAAGACACTTACAAAGATCTCTCCAAAAGTATTTAGTTGTGGCAGTCCAGTTGCTTTTCATGTGTGCTTCAGAAAGAGTTCTGCCATTCCAGGATCTCTTCATCAGTAGCCATGCTTGCTGGGGATGATGAGTGATAATCTTGGGGCTGAGAAGGTTGGGAAAGAGGCAGTTCCAATTTGCATAATTTTATATTGACTAAAATAGCGTCTTTCTACTTCCCCTTCCTAGTTTGGGGAAATTTTGGAAATAAAACTCTGATTTGGGTTTGCTCTCCTGAGGATCATTATATCATCTCCAGACATCACCTTATGGTGATGATGAGGATGAGAATGGGGATAAGTCTCCACCCCCCCACCCCTCCCCAATCCTTTATTGGAGACTGGAGAACTATTCCGTAGGGCCAAGAGGCATTTTATGGAGACGTCCAAGAACATCTGTCCAAGGAGAATAAGAGCATAATTTGCTGGAGAGAAGATGTTGCACCAACAGCAGTTAGGAACCAAAGCAAAGTTTTGTAAATATCCAACCCCTTCTTTCTTCTGGAGTGGAAGGCTTCATTCTACTATACATGTTGGTCATACCATCTCATTGGACACTTCAATTGTTTTGCTCCTGGGGTTCTGTGAGGGAGAAGATCTGTAGCTTGGAAGGGGCAAGAGATGACCTGAATGTAGATTTTCAGGAGGAAATGCTTTGAGATCAGTCCTGGTATCGGTCATCACTATATATGCTGAGAAAGGGAATGTGGTCTTCCTTCTACCAAAACCAGCTAGTTCTGGTTGTAGATATGGGTTGATGCTTCCTGATATAAACAAAGGATTGGATCCAGGTTTTGTTATACTTAGTGCTAAACTGTTGAAATTAGTGGAACTTAAGTTAATTTGTTGGAAGTTTAAGTCAGTGTGGTGGGTTGATGCCAAGTAGGTTGAGACTTGAACTCTACTCCAAGGCTCCTGAAAGATCTTCTTAATCCATTGATTTCAAGAGGCTAGAAAGGACATCTTTTCACACTCCTCCTCCCCCCCAGCATTTATTTGTCTCTTAATACAAATTAAACTGGATTCCATCTGAACAGTTTCTTCTTCGACGGAGATTTTTTGTTATGTATAATTGAGTTTTACCCTTTCGGCATTAGTGTTGGAGAAAGACCAGAAAAAACATCTGACCATTCAAAGTCTTCTCCTTAAGGTTAACTTGAGTTTATTATTCATACTTCTGCCCTTGTGCATTAGGCAAAGCATAAATTCTGCATACTAATTACCATTGATGGGGCACCACTTTAATGAATTCTTTTTAATTAAACTGCAACATAGTGGCTTTGCAAGGGGTGATCTATATTTCATCCTTAAGCTCTGTTAACCTTCATCTTTGTCTGCAGAGAGCACACATTTGACTTGTTTTAATTCTTTTAAGTAGTAGTAGTAGTAAAGTGTGTGTGTTTTTGTGTTTGTGTAGAAAGGGGGGGGTGAAGGAGATAAAAAGAAGAAGGAGAAATGGATGTATTTAGAAAATTTCCTTTCCCCAATTTGGTGCCCTCCAGATAGGTGGGACTACAATTCCTATCATCCCAAACTGGCCTATTGGCTAGGTAGTCTGAAGTTTAAATGATTTAAAGCCATATACTTTTGAGGGCACCAATTAGGTAGGCTACTGGATTGGTGCCATTAATGATAATTATTTGAAAAGTAGGACATAAAGGTACAGAAAACAAACAAATAATAAATAAAAAATATGGTCTAACCTAAAGAGAGTTTCTTCATTATGAGGTCATTGTTTCAGCAAACTTTATGGGAATAATTCAATCAATCAATTGATTTGGAATAATTATGCTTTGGTTACTAACATAGCCTTCTTGTTCTAACCAGTCCTGGTTCAAAGCCTCAGAACACACAGATGAAGACCCATTTAGTCGAGTGCCTCATTTCCATCAATGGTCCTCCTCTAAGACAGCTTCTCAAACCTTTTCCTTCATCACCCCAAACTGCTTATCAGAAAGTCCTTGTTACCCACTAACTGCGCAGAAAAACATATTTAATTAACGACACACATTTTAGCAGCCACAGAAAAATGTCATTTCAACCCATCGCCAGTGGTAATTTCATTGATTTTCATCTTAAGAGGAATACTTTGGGAAATTTTCAAATGTATTTTAGTACATGTGGCAATCTTTAAGTCAATGTAAATGTCTCTGTGGGGATTGGGTGATCACAGGTTCATGAGTCACACCCACAGAAAAACCACTTTTACCCAATTTTGGGTCATTTACCCAGGTTTGGGAGGCCCTGCTCTAAGGCTCCCAAACAGCCTTTGTTTTTCTCTGCTGGCTATGGTGACAACCACGATGCAGTCCAGCACAGTTCTTCTTATGACCTTAAATGTTGTGCTGGCCGCACTAAGCTTCTCCTTCCCCACATTTGTCAACCGCTCTTTAAGAAACTGAAGGAAACAAGGAAATTCAGGGCAAAGATTGCTATGGCATGGTCCTCTCTGCAAGGGCTGGGCAATGGGATGGCTACCAGAGCAAGCTGGGTGGAGTCACTGCTTCATGAGGCTTTGAAGGTCCCGGACATCAACCATAAAGGGTTTGGCCATGGTCCTGAAAGAACCTGATCTTTGCTTTTCTTGCAGAATTCACTTGCATGTTTCCTCCTTTGGAAATTACAAGAAAGGTTCATGTTAGCGAATCGTAGGTTTGATCTCACAAGCTCCTGGCTGCCTATCTGCCCGATTCTCCCAGTTAGCTATTCCAGGCTGTCTGTTTTGATTCTCGGTTGCTTTGATCCCGGTAAGATATCAGCTGGTTCCGTGATTCCATTGCATAATTACTCCAGGGTTGGCCTTACGCAAACTGCCTGAAGGCTGTTCTCTTGAAGCATATGTTTTTGATACAACACCATCTGGTGCACAATTTCCCCCAATGGCAGCTGTAGAACAACCTGCCTTGTTCTGGCAAGACACCAGTTGTAAGCCTTTGTCCTCCCAGACTGACCAGGAATACTGGCTTGAGCGGAGAAGCTTTAACAGGTGTCCAGTGTAATGCAATGCACACAACGTTGAGCAACCCGGGGAGTGGAAGAGGGAGGGTTCCTAATGAAAGGAGACGCTCCAGGGTTCCTCTCCTGGTTGCCTCTGCACAGGAGGAGCTGAATGTCTTGCAACGGTGCAGATGCCACTTAGCAGCAGGGACATGACTGCAGGAGCCCAACAGTGGAGAAGGCCCAAAGCAGCATGCCAGCTCCCAGTAAAAAGTGGCTTTGTGCCCTCATTTCCATGGCTGAAACTCTCCTCCCCTGCTTCCACAGAGCTGATGCTGGAGATAGAAAGTGAGGGAACCAAGGGTGGGGAGGAAATGCCCCCAATCAACTGCAGGGCTTTAAAACAGATGCTGGTGTTGCCAACAGCCACTTCTTCCCCTTGTGGGCAGATGCTTTACTGGGGCTGGCCAGGAGCTCCCTTTGGGTTGTTTTCAACAGGGGTGACTGCAGGATGTGGTCAAAAAGGTCAAGATGGCAGCATTGCACCAAAAAAAAAAAAGTGGACCTTTGACTGCCATCTTGACTTTTGTGACCCTACCTTGCAGACACCTGGTCGGCATGGTGGAAGAGCTCCTGCTTCAGGCACAAAGGGGCTGGCATCCAATGGAACCAGGGCAACGAACGGGCCTCTTAAAAAATTACGTTCTCTCAAAACGAACACTGCTCTTTCCTTCCAAAGCTCAAAGCCACAATAATAAAGCAGAAGGTAGGTGCATTTTTCCGAAAGGGTCAGCCCTGGCAGCTGAGGATGATGGGTGCTGTACCCCTACATGCCTGGTGGGGGGAGTGGCACTGAGACTTTTGCCAAAGCTCCTGCTTCAAGGTCCCACTCCCACCCCCACCCCACCTTGATGGTTGCACCGCAGGGTGCATTTCCCCCCCAGAGACACTGGCCTGTGCTTTAACGGGCAACATTTTTAACATCTTTAATATTAGTTTCATGGTGTGTTATTTTTCTCTGGGTTTTGGGGGGCTGCTGATCGATGTATTATTTTATTCCTTCTTCTTGATTTACAATACAGGCTCTAATGAATGCTTTTAATTCATTTTCCCTATTAACTGTTTTGAAAGTCTCTCCCCAGATAGAATAGATGTATTTTAAATAAACAGACAAGAGGTTTAACAACTAAACTTTCTAGTCTTAACCAACTCTATTTCTCTTCATGGCCTGCGTTGGGTTGCCCTGAAACTCACCTCCGCATCAGGAGAGGTCCTGTTTTCTGCCTCTTGCTCTCGTGTAACTGGCCAATTACTTTATGTTTCCAGGATTATAATATAGGTAATGGATAATAAAAGCCTGATACAGTCATCAGAATAAGTGTTCGTTAAGTAGATGGCCGGCGTGACACATACTGTTACTGGAACTCGGTTCATTCATAAAATGACTTATCTGTTCAAAGCAATTGTCAGCTTTCCTTTGTTGCAAGATAATTAAATCAGCTACCCCTAATTATTTATTTTCTGCAATTTACATAGTGAACCTGTTTGAAAATCCAGTGTACACATACCCTCCTTCCCCAGTCTCTTGTTTAAAAAAATTGCATGCAGGAATAAATCTAGACAGAGCTGAGGGGGGAAGGGAAGGATCACATCTTAATTAAGGTTATTGTCACTGATACAGTAACTCAAGTGGTCAATCATGCCCAAGAGCTGGAAGAAAGAGCTGGTAGTAAGGTGGGCTTAGAAGAGCCACACTCAGCAGTGTGAAATGGCTTGGGTTAAGGATACCTGAAGGGACTTTGCATTGATCAATGCTGCTCTAATGTATTGATGAGGACCCTCAACATACCTGTTGCAGGTATGATTGATGAGCTGAACGGCAGGTCTGGACAGTAGCAGCACCCAGAACAGCCACCCACAAGATCTTCACCTCATCACCTCACTGACCAGCACAGGATTGTCTCTGACTGGCCCTTATGCATGGTTCCTAATGCTGGTTTGTGGCTAAGGGTTGATTGCCTTTTGATTGACATCAGGTGCAGACAGAGGCCAGGCCTTGAAATCAATAGGATTGCCTTAGCCAAGCCTTGCTGGCTCTGATGGATTTCAGGTGGTTGAAGCGTGATGACTCAGCCTCCACCCAGCCCTCTGGGTTATTGGGAGGGTTTGTATCCAGCCTTTGGTTCAAATGCTAAGGGCAATTTGCCTTCCTACGGAGTTCCCTTATTTGGATGTGAGATGAACCTCACTTCATTTTCCCTGGGTCTCCCAAGAAATCATCACAGAAGGAGGAGCGGGGAGCATAAAAATAAGCACCTTGCTTATTTTTCCTAATTATGTTTTTTTAAATAGCAATGCTGAGAACAAAGCAAAGTCCTTGTCTGTGATGAAAGCAGGTGCTTTTGACAGGCATAAAAGTAGCTTAATATATATTTGATGTCAGCAAATATTTGTGGCACTCAGGACCTCTAGAACTTACTCTGAACACTGTTTCCTTCGCCCCCTTCTCTTATTTATTATTTTAATTACCTTGATCTAATACTGTTCTTAGTCTGTTATGAAAACACCAAGCATTACAATATGGCATCTGCAGAATGGGTCCAAAAGGCCAAAGTAGTGCCCACGAGTGTGCAATCCAAGCCCCGCCCTCTTTTTTTTACACGTCTTGTGGCTTCCATGTTGACTGTTTTGACCCTCCATGCAAACAACACTGATGTGAGCATGTTTATCTTCTGTTTTTTTCCTACCAGCCTTAACTATTCATTTTTCCACAGGAAAGTACCTTTTTCACAATCTCTAGAGAAAGATGGATAGTAAAAGCAAGTTTCCTTTTAATCCAACTCAGCTTCTGGTAACTTCATGACGCATTTATGCAGAGGAAAGGAGGCCTCTCATTCTTATGGCTGTTCTTAGTCATAGCTTCCTAGAATCTCTAAATGCAGAATAGTTTGTGGTGGTACCCAGTGGTTTGTGGTAAATGGTTTGTGGCGGAACACTGAAATCGGTTTAATCGAACCATAGTTGCAATGCTTGTCTGCAAACTCTTCTGGCAAGTCATGGTTGAAATGAAACCTGCTTTTGTGTGATAAGGACGGCTGTTGTCAGATGTTGTGCGTGATGCAGCTAACGCAGAACCCAAATTCACCCTGGAAATCTGTCTTCAGTGAAATCTGAGTGGTGTGAAATGCATTTTTCGATGCACTTGAAGATTTACACAAGTCCCTTCAACAAGTGAAAGTGGGCAGGCTTTCTCAGAGGCATTGGGGTGGGGTGGAGAACAAAGTTCTCCCCCATTTTTTCCAGTAATGTCTTTTATTTCATAATTGGTACTGGAAAGAAGGATGGCATTTTATATGATAGAGTTTTCCACATTGGGAGAATGAATAGAGCATCTGATCCCACAGCTGATTTTGCAGTTTTCCTTAATATTTCTCTGGGACTTACAACCCAACTGGCAATCATAAATAAAGCTGAATGTAGTTAAGGCCAGGTTTGATCCTCTGATGCCTCTTATCTGATTCACAAACTCCTCTAGCATTTCTTTCATAACAGATTTTCAAAGGGCCCTAACCCCCTCTCTCCTCCAATGTATTTCAGAAGATTTTCTGCCAAAGAGATATAACCAAATTCTTGAAAAATGCATTCACATTTTGGGCGGAAAACTAGAGACATGAAATGAGCACACAACGTACAAGAACAATGAGACGAAAGCAAAAACAAAGTCAAATAAGAGATGACTTTTGAAAATGTCCCAAGACATGAATTTAGGAGAAGAGAAAACATCAGAGCTGGGTATGTGCGCTTAATTTCACCAGAGTGCTAAATGAAGTCATGGATGGCTTACAAGTGATGCAAACTTTTACTTAAAAAAAAAAGTCATGTACTGTCCGTTCTGTTTGTAAAGTCTGAGCAGGAACCTTCATGGTGGGAGGTAGTTTGATGTCCATCAGTTACTTGGCACTTCAGCTTCTGTCAGCCTCACCTTCAGGGTCAGTGGAGAGAATTGGGGAGCGGGACCTTCAGAACTTCTGGAGGCCACTGAACTGCCTGTCTTGGGATGGGACATATGAATGTCCCTCCAATTATGCTTTGCGCATGAAAAGGGGCAGAGCTTCCATTGCCCCATCAGGACAGTCCAACTTCATACAATGAAGATCTGCCCTACCTGGGCGGCAAAGCTCCATATGATAGCAGCCGGAATTTACCTTGTGTGCCCATATTTCTTGCCCCTTCATGTGGTTCAGCTCTTTGCACTGAAGCTCTGATCTAACCTAATTTCCTCTCTTCCCATTTAATGCAGACACCCGCCTACCCGTAACATGTGTATAGCCCTCTCTGTGGCTTCATACATTTATTTTGGGTGGGGGGAGCTTTCTAGCCAAGCACCTTTCAACCGCTAGAGATAACAAGGGGAGGCAAAATAGATGGGCACAGGGGGAAAAAGAGGGAATTGGGTAAGTTACGTGGTGTGCCCTGTGCATGATTGCTTGGAAGTGATGTTCAATGCATGGAGGAATGATGCCTTCCTGGGGGGGGCGGTATTTTTTCAGACCACATTGTCCTTTCATCCAAATACCTTTCAACAGCTAATGACCAGTGTTACAGGAGACCCTCCAGCTTCCTGGGAACTCCTCCAAAAAATAGGGTGGCCTCAATAGGACAGGATGAAAATATTACCCAGATGTGGATAAAATTTGCATTACAATGCATTCAAACCATTGTTAAGGTTCAAGTGTTTGAGTTTATTTCAAGAAAAAGATCAGCATCCTGAATTTCTACTATTTGTCACACCTTGATCATGGTTTTGACAAAGTGACGTCTTTGGAGTTGGCTATAAATCAACAAAAATAAATGATAAACGTTGACTTAACTGAGAGGAACTGGGTTGCTGGTTTTTTTATACCTGCAAGTCATGAAAAATGGTCCCTCAAATTTGACTATCACTATAAAATGCTGTTCTACATAGAGACTAGATGAGCCTTATTTCTGAGTAAAAAATCAGGAGTCCCTTCTTCAGACTGACAAATTTTATTAAAAGGCAGAAGATTTTGGAGGGTGCAGCTCCCTTCACTGAATGCACGAGGAAAGAGTTAAAAAGTCTTATTTTCGGCTGAGTACTATAAAGAGGGTTAGAGTTTGTCTTCCAGCCTGCAAGGGACTTACCTCCATGTAAATATATGTGAAGTTGGACTATTCCTATAACTTCACTCTCCAAAATGTTAAAGTCTTCTGTGGTTCCAATATGTTGCAAAATCCATCAGGAAGGGTTTGGAAACCTTTCTCCTGTCCATGAAAAGCAGGTGAATTAAATAGCAGAATGAACACACATATCCTTAAGTATTTCCCTGAAGTGCCAATACTGAAATCAGAGTAAGATGTTAATTCATTTAAATGCAATTGTTTAACCCATTAAACAGCTAAAACCAGATGATTTAGAAGCCAAATTGATACACTCAGAACCTTTTGGGAGAGGAGCATTTTAAATTTTGAACTTAACTAAAGTTCATTAATTGAAATAATAAGGTTGTTCCATGGATATTTAATACTTTCTGCCACTTTAATATTTGGAGGGAGGCTGGAAGAATTGCTCCTGTCCTTTTTTCCCCAACTTTGGGCTTGCCTGGTGTGTGTTTGTGTGTGTGCGCGTTGGTAGTGGCAATGTGAACTGCCACGCTTGGAGAGGGGCCACGTGCAAAATATGCTTTCCTATTTGAAATGAACAGACAGATGGTTCCTTTTTCCAGAAGGGAAGAAACCCAATCAAAAAGCAGTCCCACCACTGAATCAGAATAGTGGGATTTTTTTCCCTGGGCCACTGGCTTGAATGGACAAAAAAGGAAATGAAGGATAAAAACTTAGCGAGATGTAACATGCAAGGCGAAAAAAACCGGGCCGAAATCAACGTTTTGCCCTCCTCATCTCCTGGAAGCTTTCAAAAGCTTTGGATTCGCCCCCTGATCATTCTTGGCTGATGAAACCATGTCGAAAGACATCTTTTGGGGAGGCGCACAACGAGCCATGTTGGTCTGCCTGCTGGAGCAAAAACAACCATGACTCTAAACTGTCACATTTTTTTGCGAAAGGGAGAAAGAGGGAAGAGTTTGTTGAAGTTTGGCAGAAGCGGCCTGGCCCAGAAGTCCGGTTTTCCTCCTGGGCCCCCTCCCTCTTATATTTTAATTTTCCTTCTTTCAAGCTCTCTCTCCCTCTCCGGCTGCTCCCCTCCCCCTGCTCTCGGCTTCCCAAACAAGATGCCAACACGATTTGCCCTGCCGTGCAAACAGACAACTCCCTCTTTTCCCCCTTCTAAAAAGGAAAGGCAAAGAGAAGGCGGGGGGGGGGGGGGCGGGAGCGGAGGGATGGAGAGAAAGCGAGGGGGAGAGGCGAAAATGCATTGAAATTCCAAGGGGTCTTCGAGGTGGTTTCCTAGTCTCTGAGTCAGAAATGTGTTTGTGAAAATGCCAGCTTTTTGTATGCAGGAGGGGGAGGCGGGAACGAGGGGGCTACTTCGACATCGGTGGCCCGGCCTGGGTGCCCCCTTCTCTGCCTTCTTCCATTCACGTGAATGAAGTGTCCTGAGACCCGGGTTTTGATCTAGTCCATTGGAGAAAGTGACAGGGTTCTAATATATTTGTTTAATGCTCTTCAATGGTTGGGGGGGGGGGACGGGGGGGTGCTGGCGGCTTTCACACTTTTTGCAAATGAAGCCCTGGGTGAAGAGAGAAATGGCCGGGGGGGGGGGAGAAAGAGAAAGAAAGCATTTGATGGTTCTCTCTCCCGCTCCCCCCCACCCCTTTCTCTTTCTGCACTTTCAGCCTGGCGCGGACAAGTATATGCCGCTCGGTTTGTAGTGATGTTGGAAAGAAGAGGGGAATTTATTTTTTACCCTCTTTTTTCCTCTTCCCCTCCTCTTCCAGTTTTCCAGGAGACCTGAAAAAAAAAAGGGGGGGGGAGTAAAGAAACAGCTGTGGAGTTATTGTCAGTTGCGAGAGCGGGGCTGCAAAGCTATTGTCCGCCCCCGGCAGGCGGTCAAAGCTGCCTTTCTACAGGCTGTAATTGAAACATATTAATTAGATAATTTGTTGTTAGTTTAAAAGAAACAAATACAGCCCCGTCTTGGTTTCCCAGCCCGGCGGTTCTCCTCGGCCCCCCTCCGCCCCGCCAGCACCGCGCGCCTCCGCGCACAAGGCGGCTCCTCGGCCGAGGCCTCGGGGGCGCTGGGTTCGCGGCCGTTGCTTTGCAGGCCTTCTGAAAGTCCTGGCGCTCCTTCGAAACAGAGCGGGGGCTTCCCGAAACAGGCGGAAGCGCTCTTTGCGAACGGGCATTTTAATTCCCGTTTGTTTGTTTGTTTATGGCTGCGGAAGGAGGGCGGTTGGGTTCGGGTTTTCTTTTTTTTTGGTGAGATAGAATCAGCCTATTTTTCACTTGGGTAGGTAGGACCCGCCCGGCGGTTTGCGGTTTTTGTCCAAATTCTTCGACGCAAACAGGGGCGCAGCGGCTTCGGAAGAGTTGCGCGCCCCCTCGCAGGCGCGGCCAGGGTTTTGCCTTTTGACTTCTGAAATGAGCGCCGTTCTCAGAAGAAGCGAATCCGGAGTCTTCCGACCACAGACCGGAGGCCGGGGACCCCGAGTTTTGGATGGGGACAGCCGCCGGCTTTGCGGCACGGCCGACTCCAGTGCAGCGGAGTTCCGCAGGCTCCCTTGCGCGCCTTGGCCAGGCCGGGGGCAGGAAAGCTCGCCCGGCCACCCCTGGCGAGGGACTTCCAGCGCAGCGCCATCCAGGGAACCGACCACCAAGACGGAGTTTACAGCGCCTGAAGGGGGGCCTAAAGCGCACCGGTGGTTAGGCTTGTCCTGAACCAACAAGTTAAGGGATCGAGCACCCTTTTTACTCCAGAGTAAGCCCGAGGCGCCACTGTTGTGGAAGGCTCTGCCATATTATCCTGGAGATAGTGGGGGCCAAGGTGGGAAACGGGGCTGGAGAAAGAGCAGCCCACCGCCGCGTTTGCTACGCAGGTCAAGCTAATGCCAGACTCCCCCCCCCCTGCCCCTCTTCCTGTCTGCCTGGGAGTGGCGGCCTGCAAGCTCTTCTCCCTGTTGACTTAAAAGTAACCTCCCCCCGGGCTTTCCTCCCGCCAAGCGTGGCTGGGCTGCAGCCTTCCAACCCTCCGATTTGGGCCGCCTTCAGTACAGGCCTACTTACGAGTAAGCCGAGGCTGGGCTGCAATTAAAAGCAAGCGAGGTTCAGTTTGGGGGCGGCTGAATTCTGGATCGGGGCCCTTGGTCTCCTTGGGTTTCCTTTCGGGCCGGGATTTATCCCTAGATTAACTCCGGGGAGGTGGGAGGCCTTTGCTCCCCCTGCTCTTTTGCTTTTTCTTCCCTTCCCCCCGCCGTGGATCCCGTGATGTGTCGCCAATGTTTCCCCTCGCCTGATCAGGGCGATCTAATTGTGGGCTGCTCTTGATGAATGGGGCGACTTGCCCCCCCCCCTCCGGTCTTTAGCAGCCTGGTGCATTTTAATCAATCCAGTGATGCGTTGTGTTTACGCACACGGCCTTCCTCCTTCCGGGGGTGCAGGACGCTTTGGAGCCTGTGTTCCTGGCCCGCCCCGCTAGAAAGCTTGCGAGCCCGTCTTTCCTCTCTGGACCAGAAGCAGGTGCAAAACAAAACTCTGACTTTCACATTTAAGCAGCTCGGGGGGGGCGGCGGGGGGGGACGTTTCCAAGGCGGCGCTTGGAGTCCGGCGCAAAGTCCCTTTTAAAAGGCAGCCCTAAATTCCTCTGCAGAGGACGCTTCAGCAGGCCCACTGCGGCTTACTTCCGAGTAAACAGGCGGGGCTTCCATCGCGAAGCTATCTCGCATTGCTTCTGTGCAAATCCACAGCCGTAAGGGAGGTCCTTTGGTTAGAGCATTATAATTCTTATTCGCTTCCTGGCCGAGATCCTAAGAGCCACGGAAGTCTCACCGTAATTGATACTATTATTTTATTTCTACTACCTTTGGCATCGCTGCGCTGGAAAGGAGTCGCAGCGTCTTCCTGCTAAAAGCACAGGCTGGGCGCATTTTTCCGAGAGGAAGGCTAGTGCAAACCTCAGCGTGGGACAAACTTCTGAGGGGCTGCCCAGGATTCAGCTCCAGCTGCATTTCAGCCGAAGCGCCGCCGCCGCCGCGGGAAATGCGCGCTGGGCTGGAGGCTGCGACGGAGGGGCATCGCCCGGGCGCGCCGAGGGAGCCCCTGTTCCCGCGGGACCGGCCGAGGCCCACGACGCTGAGCTCCTGCCTTCCGAAGGGCGACCGCCTGGGGAATTTAAGGGGCAGGATTGTGGTCTAAGGGGCCCCAATCCAGCAACATTCTCCGCACGTCTAATTCTCCGCGCCGAAACTCAGGGAACGATTTCTCCAGCTCAGGCGGTCCTTTTGGGTTTCTAGATAGCAAGAGAGATGGAACGTCGGCCTGTTTACTCAGAAGTAAGCTCCTTTCGCGGGCTCCTTTCTCTCGGGCGACGCAGCCCAACTTCCAAGAGTTCTATCGGAGAGCGCTAAACCTTCTGAGTTGGGTTAATCCGCTTTAGCTCTTTCCCACATTCGCTGGGGTGCAGGCGAGGAAGCAAGATACTGTAGCTCCGTTCTCCCCTCCCAGTAAGGTGCTTGGAAGACACTAATCAGAGCAGAAATGCGAAGGTACAACTCAGGTTCTTAGATATTCTTGAGGCTGTTTTTCTTGTTCTCCCCAGAGAAAGCCCCCCTCCCCGTTCATTTAGGTCCTCTTCCTACGGAAATAATTTATGCAAAGTGTATTTGCATTGACTCAGAAAGACGACCGAAAAAAAGCCTGCTCCGGCTTTACATATTTTAATGAGAAAATATTATTTGGACGGCTAGTTTCATAATTTAAGTGTAGACACTTTGAGACAGATAAAAACCAAACCAAACCAACAACAGTCCAAGCACCATAACAAGAAAAACAATAATAATAATAATAATAAAAAAAATCAAACGTTTGCCCGAAAACACGCATGCTGAAGATATTCACAAGAACATTCATATTTTAAATATCATGCTCGTCCTGTACAATAACAAACCATCAAAATGGGAGAGAAAACGTTCGGGCCTGACCCACCAGGAAGTCCCCCCGGAACCAGCCCAAGCGCTTTTTTCCTCTGGATCCTGCGCCTCTGGATGCGCTCCCTCCCAACTCCCCTCAGGATCCGGCCCCGCGTTTCTTTCACAGCTTCGGAGCAAGCGTCTCCCTGGCCTGGGGGCCCTTGATCGGTTCACAAGACAGGCGGATGCCTGCACACTACCTACGGTGAGAAAAGGAGGGACGCGGGATAAAAGTGCATCGGACACACTGCAGTCACCCTAATTCGCGGACACGCACAAATTTCCCCCTCCCGGTTTGTCTCCAAAAATTCCAGGAGAAAAGGGAGATTCTCCATTTGGCTGGAAAATGCCGGCAGAGCCAACGCTGAGCGACCAACCACTCAGAGCGTCGCTTTCTCCTCTCTCTCATCACGTAGAAATTCAACTTTAAGCGTTACAAGAGTGAAAGGGCTTAAACACACGCGCGCACACGCACGCACGCACACACACGGACCGGGGAATCGTCGTGCCGCGTTGACAACGCTTGGTCCGCACGTGGGACCACTCCAGTCACAGTTTAGCGCTTCAACCGGAGCAAGGCAACCCCCCCCCCCGTCTTTACACGGAAGTAAGCCAGACTTGTGCTCAGAGGCCATTCACAGCTAGGCCAAAGGTAGCCGGAGGCAGCGGCCCGATTGAACGCCCGTTTCCTCGCAAGTCAACCCCAACAGCGGAAGGCATTGACTTCCGAGTAAGCATCCCTGGGCGACCGACCAGGAGGGAGATCCGGCCGAGTCCAACTACCAGATCCAGCGGGCGGACTCTCCTCTCGCAAAGTGGAGCCTTTCCAACGGCGGTCGCTCTGGGGAGCTCGCTTGCCCGCGGCCCCGGGCGCGAATCCTCTTCCGCGTGGTTTTCCCCCGCGTTTCGCTGGCCGCCAGTGCTGTCGCGCGACGTGGAGGAGGCGGCGGCATCTGGCGGGCGAAAGGGAAGCCTGGCACGGGAGGGACCGGCGGATCTGCGAACGGAGAAATCAGCCGGAGGGGAGGCCAAAAGCCCGCGTCGGCCTTGCGGGGACAGCCAGGTTCACTGCCCACGTGCGCGGCGCTGGGCCCTCCCGAAAAGGTCCCCCCGGGTCCGCGGAGGGAGGACGCCGGGCTGCCGCGAGCCCCTCGCCTCTGGAGCGCAACCCCGGCCGGGACGGGCCGCCCCCGGCTGTCCCTCGTCCTTCTGGGTCCGGCCGGGGCTGGAAAGGGGCGGGACGGGCTGGCTCCAAAGGCCCAACCGGCCGGGGGACTTTCGGAAGGCCGCCGCTGCCGGGGCGGGGGTCGCACCGGGGCGGCGGCGCGTGGATGCTCCCTCCGAGGCCGGCCACCTCGCCGCGCTGCTGGTTCCTGGGCGGAGGGCGGCGCCCGGCCGGGGTCAGTGGACCGCCACCACGGCGTGCAGGGCGGAGGGCGGCCCGGTGAGCGTCTCGCTGGGGGTGGCGGGGCTGCCTTGGCTGGGCGCCGTCTGTGTGGAGGGCGGGCTGAGCGAGGGCGGCGAGGTGGGCAGCAGCGCGGGCAGGGCCGGCACGGCGGCGGCGGCCGGCGTGGCTTTGATGGGCACCGGGATGGCCGGCAGTGTCTGCCCGCCGTGGCACAGCGGCTTCAGCGGCATCCCGTAGGCGGCAGCGGCGGCGGCGGCGGCAGCGGCGGCCGCGTAGTCCCCGCCGGCCACGGCGATGGGGGCGGCCGGGTCCAGCACGCCAGCGGAGCCGTAGACGTGGGGCCAGGCGGGGGGCAGCTGGTTGGGCAGCGGGTAGGCGGCCGGGCCGGGCGGCATGGCAGAGAAGGGCAGCGCCGCGCCCCCGCCGCCGCCGCCGCCGCCCGGCCCGGGCATCTTGTACTCGCGGGCGATGATGTTCTCGATGGCGAAGGGGTGCTTGAAGCCGGAGGGCGGCGGGACGGGCAGCCCGTAGGGGCCCAGCGGCGCGGAGGAGGCGGCGGCGGCGGCGGCCAGGGCGCCGAGGCGCAGCTTGGCCTGGGCCTGCAGGTAGTGCGCGGCCTCGGGCGGCGGCTTGGAGGGCGCCAGCGGGTCGGCCTTCAGCACCTTGAAGCGCTTGCGGCGCCGCAGGAAGCTGCCGTTCTCGAACATGTCCCCGCAGCTGGGGTGCAGCGCCCAGAAGCTGCCCTTGCCCGGCTGGTCGGGCCGGCGCGGGATCTTGATGAAGCAGTCGTTGAAGGAGAGGTTGTGGCGCAGCGAGTTCTGCCAGCGCTGCGTGTTCTCCCGGTAGTAGGGGAAGCGCTCCATGATGAACTTGTAGATCTCGCTCAGCGGCAGCATCTTCTCGGCGGAGCTCTGGATGGCCATGGCCGTCAGCGAGATGTACGAGTAGGGCGGCTTCTGGTCGCTGTACGTGTTGCGGCCCGGACGGGGCATGGTGGCGTCGCCGGCCGGGATCTGCAGCGCAGGGAGGCGGAATTAGCGGGCTGGGCGAGGGGGGCGGGGCGGGGCGGGGGCGCGTCCTGGCCGGGCTCCGCGGTGGGCCCCCCTTGGGCAAAGTTGGCTCGCTATCTTGGGGGGGGCCGCCGGCAACTCGGCTCCTCGGGCTCAGCGCGGCAGGTTTGGGGAGGGGAGGGAGCGGACTCTCGGCGGGAGGGGCGAGGGCAGCGGAGGCCGACCTCCAGCCCGGCCTGGACGGCTGACAGCCCCGGGACCACCCCTGCGGGACGGCACCCCACGCCTCGCGGCCCTCCGGGTCCTCCCCTTTCCCTGCCGCCCGCCCCGCTCACACGCCGAAGGAGAAGCACCTCCGGCGGGGGCGGCGCTTTTCTCCGGCCGGCCGAGAGCTCAGCCGAGCCGCAGTAGCCGGGCACTCGGTGCAACCCGCCTGGCCGCTCGCTCGCTCTCCCTTCCGTTTTATTCGCTCCCCCCATCCCTCCCCTCCCTCCCCTCCGCGGGCTCCCGACGGCTTCCCGGCGCTCGCAATTTGTAACGGTTCGCCCCTCCCCGTAAGCAGGTCCCGCACCAACCGCAGCGAGCTGGGGGGGGGCACCGTTCGGACCTCCCTCTCCCCGGAGCCCGCGAAGGGGAACGACAAGTGGACCCTCCGCCGTCCCGCCCGCCCGCCCCCGGCACTCACTTCACAGGCGCCGCGAGCGAGCGGTGGCAGCCGGCGGAGGACGCCTGGAGCCTGCCTGGCCGCGCTCCTTCCTTTCCGCCGGCCGGGGCGGGGGGCTCTCGGCGGCCAGGGCGCCCGGCTTCCCGGGAGGAGCAGTCCCGGGGATGTTGGGGCCGGGAGCTCTCCTCTGCCTCGCCGCAGCCGCCGGGCTAAGCAGCCCTGGCCGTGCCCAGCGCTGCCGCGGCCGCCGCCTCCTCCCGCTCCTGCCGCCTGCCGACCATCTGAGCTTGGCAGGCGGGGGCTGGCGCAGAAAAGGCCCCCGTCGAGGCGCCGCGTTAATGGGCCACTTTCTTCGCTCTCCGATGACACCCGCCTGTGAGGGAGGAAGGGGCGGGGCACCAGGGCCGGCGTGGAGGGGGTCACTGCTTGCAGCCCCGCCGCTCCCCCGGCGCCCGGGGGGCCAATGGGAAGAGCTTCTGAGCCGGCGGAGGGGAAGCGGCCAGCCTCGCCCCCAGGAAGCTTTTGCGCCCGCGGAGCCCGGCTGTCAGCCCGGCTTCCACGTCCGCTAGAATCGGAGCCGCTGCCCCGCGAGGTGGGCGGAGGCTGTGTGGGGATGCAAAAGCGGCCCGGTTTGATCTGCTTGACCCCGAATCATTGGTGCGGGGGGGGGGGGGGCTCGGCCTGGCCGGGCTGCCCGTCCCGCTCAGCCCCAGCTGGAGAGACTCGCTTAGGCCAGATCCCCGCCTTCCCAGGGAAGCGCAGGGCAGCGGGCGTATCTTGCCGCCCCCCAGATTCGGACTCCCTGTTGCGGCACAAGTGCCGCTCGGGTAGGAAGAAGGGTTGCGCCTTCCAGGAGGAGCGAAGGAAGTTCAGCTTCCAGCGGCCCCGCTTTGCTTCAGGATGGGAGGACAGGGCGCGCGGAGGGCCGGCCGGAGGAAGCGGACCGGGGCTGACTCGGGCAGCCGTTCCTCGGAAGCGCGCAGGGAGGCAGCCCCGGGAATCGCTTTCCTGCCCGTTGCTGCAGCCTTGCTCTTCTCCCCCCCCCCCATTTTTTTTCTTCCAGGAGCGGGGGGTGGGGGTGGGGAAGGCAGGAAGACCTCCGGGACTAAACCAGGCCCCTTCGTAAGAGAGTCAGAGGCGGTGGGCGCGAGGTGGGCAGAGGAAGGCGCATTTCTCACGACCTGGGGCTGCTGCGAAAAAGACGTCAACTTCGCAGCTTGGCGGGAAAGCGCCGGTGAACCAACGCGCTGAGATCCAGCCAGCAGCGCCGGGTGTGAACCGGCCTTCCCGCCTCGCTCGCCAGACCTCCTTTCCCGCCGTCCCTCCGGGCACGTGGGCAGGACCTGACACGGGGAGTGTCCGCGAGCCCAGCGGCGGGCAGCTGGAAGGGGACGGGAGAAGAATCCGGCTCCATGATTCCCTCGGAAGCGGGATTCCCGTCTCTCCCGACCGCTCCATTCGCACGTTCGGCCGAGCTGCCTCGATTTCCGTCGCTCTTCCTCGCCTTCAGGGAGGCCTGACGTGCAGTAAAGCCACTTTTCCGGGCGGGCGGAGATGCGAGAGAGGTGAGCAACCCCTGTCCTAGAGGGCGCCTCTTGGGTGCTCAGCCGGGGATGAACAGCTAAGGCGGGCCGGTGGGTTGGGGTCGTTCACGCGAGGCGCCATCCTGTCCTGGTGTGGAAGAAACGCCGTCGCGGGGTTCGCACTCGCGCTAAGTCACAATCCCCGTAGCTAGGTTCACACGAGGCATTGACCCGAAAGCAAGCAAACCACGTTCTGGCTTAGCGGGAGGCGTGAACTGAGCCGGGGATCGTTCGCCTTCAGACGTCTCTCCCCCAAAACGTCGGGGGGCTCGCTAAGGTTCTAGTCCTCATGAAGGGCCGGGGCGGGGGAGGCTCCACGAAATGTAAATCTCCGCGCCGCACCTCAGCTCTCCTGTCTAAGCCGTTGCTCCGGGGATCAGGCCTCTGGCTCAAAGTAAGCCTGCAGAAAGGCTTCGGGGAGGGGAACGGTCCGCCGCGGGGAGGGAGGCACGAAGGACCACCCCCATCTCCGACTCTGAAAGCCGCCGCAGCCCCGGTCCCTTTTGCGCTTCTTTTAACTCCCAGCTAAAGTTCCGCGCGCGTCGAAAGGAGAGTGCTCCTACCGCTCCTTTATCCCGCCAAGACGCCTTGCCAGGCAGGCTGGTGGCCCCTTTCACTTAACGCGAGCGCCTTAACGGGAAGAGGGGGCAGCGCACCCCTCTGCGGCCACCACGGCCTTGGGAGGGAGGGGGAACCGGGGCGTCTTCAAGCCCCGGGGGGGGCCCAGGGAGAACTGGGTGGTCTGCCGGGCGGTGTGCTTTCCAACCCTAGGCAAAGGTTGACGGAGCAAAACGTCGTGGCTTTTCCCGAAATGATCCGTGGAACTCCGCGCCACTTAAGACATCGGGGGTCTGTACGCAAGTGCCCGCTCCCGCGCCAGAGAGGGAGGGTGGGGCCCTGGAGCCTCGGGTGCAAGTTCTCCCTCGCCTGTGGAAGCTGATGGGGAGATGTGGGACCGGTCGCTCAATCTCACGCCGCGTACCTCACAGGGCTGTTGTTTGGGACATACAATGCGGGCGGGCAGGCGGGCGGGGGTTGCATATTCCCGGCGTGAGTTCCTTCGGAAAGGCGGAGACGCGTTTCATGACTGCATCACCCTCGGATTGAAATAGTGCCTTGCTGGGGTGGGGGCTGCCTTTCTAAACTCCCCAGCCTGAACGAGACAAGACGCCCATAAAGTAAAAAACTCGCCCGCGGAAATGCGCGGGGCGTAGCGGCTACCTAGCAAAGCATTGATGGGGGGCCCCGATTCTGCTTCTGAATAACCCCGGCGGATTTCGTTCTGCTCCGCGCAAGCCCGGCGTCTTGCGGAGGGAAGGCGAGAGATAAATTGGGCACAAAAAGGCGGGCTATTTCTCGGGAACTCCCCCCCCTCCTTTTCTTTTAACACTCGCCCACACACACATCCACGCACTCCATTAACCACATTTTCGTTGCTGGTCAATAACTCACCGAAACGTAACTTAAACACGACGAATTTAGGAGATTAAACAATTTCATTAATATTGAAATGGCGGCGGAGCCGAAGTGAGGCCGCTTGAGATGCAAACGCACGTTTTTCAATATTAACAGAAGTACTTGAAGAGGAGAATAATGTCACCTTCTTAATTCAGCAAAAATAAAGCGCGCGGGGAGGGGAGGAGCGGGAGTCCGGGGGGGGGGCGGCTGCGGAAAGTGCGTCGCTTCGCTCTCCCCGCGGATTCGGTGCAGGGGATCGAGTGGACGCGTGTCTGCGCCTGGGTGCGTCCAGTTGTAACTCTGTTCCCGGGTGGGAAAAAGGCGGGGGTGGAAAGAGGTGCTGAACTCACCCTCTCTCCCTCCCCCAAAAGTGAAACACCAAAAGAGGAGGAAACCCATGTCCGTAACCTCTTGCGAGGAATCCTGGTTTGCTATTCAAGATACCGATCAGTTCTTGGTACCACCTTAGTGATGCACTCAATAGAATGGAATTTACTTCCAAGTAAACATGGACTGGGTGGCACAGGAGGGTATTCTTCAAACTCCGGGCGAAGGGCTTAAGTTGGCCGAGCCTCCGTCTCTTCTGCTACCCCCACCCTTGAAAAGCCCTTTTCTTCCCCCCCCCATGCCCCCACATTCATCCATGCGCTCACAACCGTTTGGGCTAGAAAAGAGCTATCTGGCTGAGTGGTACCTTGCTCGAGCCCCCATGAACAAAGGCAGTCTATCTTCGAGGGGCTGGGAAGCAGAGAAAGGAACAGAGAGCATCCACCACTTTCAGGGGTCTCGTAGCTAGGAGCCCCTAAGCTTGGGGGAGATAAATTCGTTGGGCCTGGATAATCTGTGGGCGCCTGGAAGAAAAACACGATTCATTTCCCCAGAGCTCCGCGGATAACCTTCCATTCCCACGCGCGGAAGGAAGCCGAGGGTTTTCCTCTTTCTTCCAATAAAAAGCCAGCGCTTCCCTTTCGTCCCTATGCCGCTAACAACCCGAAATATCAACTGCACAAGAGCCACGCGCAGGTGGACGTGGCTTCCCGGGAAAACCAGAGCGCCGGGCGAATCTGAAGCTTCTGCGTTTTGTCTGGCAGCTCGGACGTGGCAGCCTGGAGACCGTTACTCCTTCGGCGGTGAGCTGGAACTCCGGAGGCCCGGCCGTCCTCAAAGCGCTTGAGGAGCTGGCCTGCTTGGCCTCTCGGGTCTTTCGGCTCCTCGCTCAACGAAAGAGGCGCCACCCCGTTGCCACGAGTGGCCAAGCCCCGGGCTTCCTCGGGAGCAAGGAAGCCTCCTTGCAGCCCGCTAGTTTGGACATCCGAATCCATGGGGCCTCCTGGGGAGAAAGATCCGCGTGGCCAGAGGAGCACGCCCTGAGGCCGGAGAGCCCGTTGCCCACGCATCAACCGGCCTTCCTCGCACGGAACCGGGGCCTCGCCGAGTCTCCTTTCTCGGGAGAAAGTCACCCGCAGCCCAGCTGGACCCTATCCTAAGCGCGGGTCAGGAGCCTGGGCGGAAGGCTGCAATCCCATGTCACCGAGTCATCCCAAGAAACGCACGCCTGTGCGCCTGAAATTAACTGTTGAGTCTACAAGCCTGGAGCCGCGCTTAGTCCCCTCCTCCCCGTTCGAAATCTTCTCTCCCCTTTCAAGAGGGGCGCCTGGCATTTGACCGAGCGCCGCTCTCCGGGTCTACTCAGACAGCAAGCCAGTGGGTCAAGGAAAAAGCTGGTTAGTTTTAACCATGCCTATTTTTCTGGGGCCAGAAACCCTACAGAAGTCCGGCCGTTCTGGTTAGTTTATGTTTCCATCTATTGTGGGAACCCAGAAAACGGTTCGTTCCGTAGGCAGGGGAAGCGTGTCTTGTGAACGCAGTTATTCTGCGTGCAAACGGAACAAACAGACTCGGGGGAGGGGGGCTTATTCAAATCAGACGCCAGAAGACGCGTTGGGAAAACTATCCAAATGCCCCGAAGTCAATTATACCCCGTGGAACTCCATCAAGCTCAGGAGGCCTCGATAGGAGTCCGGGGGACTCTGCTCTAAGGCCCCTTTCCCACAAGGGAGACCACACACGGACTCCCAGATTTGGCAATAATTTATGCTAATTTTCTCTCCATAAATCCACAATTCGCTTCAGTGGCGGCCGGGCGGAGGGGAGGCCCCCCAAAGGGACCCCCCGCCACCCTATTGATTTTTAGCGGCGGGCTTACACGCAGCTGTAAGCTGGGCGGAGGTGCCTGGCACTTTGGCACGGATGATCCCCCAGCCCTTAAAAAAAAAAATCACATCCCCTTTTCAAGACCAGCTCCTATAATCTTGTTAGCATTGACAAAACAGTGCGGAGAAGATGGGGAGGGAGGTCTTCTTAAAATCTCCTAAGCAGCCCGGGACGACGGCCGTTTCTTTCTTAACGCTGCCCCCACCCCCAAATTTGGAGGTACAAAAAAAAAAAAGTCGTGGCGGGGAAGCAGGCGAGACTCCGCCCTCCCGCCCTCCTCATCTTGGGGGTCAGATGAAGAAACAGCCCACTCCCTTGAGAGATTTCGAAGTTTCTGCGTGTTGATCGGGGTAGGGTGGTTAGGCTGGGATCGTGTGTGTGTGTGTGTGTGTGGGGCGGGGGGGGGGGGTGAGGAGCCTTTGACCCCCAGGCAGACTTTCGGCGTTAAACCTGCATCGCCTGCTTGGAGATCCAGAAGCCTGCTGGCTGCGGATGATGGGAATGGAGTCCAAAGGGCGGCTTACTAGAGCGGAAAGTCTCGCTGGACCACGCCTGAGGGCTTATTTCCTCCTTGATGAAAAGTTGCAGCCCTCCCTCCAGGGAAGGGAGTTTCAGAGCGCGCCTACTCGGGTGTAAGCATCCAGGCCTGCAGCCAGCCCCGCCTAGATCGCAGTCCTATCAGAAAAAGCGAAATGAACCATTCATTGACTGCATTCACACAAAGGCTTTACCCGGATTCTGAATAAACACCTTTCCGTTTTTCACAATATCCCAACCCGTCAATTAACCGAAGTGGCCGCGTTCGCACAGCTCAAAAACCTTCCTCGGACTAAACCCGATGCCAGCTTCGCGGGTTGTCTGAATGAAGCCGCCTAGATCTCTCACTGACCTGATTGTTCTCGGCCCGATCCTGCCAGCCTTGACTTAGACATCCAGCAACCCGACCCCGAGTCGCTGCCCTTCCCGTAAAGGCCATAGGATCGCCGCCCTCCGCTTGGCATCAGCTGGGAAAGGAGGCCGCTCTGCGGCGCCTCATCAGCACCCCTTCTAAACTGCCGCAGGGCCCCCTCCCCTTCTCTTCCTCCTCCTCACATTCGCCGCTAAAGGGGGGAGCACCAGAAGACCCCTGGCTTCGTTTAGAGCTCGATTCTCGCCCGTCCCCAAGAGCTGCAGCCAGGGCGCGCGGGGGAGGGGCAGACGTGGGGGGCCCAGCCCCCTGATCAGTGGTGATCTGAGTTTCCTCCAGTCTTAAAATGAGGTCGGCTCAGGGCAGAAAACCCGCGCTCTTTCTCTACGCGGCCCCTCAGAGGCGCAGGGTGAGCAATGCCTGAGTAACGCCTGTCCCAGGTCTGCTCGGGAGTGACTCGATTTCTGTGCACGGGGTTACCTGCACAGTGGAGCTGGCCAGCGGGTGAACGTGTAAAGGTCTCTGAGTGGTGAGACCTCCCTGGCCCGTGACGTCATGACATGAGCCCGCGGTCAATCACCGACCGGCATGCACGTGTGAAACGTCTCTCTCCCCAGCAGAAATTACTGTTCCACACAGAGGGAGGGGCGTTAAAGAAATCGCGCCAGCTGCGCTTAGATTATGACCGAGTTCATGATCGGGTAAACCGCCGTTTATAGAATAAACCACAATTGGCTGACTTCACACAACACACCAAACCCATATTTTACAAACCACAATGGTTGGATTAACAAAACTAAGCCAAACCCAAATAAACCAAGCTTTCTTCATGGTTTGCGAACCATGAATTATGATTAATTGTTTTCTGATACCCCTCCAGGTTTATTTACTAAATAAATTCACTAAGCCACAATAAAGCAAGCGGCAGCTTAGCGCCTCCCGTAAATGCCGCCAAATATCCATTCTTCCTACCCGTCCAACCCGCCGCTCTTACTGAACGGCGAGGTTTTGTACAGCTTAAGTCTCCGGAGGGGAAAGAAATACAGGGGAAGACTCCTTAGCAACAGATTTAGCCTTTGACTGTCACGATCCCTCGGATCTTTCCCATCGCAGCCGGTCCCGAAGATCGGCTGCCTCCGCACTAGAGCTTGGCCTCTCTTGACCCATTTTCGGGGCTCGCCTGCTCCTCGAGCCCCCAAGCGCCCTGCACTCGCGGCTCTGGGTTGGCCGGCGCCGGGGTTCCCCTGGATTCCACGCGGCCCTGTTCTGCGGGGGAGCCGAAGTAGAAAAGCAGAGGGGCGCGAGCCTATCCTGAGCACAGGTGGGATGGTGGGGAATAGGGGGTGCTTAGGATTGCGGCCTTACTCTCGCGGAGGCCCATGCCCGAAGCACTCCCTTCTGGATTTCGGAAAACCAACCCCGAGCCCCGAATATGTTTGCAGGGCGCATCCTGGGTGTTCAAGCGAGGATGGGGCGCGCTGGAGGAACGGGTACGCTCCGTCGCCAAGCCCCCTCCAACTCTGGCCCTTACACCGGTGCTCCAGCTGCTTTAATCTTCAAGGGGCGCGGGGGGTGGTGGGGGCGGCATCCAGCTCCTCCATTTGGACGAGCAAAACCAGCCTTCCCTCTTCTCTCCCCCCGACCCCCTCCCCGTTCCCGAATCCTTTCGCCTGAGAGTTTTCGTGGAGGGAGGAAAGTCGCCGTTTTGGTCTAACTTCGCCCTGCAGCGTTTAAAACCCGAAAGTTCCTCCCCAAACACATATTCTGCAAGGACCCCCCAGGAATTGGTCTACAATTTTTATTCTGGAGGTGAACAGGCGATATTCGGGGGGAAAGACTTTTTTTTATAAGGTGGCCCAGAGGGCAAGCTTGAAGTAAATGTAGCTTTCCCCCAACCCACCCTTTCGTCTCTCTCCCTTTCTCTCCCCTCTTTAGAGGAAATCCTGCGAATGCCACCCCGACCCCCGAGGAGGGATTAACGCGCTCTCCCCCCGCCCCCCGCCCCGCGCTTCCAACTCTGGTGTTGCGGCCGGAGCGAGCGAGCGTTTGGTCGTTTGTTCGGCGGAACAAAGGTTGCGCCTAAGCCAAATTGCACCGCACTTGTGAACCGGGTCCCCCGATCTGAAGTATCTTTTACAGCGGGGGGAAAGAGAACAATTTCGTGTAGGTCTAAAAGAGGTCGAACAAAGCCACTTTCCAAAGCTTCTGAAAGTGAAGTAGTGAGGCGTGACATTCCCAGGGTCAGGGGAAATGAACAGAGAACCAAGCAGCACTTTCACGTATCTGCCCTCCGCCGCGGCAGTCGCCGTAAGAGGAAACAAATGTTGTAAAGGAGGGGATCGCGCCCCTTCATTCAACGCAGCAAATGATAGCTAAACAGCATTGTCAGCACCGACCTGGCTTCTGTGAGGTACCCCCCAGAGAAAAAGCGTTTGCGCCGAGCTGAAAAGGGGCGGCGTACACATATTCACGCGTGCCCAGCCGCAAATGCCCCCGCAGAAAGAGAGGCGCGCCGAATAACTTCGGAAAGCGCGGTCTCCCCGCATTCCGCCGTCCTTTTCGTTATGTTTAAGGCTTCAGCCGCGCAACTTCCCCCACGCTTTCCGCGGAAGAAGCTGAAACCCAGGGGGGCTCCTTCAGCAAACTGAACTCCCGCCCGGGGCTACGGAAACGGGCGAGGCTGCGAGAGCCCCGAACGGGAGCCGGCCCCACGGGCAAATTCGCCGCCAAGAAGCCAGGCGAAGTCCTGCTGGTGTCCGGGGTGGGGACCCCGAAGTTCCTCCCTCCGTTTCAGGGCGGTTTGTTCACACGTACAAGAGGATGGGGGTTTGTTTGGGATTAAGCCTCTCCCGGTTTTTTTTTTCCTGGCTCATCAATAAAACTCCAGAAGGGCAGACCACACAGATCACCCACCGATTATTGATTCAGCAATTAACCCTTACACCCCAATTCTTTGGAATACATTTGTTGGCCGTTGCCAAGCAATTCCCTTAGTATGAATTAAAGAAAAAAAGGCGGTGGGTGGGGGGAGACTGGCTTTACTAAAGAACGCCCATACGTTTTTGTTTTCCTTTGACAAAGGTCAGAAGCAAATCAGATTTCTTCTGCGTAACACTGGATATGCTCCAAAGGCCCGCCAGGCGGCTTAGAAAACACATTTAAAACTAGATTTTCATTAAATATTTGCGGATCGATCGATCTGCGGAAAAACGGCCCGTTCCGCATCTGGAGGGATGCGATTTCCTTTGAGTTTGGCTTCACCGGCTCCCCCCGGTTTTCCACCCTCCCCACGTCGCCACCTACAAAGCTGCCGTCTTCGGATCCCGCTAAACGGATCGCCGGCGCGCACACACACTCACTCAGCAGCCCTCCCGTCTTCCTGGCCAAATTTGCTCCTTAATTTCCGGCAGTGAAATAGGGACACTTTGCATCTGTATAGTTTGAAAGCGAACGCTTCGCACCGGTGGGAGCGGCAAAGGAATTTCACTCGCGTTTTTCTTTTCACGTGTCGACCCTTTGCTACCCAGAGACACACAGAGAGAGACATATATGCACCCACATGAATGCTTCTGATAAAATAAATCATGCTGGGCAAAACCAGAATCCATTTGCCTTCCTGCCAATTCCTACACAAGTAAAATAAAATAAATAAAATATAAAAAAAGGAAAGAGAAGAGAAGAGAAGAGAAGAGAAGAGAAGAGAAGATGCTTGGACAGGTTTCATTAATGAAGAACTGAAACGGTTTCTCTGAATTATCCCAAGGCACCGTCCTGTTCTACTACAACTACAACCTTCCTTTTGAATTAGCTGCTTTTCCTAATCTAACCCTTCGGGGCTTTACAGGTCAGGCTTCTGCAGCTGGAGTTGCCCAACAGCTGGATTTTGATTCCCTGGTTCTCAAACTGAACTGCAAAAGATCCCCCTGAATCCAACAGGGCTGAATGTGGAGGAATTGTGTACAAGACTTTATTGCTGAATAAATACTTGGGTTTACCGTGTTTCTGGGAAGATGGTGCCCAGCTCTGGCTTGAGATGTTACTGTAGTGGAAGGGGTCTCAAGATACTGCCTTCCTCCTCAAGGGCAAATCTTTACAAGGTCTTGGAACACCCTCCAGATTGCAGCCCATTATATCCTTGTCTGAGAACCATGATTCTTTTACTCAGGGAGATCATTGTTCAGAACGAGGCCATGATTTCTGCAGCATTAGCCCTCCCTCCCTGCTTTAAGCAGGCTGCTTCATGATGCTGAAGAGCAAGGTAGCCCTAATTGGCATGCGGGGAGGACAGCAGCTATGGGCACCAAGCAAAGGCTGAAGACCGGTGCCTTTGGTCTTCAGCATTACGCAGATGTCATCCACCAACCCATTTATTAACACGAATTGTTTCTCAGCTCTACAGAAGATAGTTTTCCTGCCAGAGGGTCTGCTAGGAGGGGGGTCAAAAAGTCAAGATGAGAGCCACAACCGGGTAATCAAAGCCACACCTGTCACATAAAACAGGTTGCGTTTGCCGTCTTTTGACCCCCCTGCAGACAAGCCTGTTGTACATTCCAGGCATTTCAGCTCAGGATGCCTGGGCGTCCTACAGCGCAGCACAAGACAGTTGGCATCTCATATGGTAGAGCTGTCTCAGAATCCTTCACATAGGCGGCTGTGGCCACCAGTCTGTGCTCCCAAATCCTGCTTCACGTCGTGCAGAGGGCATGGGGAATGGCCTTGAAGGACAGAAGGAAGAGCCGCTACCAAGGCAACGGTCAGATAAGTGGGGCTTGAGACCTAGCCAAGAAAATAATGTGAAAAAAACATTTCAGACAAGCCCCTCCCTAGTTCGCATGAAGGTAAAGTGGGAGCACATTCGGGCTTGCAAGATTCTGTTACGATAAAAGTAGTCCTGACCTATATGACATGGCCTACCTTGTAGGGCTGACACATCACAAGACACCTGGAAAAATGCATGCTATGAGTTTCCTTATGCCCCGGTAAACCCCTGATCTCACTCAGTACAGGCACCACTGTTAGCTGTCCTCATGACTCCAGGGCAGGACCCACGGGCATGTCAGTGCCATGAGCTTCTCTCAGACGAAAAGAAGGTTGGGTCTTCCCGCACCAGATGGGCATCTTCCCTCACTAAGGTGCTCCTCAGAACCTTAGGCCAATCAACTTGCCAGGAAATCATTTTGGATGGGGCCAAGGGGGTTCAAGCAGCCCCCATGGAGTCTGCAACCTCCGAGGTTTCCTCCCTGTCTCCTGCCCCATTGTTCGTGGGGGATTGTTCTCATGGGTGGCCTCTCTTCCAATGCGGCAGAAACCTTGCCCAAACTCATGGGTTGGTACACAGCTTGTGTATTTCACATTATCATCTCTGCTGTCTGGAGGCAAAGTAGATTTTCCAAAGACCTAATGAATAAACAAGCCCAGAGTGAGAGTGGTGTAATTTACCTTGTTAATGCAGATATGTGCATAATAAATATGCATTGCTCTGTCTTCAAATAAATTCTCTTTCATGCCTAACTATGGTGGGTGTTTCTCAGTGTGTTTGTTTTAGCACGAGCTTTACGAAAGTATCCCAGTTTCTGGGTTTCACTGCACAAAGAAGAGGAGAGATTTTCAGCTGCTTAGAAATAACCGTGGTTGGCACAGAGGGAAGATCTGACCACTTGTGCAGTGTCCTCAAAGGTTCGGGGTGTACAACTCAAAAAACCCCCTACCTTTGCTTTCCTAGATTGGCTTTCAGAGTTTCCAGTGAATTACAGTGGGAGAAAATGCTACATGCATGGGGAATAAACATACACACTGGATTTAATTAATATGACTTAAGGTTAATTACACTGACATTTTATTTAAATTGAATTAAAGTTTGCATTTATCCCGGTCCTACCCACTTTTTGGAGAGTGACCCCATTACAAATCTAAGTCAGGTCCTTGGCCTGAAAAAAACTCCTCATCTCTGCTTTTAAACTCCCAACACAATGCTTTAAAAGAGGGCACGCCCCACCTTCTCAATAGGTCTTAGAAGGTTGATGATTATTTATTTACTGGTAGAGTTTTAAAGTTTTTGTAGGCCACCCTTGAATTACAATCAGTTAAAAATAAAATAAAATAAAATAAAAAGAACCCAGTAAATCACAGTAAGAACCGGTATGACCCATGGACAGAAAACTCAGACTTATTATCTGTTAGCCATAACAATACGTTTGAAGATAGCGAGATGCATTTCTTCCCATGAGAAACTCCTAACATTATCTGTCAGCATTAATGGCATAAATATCACATTTCTGAGCTGTGTAGTATTTAGTGGGCCAAAGATGCAGATGTTGTGAGAAGCCAGAAAAGTGAAATAGTCCTACCGCTTCATAAAATCATAGAACTGTAGAGATGGAAGGTACCACAGGATCATCCAGTCCAACTCCTGCAACGTGCAGGAAGACCAGTTAAACCAGTCTGAAGAGGTGGATGTCCAGCCTCTTCTTAAAAATCTCCAGTGATGAGGAACCCACAACTTTGGTAGGTAGCCTGTTCCACTGTTGGACTGATCCTACCATCACAGAGTTTTTCCTCCTATTTAAACAAAATCTAAGTAGCTGCAACTTATACCCATGATTTCTAGTCCTACTTTGGTCCCAGTGCAAAATAGTTCCTGACCATCTTCCTCTTGTATGTGCCTGAACACTGATATCACGTCTCCTGTCAGTCTTCCTTTCTTCCAATTAAACATTCCACATTCTCTCAGCCTCATAGGGCATGTCTGTAAGTCCCTGTCCCTGTATCATCTTTGTCACCCTCTTCTGAACTTCTTCTAACTTGTCCATTTCTTCCTTCAGGCCAAAAAGATGGTTTAGCCCAGCTCAAGCTGGCAACCACTTTCTGGACTTGATGCAAGATGTTGGTTTTAACCTTTAAAGCAGTTAAAAGCCTAGCTATCTAAGAGGCCACTGACATGTCATGAACCTGTCCAGATGAAATGATCTGCAGAAGCACCTTCTGGAGGGCATCACCATGGCTTTCTTCAGTGTTGTTCCCAACTTCTGGAGCTACAGTTGATCCTCAGTCTTCCTATTCCAAGCAGACAGGAAGGCATCTCTTTTAATAAACATAACATGTTTATTGCAGTAGGGTTTTTTAAAATGGATTTTGTTCTAAATGTTCTACAATAATCATTTATATTTACAAGTCAAGTAAATGTTCTACAATACATTATTTATATTTACAAGTCAATGTTGACTCATGTTTTGTTGCTACAGATACACAATGGCTGGTACATTTTATGCTCAAAATACTTCTGTGGTCCTCCACATTCTTGCTTCCTATTCTTCTTACTTTGGTGGTCAGCACAGAATGATTTTCCTCCAGGCCCCCCGCCCCAAACATTTCTGTAGAGGGCATCTCCTGCCAGTTTTCTTCCCTACTCGCAGAGGCAAATTAAGTGCTTGGAAGTTCTCTGCATGTGCTCTTGGAATTCAGTCTGGAGAGCTGGAAGATGCGAGCTTTAACTGAAGCCAAGATGTTCTTGGTTTGTGAAAACGATTCCAGTCCAGACATTTTTTACAGAAATGCCTTTTCAGGCAGGTTGGGGGTGGTGGTGGAGGGAGAAGAGTTATTATGGGTATCTCCTCCCTGTTTTTAAACAAACTTAGCTCCCTTGCCTTCTCCTACTTCATGGCAAACATCTCACAGCTTGGATATGCCAGTGCTGGCATATATTATTTTAATTAAGTCGATGGCCATTTCCCTTTCCTTGGAGATCCATTCCATGGTGCAATTAGGAATGCATTGGCGCTAGCACATATGAATATTCAGGAAGGTGTCAATTAATTAGCAGACAGTGGAATCTCATTACGAGGCTCAAAACCCTTTTAGTGCTAAGCGGAATTAAAGGGGCATTTGGCAATGTGCTGGATTAGGGAATATTTTACTGTGCACTCATTTAACTTCATTATCGTTGCACTTACACTACCCTCTGATTTTTATTAATTAAATTGCTCATTAATTTGTCCAGGAAGAAGAGATAAAAAGTTTTACGACAGACACAAAGCTCATGCTGGGATTGTCTGCAAAAGGGTACTTCAACCCTTCCTGGCTACCCTGCAGGAAAGTAATTTACCATGGTTAGAAAGGAATTCACAGATAGCACTTCACATCTATCTCGTCGTAGAGCATCCTTGTTCATAAACATGCCGCTTTGTTAGGCACTCCAGGAGAACTTGTCTTCCTGGGTAGTGGATTTTACTCACACCATATTTTTAGAGCAGTGTTTTTCAACCACAGGAACTTTAAGCTGCGTGGACTTCAACGCCGAGAATTCCCCAGCCAGCATGGCTGGCTGGGGAATTCTGGGAGTTGAAGTCCACGCAGCTTAAAGTACCTGTGGTTGAAAAACACTGTTCTAGAGTCTACCCTGAAATTCTAGTTTAACAATTGTTCCCTGCAGCTATAGAATATGCTTCCTTTGGCATTACAGGTGATCGTCTAAAACAAGCTAAGGGCAAATTTGGAGCAGGCTGGTAAAAAGGTCATGTCTCCTTTGAGTTGAACTTCTCTCCTGGGGAAGAGATGGCCACGGCCATGGCGTTTTCTTAGCAGGAATACGGAAGTGGTTTGCACCATTGCCTTCTTTCAGGACTTCCCAGTGTAGCCTGTGGTCCTCAACCATTCCAGTGGTCCCCATCCAAGTATTCACCAGGTTCAGCCTTGCTCAGAGAAAGCCAGCTAAAGGTGCCTCCCGCTGAGCCTCCCTTGAAGACACCTTTGTTTGGCAAATTGATATGGAGTTATACCCTTGTATTGACCAAACTCGCATCTGTCCAGGGAGCTGTGGACCTCCAGAAGCAGCTCCTATCAGATTGGTCCATTTGTTATGGGGTGATCAGACTCCAGATCTGAGATGCTCCTCTGATGACAGCCCAAGAAACAGCTTCCAGCTTCCTGGACCGGTTAAACTCTTTCTGTTATATTATGTTATAATTTTCTCATTGCATTGAGATGGTCCTGATAGAAACAGTGAATTCCTATTTTTAAAAAATGACCTTCATAGATTTGTCCTATGATTCCGCCCTCATTCATTCTGCCTGTAGGACCACACCGTCTCAAAAGAAAACCCTATTTACAAAAGCTAATGGATGGACATTCAAGTTGTCACCAGTTGTCCTTTCCATTTCTTTTCTTCTGGAAATGAATTCTCTCATTCTGATTAGGTGCTTCCTAAGTTTTCATAACTCTTACCTTCAGATCATTGTATTGGGATGATCTTTTTTTTAAAGACAGAAACATTTCCATAGGATATTACGCTTTAGAAAAAAACAAGCAAAAATTCCCTAAGAAATGTTTAGTATTAAATATTCATAGGATTCAGATTCAATAGACATGCCATCCTATCTGTATAGAAGACTGCAACATGACAATAACTCCACAATAAAACACCAATGAAATACAAATCTCCCTTACAGAAGGAGCTGAATGATGGAAACATTAACCCCCCCCCCCCCCGCACAAAAAAATCACATTATTTTCAGCAGCCAGTCCTCCACTGGACTCTTCACAAACAAAAGGTTAGAAAGACAAATATTAAATCCACCTTTACAAAGAGAAGCTGCTAGATATGCATAGAAAATTAATAAGGATGTAAAATTCATTAGCCACATTTGGTGACATCAAAATAAGTTCCATAGAAAGCAAGGAGAGGGATGGGTGGGGGGAAGCCGGGAGTGAGAAAAGGCAAACCTTCTGGGCATTTGGAACCATATGCTGGAATTAGAGTTAATTGACTAATTACATAAATTAGACATTAATTTTACAACACATCAAGTATAAAAGATATCTCAATTAATTGTGCATAAATTACAAGGTTAAAGGGGCAGCCCTGGAAAGGGGGGGAAGACCAGGGGGCATTTCTCTGGATCTGAAGAGTTTGCTTAGCGATTAGGTGGTGGTACAAATGGGAGGGGCCACCAGGCCAAAGTTGCAGAAGGTGGGTTGGCGGCCTCGATTTTGCTGAGATCTCTGACCAACCACTAGCGCAGAACATGGAAAGACGGGAGGAAGAACAGCTGATCATTCAGATCAATTGTATATTTCAAGTCAAGATTTGTTTTCATTGGGTGGAATAAAAAGGTGGAAATCTAACCGGCCTCCAGTACCTATTTGATACGTTCAGTCATTACGTTGCTGGTTTTGGGCTTAGGGAAATAAGGGGGGAAAAAAGAGAGAAAAAGAATGTAACATTTTAGACACAGGCCACAAGTCGAAATGACGGTTGATTGCTGTTTGTCAACCTTGTTTTGCTTAACTACGGCTTGCCAGCAGGTCTAAATTTATTGCCTTGTTTTTTGTGCTCCTCACCTTTCTTTTTGGTCCTGGTGAGAGAGTCATTCAGAAGAGATTCAGAACCTCATCAGCAGGACACTTAACTGGTCAGGTCCCATTTTAGCTAATATGCTTGACCAGGAAAGGTGGCTTTGGCCACTCAGTTCCTGAACAACATCTAGTACAAATGTTAAACATCAAGCAAGACATTACAATCCAATAAGGATACTCAGAGCTCCAGTGTGGACTTACAAACATTGACAGGTTGCGGGACGTGGGTTTTGCCCCCCAGGCAGCCGATGATCTTGAGAGAACCTTGCAAGGGCTGCCCAACTTTCAGTTACTGCTCATTAAACAGAGAGCGTCTCCCATTACAAGCTTAAGTAGACTTACAGCCACCTGGTGGTGAATTCCACAACTGCTTTTTTGATTTAGACTCAAGCTTAAATGTGTTTATTCCAAGAGACTCCAAATCACATCTGTGGAAGCTCAAAACCCTGTGTGGAGGTGGGCCTACCTGGCATCTCGGTAAATAACCAAGTAGTTTGCATACTGGGAGCATCATAACTCTTCAGGTTAATCCAAACCATGGTTAGTGTATCAAGAAAGGGTTAAGAAAAATGGCAGGACCAATATTCTGTATGCAGAAAATTCTAGGTTCAACTCCCAGACATTAGGAAACAGAAAAAGGGGGAAGTCTCTTTCTGTTCAAAAGAAACAGAACTGGAGAAGTACTAAAAACCTTCCCAAACCCCCACTCTCTTCTTAAATGGCTGATGTCCCTTCTAAATATGCTGGACTACAGCTCCCAGAATCATCAGCCAGAATGGGCAATGGAGACCCAGTGGGAAAAGCCCACTGTAGGATGCTCAAAATTTTGTCCGTCCAAAGGACAACATGCTTGGTGTTGAAAAGTGCTAGCAGAACACTCCTCCTCTAAGGAGCTGAAGAGAAGGTTCAGATCTGAGTTGTAAGGAACAAGAGCTCAGCACGGCCCTGCAAGTGATGGAACTGCATGAAAGAAAGGAAAAAGGCAGATGCCCTCTGTAATGACGACCTGAGCCAAATCTGGCAGAAGAGTCATCCGTTTCAGCTGGGTGTCAAGGACAGAATGAGGGGCCCCACCCACATTTGACTCTAGCCCCACCCACTCCTTACTCTCCTGAGGGCCTGCAGTTCATGGCAGGAAGGTTTTCCTACCCACACCTGTCCTACAAGGAGATAATTTTGGAGCTTGCCAAGGATTAGGTTTGAAAATGGATGAGTACCTGCCAGATGAATGCCTTTGGATCAGATAAAAAGATCATTTTGATGGAATTCTCTCTCTCTCTCTCTCTTTTTTTTAAAAAATTATTTACAGTTGCCAGATGCTAGAGGTACTTGAGGGAGAAGTTGACAAGTGGATAATTGTCAGCAGAACTAAAACAGACACTCTGTTTACAGTGGAACATGATTAATTGTGAGCAAATAAAACGGAAGCCACCTCTTTCTTTCTTTCATTCAGCCTCTCCAGTTCAACACACAGACAGAAAACAGAGGCAAGTGCGCTCTTCAAAAGGGACAAGTGAATGAATCCTTGTCTCCAAGAAAATGGCACAGGAAGACCAGGCTAATGAGAGTTTTGAAGTGGGGAGGGGGGATGAGGTTTGAAGGTCATGGGCACCCAAGCAGAGAGGAAGCAGAATTAGGTGATGGGTGAAGTAGAGGGGACATCAGTCAGCTTATTGTTCCCTTCTTTAGACATTGTCCTGAGCCTCCAAATTCAGCCTAATTCTCTACTCAGTCCGTACCAGCATTGAAGTAAGATGCAACTGAACATCTTTTCTGCTGGGTTGATGGGGCAGTCTTTGAGATAGTATTGGAGATTCCCAAGACAATTCCCCAGGATTTCAGTCTTCACGGTTAGGCTGCATTTTCAAGTCTGGGTCAGTTTATGGACACCATAAATCAGCCGGGGCTGTCTCAGTACATCAGAGGACCCATCCATGCTGCAGTCTGGTTTTCCAGATGGGGTCAGGTGGAGTTCCACCAGTGGATGGTAGGAGGAAATGATGCCATCCTCTGCATGAAATTTGGACTGGCTGTGGTTGGTCTATCCTGCCAGAGCCCAATGTGGTTGGTCCTCCTGCTGTAAATCTATGTGATCCAAAGGATTCCTAAATAATCTGGGGGATTTTCCAGGCACAGGGGCTGGCCATTCTGTTGACGCCTTGATTTTGCTGTGGAACAGGGATGTGAAAAAGGCTGCTAGCACCATCTCTCCTTCTCTAGTCATGGGCAGTTGGACGCTCCTTGGCTTTCTGAAGGACTCTTGGTAACAGAGCAAGTTAGGAGATGGTTAGAGGGCAGGTGGTGCAAATCTCACTGCAAATGTTGGTGAATTTACCCTTCGCTTGGGTCCAACTGGAGTGAGACGGCCATTAATGGCTGTGCAAAATTCGCCTTGTGTCTTTGCGCCTTCAACACTTCCAGCAAAATGTTACTCTGCTCCTGCAGGAAAGAAGCCCCCTTTTTTGGAGGGAAGGGGGGACACTCATCCCATTGACTTTGTGAAAAGTACAGTTCTGTGTACATAACAGTTACTGCGACAGCCCCGAACCTTTATTTGATTTTCCCACTGAATAAAATATATTTCACAATTTGTTTTTTTAAACAGCGCGCTGTAGACAAAGGGAGCTCTCCCAGCATTCAGACATGGAGGAGATCGTAGAACTAAACCTTCAGAAAGGGAGACTTTCTTGTAATCTAGAGGATCGTCTTGTGAGGAAGGAGAACAAAGTATAAACTCTAAGGTAGTTAGAAAGTGGCACTAAAAGATGCAAAAATCCTTTTTTAAAAACAATATTTTGAACGACGGTTACATAATTTCAGAGGCATTAGACACACCCAGACAAAAAATAGTAGCCGGGTTGGAAGATGTAGCAACAGGCATGATATGGGAATAAATTGCATACAAAGTGGGAAATTTCTGGGGAGAATCAACTCTCAAACTCTGCTGGGCTTACACTAAAAAGGAGACTCCAAGACATCTCAGAACAAGTCAGATTTATTCTCACATTACTTTCTAGAACTGCCCATCACTTTTAAGTACAGTATATGACTTTTACTCCAGCAGAAAGAAACACCCAGATGAAAAAAATAATAATTCTGACTGAAGTTACAATCTAGCCACAAGGTAAAATACATTTCTTCTCCATTTATACATATTTTAATAAGTGAAAACACAATTCTTTATGAGCCTGTCTGAAGCAAATTTGAAATAATTTTTCAGTTTTTATCCTCCTCTCTCAAGAACCATTCATTTCATTTGTCTAGCCATCTCTTTCCATCACTCTGTCTTCATCTGCCTGTCTGATAGCCAAACCTAATTGTCTGTGGAGCTTAAACAAAAAGAAATATATTATTTTGGGATGTGTGTGCTTTTTCTGGGGGGGTGGGGGGTGGGCTGTAGAATATAATTGAACTAAAACGTTTCCCAGGTAGAAGAAATCATGACCACAACGAGTTGCCATGACCATGCAAGCTGCAGGTGATATATTCAGAAGCTTTGTTCATCCGAAATACAGGAACATCTGCGTTTCCCGAAGTACAGTCGGTTGACTCCCGTTACATCTCCATTTCCCTCCACTGTCAGCAGTCGCTACTAGACGAGAGGAGATGGATTGCCCTCACCTTCCTCCCTAGTTGTTTTATGATGCCAGTTGATAGAATACCTTCAACAGCTCAATAAGCCAGAGGCCCCTGCCGTCTGCAGTTCATTGAACCCATATGGATGAACAGCTGGGAAGACGGGTTCCCTACCTGAGGCCAATGTTTGTGATGCCAACCACGACTCCGGTGAGTTGACCCTTGTATAATTCATTGACGGCGAGGAAAGGCTCACTCCATTCCATTTTGTGATGGATGGCGTTACTTAAAACGGATTGTCTTCTAAAGCCGGGGTGACTTTTCATGACTGACAAATGGGAGCAAGCCAGAGCGTCAATAAATATCACCTCCTTCAGGGGGAAGAGTGGCTGTTTTCCACCGAATTGGTGAGATGTACAATGGTCCTGTTTTCAAAATGAGGCCTGTCCATGTACGTCTTATGATTTCATCACATTATAGTTGTGTTCATTCCTTGTCACCGGCTTATTTTGTTTATCCCCATCTTTCTTCTCTCCCAGACCTTGAGGCAGCAAAGCTGGGGGGTTCCCAAGGGGAATATCACTTCAAGCAGTGACCTTCACAACATTGACTTAATTATACTTTAAGTGTCCTCAGCCATATTTTAGGATCATTCGAGAAATGAAGGCACATTTAAGGTTTCCATTTAACAACTTCTGTGGACACAGTCAGTTATGGCTTATTAAAGTGGTCTAAAGACAGCCATTGTCTTTTTTTTTTTTCCAGAAAAATCTCGTATTGTTTCAGTCCAATGAGAAACTCAGGAAACCCGCTTAGTGGGTGAAGTCTTACTTGGAAACCTTCGACTTGGATAGTCCATCCCCTGAAGGCTACAAAAGTCCCCGAAGAAAACACACTTTGGAGGCATATTGAGTTCCTTGCTTTCCTAATCACAGAATCAGAGAAAAATAGTGCCCCAGATTTAAGTCCACCCTGGAGCCCATTAGATAGAAAGCCCTACTTACTACAGAAGTAGATTTTATAGAGAAGATCATATCCCACCCACGACGATCTCAGAAGATAGACAAACCCTCCCAGGTTTCCCTTTTATCCCTTCCATCTGGGTTAGCTCAAAACACCTGCAAGCGAGTTGTCTCAGCCTTCGTTTCTCTGTGTTATGAAGAGTTTCTGTCAAAACCAGCTGCATTGTAAGCCACTGCCTCTTCTACCAGCGGGTGCCCACCCAATGTGTTGGACTACAAGTTCCATGAGGTCTGGGGATGGCAAGAATAGTAATCTAACACACTGGGAGAACAGCAGGTTGGAGAAGACATTAGTGTAGGTTTTGTCAAATACTCAGGGAAAAAAAAAGATTTGCAACTATACTGGAGGCTGAGCATCATACTTGGCCTTGAACTGTAATGAAAATGAAACGGATTAAATGCTGTTAACGTGATCTTTACCCATGTTCTCTCTTCTGTCATGGTCAAGATCAAACTTGGGCAACCAGTTTTGGACATATCTGGGGTCTGCCTCCAAACCTTCCAGGGATGCACGTTACAGAAACAAGCGACAGAAACGGAAGAAGTTGCTGCAGTAGCCAAGGTCTCCCCCTGTTCTGCCAAAGACTGAAATTATTCTATGCAAATTTACCCAGTCAGTCGGTAGGATCTGGGGTCTCTTAGGGGTGTAATTGGGACAGCAGACACACAGGGCTGATTAAGCTCCATAAGGCTGCGCAAAGCTGAGCATAATCCGAGCAAGTGAGGGGCTAGGGAAAAAGGTATTGATTTTGTGTCACACCAAGATAGCTAGCAAGATTTAAGCATTAAATAATGTTCCCAGGGCACCTTTTCACCGCCACCAGCTGAAGCGGAAGAGCACGATATATTTAATGATCTGTGGCACACAGACTCCTCCAGGTCAATCATATGTACTTAACCTTTAGGGTTTCCATGTTGTCTGCTTGTCCAGCTGGTTTATGAAGTGTACGTGAACCTCACTGGGGATTTCAGGCAGGGATAACTTGATCTCAGAGACATTCGTGGCGAGAGCCGTGCAGCAGGAATATCAGAGAAAGCGGAGGTGGCCCTGGCTTGGATCATCTGAACACCAACTGCAGAAACGTTTCTTAGAACTAAATTAACACCATTCACAAGAGAGGGAACACAAGATTACTATTCTTGTCATCCCCAGACCTCATTTAAAAAAATGGCAGCGTTGAACGAGGTTCCCCCTTTTGCTCTTGTTCTTCATCCTGTGTCAATTGTTCACCTATCCTTGCATGAAGGACGGCATTTTTTGTAGCTATGCTTTTCTTGGGGCAGAGAGATTTTTCCCTCGAGTCCTGCAACGCCACTCTTCTGGGGGAATTGCCCCACCTGTGATCAGTCCAGGAAGAAGAACGTAGCATAGGATATGGTGACCGAGAAGGGACCGTTGTTAAGGGAAAGAGAAATAGTAATAAACAACTTTTTATTGATTGGGGAGGGAAATGAATCTATCCCTGTTAAAAGGGCCAGCTTCTACTCTGCAAAACAGGAAATCTTTGGTGCAATGGTAGCATTTGTGACTGTGTTCACACAATACGATGAACCTGGCTACTGAATTAACACATTGTCTGGGTACCAATAGAGGTGAATATGTGTAGCTCAGGGTTGAACTGTGGAGTCCTTGGGGTTCTCTGAGCTTGGTTCTTTTCTTGCTAGCACTGAAGAAGTTACCTAGCCAGGTAATGACACGTTTGCAAGAAAAGAACCAAGCTCAGAGAACCCCAAGGACTCCACGTTGTCTGGGTTCACACATTCCATAAATGATGGAAGGAAGATAGGTCTGCCCAGCAGTCTGAAAACTAGACAGAACGATTAAAGCAGGCTGTGTGAATGCAACTGCTAGGCTTCTGGCCATCAGCCTCTGGTGGTGATGTTGGTGACGATGTAAACCATTTTCTGACGAGAGCAGTGTTTCTGTCTCCTCTGGAGATGCATCTTCTCTCCACCTTTTCATTGTACATCTTGAGTGAACGTGCTGCCCCTGTGATTAAAAATGCAAATATTCCAAATGGAATACTACATTAGTACGACTTCATAAAAGGAGAGAAAAAAGCAACTTTTTACATTTATTCACATTTGATGTGGTCCGTAAATGCCTCTATTAGGTGCCTTTGATTAGCTATGGATTAATACATCTTTTATCTCTCCTCCGTCAGCCTTATTCTGAACCCGCGTTTTTGCATATGGCTTCTATTAAATAAACGAATTAGTGCCTAGAAATGCGTCATGCGTATTACCTATCAGCAGGATCAGCGTAATACGCTGGTCAGTTCCCAGGAAGCACGTTAGCCTCTCTGCGGAACATGTGGGCCCGTTGAAGCCTGGATGATTTAGCGGAGCAGGATTTGTGCTTCACGATGGGCTTTGAGTTCACTCCAGACCAGGAAAGTCCTCTCCAATTCCAGCGGCTGAATATTCACGGGAGCTGCTGAACGAGAACAAAAGAGCGAGGAGTGAAGGAGAGAGGACCAAGCGTGCCTGGAGTTTAGCAAGGGGTAGCCTCAGCTTGGCAAGCTGGTCTGGTGGCTTCAAAACCCTTGTCCACCTCCAGGAGAGGCTTTCCAGGCCAGATTGTCAGTCCTGGAACCTCTCTTGCATCGCAGGGGATTCTGGGACCCTTCCGACCTGGCAGTGCTCAATTCTGTGGGGCCATGTCAGGAAGCTTGGCGTGCATCTGCCAGGGGTGTGGCTCCCTTGAGAAGGTGACATTGCCATGGAGATATGCGGGCTTCTGCGCATATGGCAATGACATAATGGCAGCAGAAGTTCCTTGAAACTCCTTCCAAGCAAGGTGAACGGCCGGTTTCTTTTCAGTCCCAACATGAAGGGGTGGATTGTTTAACACATATTTACAAGGCAGCCTCGTTCTCCTGTGCTGGGTAATGAGAACCTAATGGGTAGTTTGCTACCCTGTTCAGAGCACCGGTGGTGAAAGGGAGCAGGGAGGGGGAAATCAAATGACTCTGGCATGGGGAGGGGGGCGTGGAGGATTGCCATCTATTCTACTGGGCCCTGTTTTATCTACAGCTTATTGCTTAGATGGCTTCCTCCTCAAGAAAATGATATTCATGCAACGGCCCTCCGGGGAAAGAAGGGAGGAGAGCTCATGTTGAGGAGGTGGGGTTACCATTTGGTTTGAAAAGGAGACACTGCAGCATTAGAAAAACAGCCTGGCCCTCCTTGCTCTCTCCTCTTCCCTCCTGAAACAAGGGCGGTGGGGCCCCCAAGGAGCAGCTGGCTGAAGGCCCCAGTCTTGGCTCAGCTCTTCTCCCCAGAAGGGTCTCGAAACTGGCGACGGTTGACGGACGTCACCATAGGGCTCCTGGAGATCAGAATCTGCACTACGGATTTGTACAGAAGTCCAAAATGAACATACTGAAAAAGAATTATTAATAAGGTGCTGATTCAAAAAGAAAGACGGGTAATCCAGCCAAGGGGCAGGGCAGATGTGCAAAAGTTTACTGGACCTTGTTTAATGTTGCATAAGCCAAATGCACTGCTCAAATCTTAGATGCTTACTTGTTATTCTTAGCGACAACTTCAAGCTGCTCGTGGCATCCACTTTATAGTCGTCTTTTCATACTTGTTGACCCACTTACTGGCCCATACGAGTTGCCATAGTGGCTTGCAATTAAATTCGAACCGCTGGATGAAGGAACTGGCAATTTCCTTTGATTCCTAGTGGTGGGAGATGCAGTTTAGAGAGGTTCCTCAGAGAAGAAGACGGGGGAGCTTCAGAACCAGGTTTTCCCCCAGAGTGAGAGACATAGGGAGACTAGCAGGAGACACAATACAGGAGGTGGTTTTGTTTTTTTATATTGGTCCATCTATTTTAATACCATCCGCACCAAAGCTGGATCTGGAGGACCCCATCTTCTACAATAGGGTTCTTCAACCTTGGCAACTTTAAGACGGGTGGACTTCAACTCCCAGAATTCCCCAGCCAGCAAGTTGCCAAGGTTGAAGAACCCTGTTCTAGAAGATGGATCTCCGCTGATCAACGGCAGTTCTCCAGGGTCGCCATGCCCGGAGGGCGCATCCTTCCTTATGTGGGACATGTGTTCTAGCAGTGAACTTTGCTCCTTCCTTGGAGGAGGTTGGCCGATGCCAATTAAATGACAGATTCATCTTATTCCGCATGGCCCTTCCCTTGAAATGACAGGTGGTAGTACAAACTGTGGATGGGCCCAAGCTGATGAAAAGGCATCCATCCATAAACCCAGCACTTGGGCTAAATCTTGCCGTAAAACAATCCAAGTGTAGTCAAAACGTTCGTCAGCAGCTTCACTGGAAAAGACCACATCAGATGGCAAGAGCGATTGAGATTTATTCCATATTTTAATTATGCATCTTTTGTTGGTATGCAGCTCGTACGACAGCTATAAATCTATTTATTTGTATGAAGTGTCACTGCTGAATAAACAAACTTCATAATTTCGGAGAACCTATTGCTGGCTTATGTCTTTCTTCTTTACCGTGGCGTTTGGTTTCTTGTAAGAGGAATCGGTTTATCTGGAAGGGCAGAATTTGGAAGTCCTTCCGGGTTTAAAATTAGTCAGGAAAGGTTGGAAACACTATTGAACGACGGTGTTCAATATAAGCAATCGCCATCAATAAATACACATCGCTTCAAGGGGGTTCTGCAATTGAATGCTACCCTTAATTAATTCTCATTTACACATCCCGAAGCATTGCTTTAAAAAAAAAAAAAAAGTTTGGTTTCTGCATTCCTTTGTTTTACACTGGGGATTATCCTCTTGAGCCAAAAAATAGATCCAAAAAGGGATTCATCCAGTTTTGTCAGGAGCATCGTTACATACAGAATACTCAGCAAAGTCAGCAGAGCATAAATCCGTATCTTGGAGACTTAAAAACTGCTGGATACCATGACAAAATTGGGTTTGCGTTGTTTTTATTATTAAACCTAGCTTTGAATTAGAAATCCCTATATTACAGCTTGGAGCGAAAGTCTGTTTACAAAACAGTATTTACACTTGACTAATTTTGCAGATCAAACTAATTAAATCAATTAAACTGGTGATTAACCAAATGAAGGCTGATTGCAAAAATTAGTGGGTTTATTTTGGAGGACTGGAAGTAAGTTAATTACTGCAGTGATTACTTGAACCTGGAGTACTCTAAATGTGGTATAAATTGAAACCTCATCGTGAATTAAACTGGGAATTCATTACAGTTTAAAGCACAGTTAATACTATTCAGGCTGCGGATCCTGTGGGACACGTTCGCCTGGTACTTTGTACACTGATAAACAATTAGTTAGGCTGTTTTCTTTTGAACCGGGCTGCTGCAGATCTGTACATTTTGCAAGGAACGGTCAGTTGTGTGACAGTGATTTGCTCTTTTAAATAGACGGTGCACCATGGGAGATGTAGTTCCATTGTTAACACGTGTCAATCATGGTGGATTTTTGTTCCTCAACTGAATGCATCTGAGTTTTCAGTATGAATCATGATCATTGCAGCTCCAAAAGTTATTATCAACTAAGACAGTCCATTTGCAGTTTAAATGTTGTAATGCGTTCATATCTGCAGGTTCAGATCGCTGTACTTTGTCAGGTTCAATTTGTACAGAAGGAGCACCCATTTTGAATATTTTTTCTCTTTCATTCAACCTTTTCAAGTTCTTACGGATATTGTTTTTAGGTAACAATTGATAACTCTTGATTGAATGCACTGCATTGAACTTCGGACTCCATCCCAGCTCGCCACATTTCAAAAATTACTCAATGACTGCACTTATACAAGACAAATGAACCCATTTCCTGAGTTTGCTATGATTAGATGGAGCGACCAGAGATTCCCCCTACCCAGGATTTATGCATCCTTTGGAGGAAGAAGATTGCACCTACAAATCTACAATGGGAATTTTAATTACAATTCTAGAACATTGAGGAGGGATACTTGGAAAATCATAGATTCCCAAACTCCAGGGTATAATAAGTGCATTCATCCAATGCAGACAAGGATCACAGAAAAGAAATTAAAAGACTATCAAGTCTAACCATTGACTAGAAGCCTCCATGTTCGATGTTCTAAGCTATGTGTTGAATACTGTCTTTCTACAGTAGCCCCAAATGGCTCAACCATCCCCCTCAGAAACGTTTTTGTCACCCAAGGTTCATAAAGATAGATCTGTCCTGCACTTGGCAAGCCATGATATTCTTCTGGATGGACTTCCTTCGATTTGGTGACGTTTTGGATTTGCACAATGGCCCCTGGTTGCTCTCTATGTTCACCTCTCTTGATGAGCCTGCAAAATCCAGGTCACAGCATTGTTTTTAGCAGAGAGACACACATTCCCAAACATTTCTGCAGATTAAATATTAGCATCACAACAACCTGAGATCCTTATGTATAATTTGAAAAATGCTTCCTTTGACCTGGAACATGTTCAGTGTTTTAGCCAGCTATTCTATGTCTGCTGTGAAAATGTATGTATGTCTGTGTGTGTGTGTACACACGCACACACACACACGCTTCAATTTTTTCTTTATGGTTTCTGTCATATATGTATGAAAGCATTTTGTTTTTTAGTGTTTCAAGTTCATCCAAAAGCCAAGAAAAGAATTCATATTAGGTTGATTTATTTGCTTGGACCTCACTTAGACTAAATTTATTTAAAATAAACTCTGCCTATTTGGCTGGAGTGTAGGCTGGCCTGAGTATTAGTGAAAGGTCTTCACAAACAATACATCCATTAAGGTAAAATTATGTTTTTTTTTTCTGGAGGGGAAATGGCATTATTATTCAAAAAGTGCTAATTTGGGCTGGTTGTCCCAAGAGAAATGGTAAATTATGAGGTCATAGGGACCTCATTGCAAAGTATTTGCCAAACTTAATTGGTGCAATAAATAAAATATGCATGCAAATTAGACTGGTTTCTGAAATAGAGGAATCCATTATCTCATGTAGCTAATTTGATAGCAGCTTCACTGTAATTTAAGTTTGGGTCAAAAAAGCTTTTAAAGGGAATCAGGAGAATAAACCAAAAGGTTTATACAAAAGCTCTATAGACTATGAAGGATTTGCCAAGAAATAGATGGCATGATTCATGTGTAAAATAGTGCATTTCTCATCCCATCTGCAGGCCTTTGAGTAACTAAGATAATTAATATTCTTTCTCGGTTTAATCCATCTTCCATTTCTTCCCTTTACTGTGTTATCTCTTCTGTATCAAATTCCTCAGAGAAGTTTACCCTCTTGTATTGTGTGAAATATCACAGACATCAAAGTCAGCATGTATTTTTATGAGTTGCCTCTAAAGTAAGTTTACCTATGTTTTAGTCTCATTGCAATCCGTAGTAACAAGTTAGTCATGACTGACTCCAGTCCCTTGGCTTTCAGTGACGCTTTTGGACCAACCTATGGTTTCAGTGATGGTAAAGGAATATTTTATGAAACAATGGAATTCTGTGATTCAATTTCCCATTCTTTTTCTATTGTATCCTGCCTTGATATATGTGTAGGGGAGAGGAATCTCAATTTAGACCATTGCTCAGCTCTTTCAGCACCCAAAATGTTAGAACATAGGAAACTGGCCTAGACTGAGTCTAGCTCATCTTGATTCATCTAGCCCAGTATTTTTGGCATTGTCCAAAAGAAGCTTTTCAGGATCTCTAGTAGAATGTTTTGCAGCTCTTCCTGGAGATGCTGTAAATTGAACCTGGCATTGGTTGCAAACCTAATAAGCCGGAAAGGAGTTCAAAGGAAGAGAGATGGAGACCAGGCAGCACCAGAAATCCACAGGTCTTCAGAACCCTGGACAGCTTTCATTAAGCCATGTTGGGCCTGCCTCTTGGGCATGTCAATTCGAAGTGGGCAGAAAATTGGTCAGGAATCTGAATCCACTGGTAGATCTCTGAAACAGATGGGCCCAAATGGTCTACCAGTAGAATTCTCCCCTGTCATGCTGTCTAGCTCTGAAGAGGGCCAAGGGGAGGGCAACTGTGGAAGATGTTCATCTTAGAGCCCCTGCAGAGAAGAAAAGGGCAGATGCCTTTCATAGCTGAAAACAAAACCAAGATCAGCTCAGCAAAATATTAAAGCCAAATTTGGTGTAAAACGTATTTTGGAACTAACGCCTGTGAAGAGGTACTAAGATGTTAACTGTCCCTGAAGCTCTTACTGAAGGCTAATAAAAACACTCCTTGGCTGCCACCCCCAAACTGGGTCACCCATCTGCTGTTTCCACTCTATTTATATTGTATTTACTCATTTAGGGAGAAAAAAAAGCAGTTCATTGATTGAATACAAATGTCATGCTATTGTCACTTGGGATAACACTTGGCGTATCCCATTTTCAAGTGTCTAATTATTCCATTTGTAGACATGAATGCCACTTAGATGTCAGTTAATTCAGCATGGTAACTCAATTAGATTTGTACCGACTTGGATTTATGAAACATCAATGGATTCTTGGAGAGATGGATGAGACTCCCGGTTTATTTATCTCTAGCCTTCCTGATGCTGCTTCTCAGGAGTTCAATTAAGCCTGCCAGCAATGGGCACGTCAGGAGCAGCGCGCTAGCCTTTGCAATTCGCCAAAAATTGTTGAGAGGCAAATCACACCAGCAGACTCCTATTCTTCCAGATTTTAAATCTGGAGAGATTACAAGAAGTTATAATGCGCCATGTAAAACCCAGTGTTAAAAAGTTATAAATACATGGGCTTTCTCCTCTGTGAGGGTGGTCACCAGTTGAAGAAAAGAGAGAGAAAAAGACTGGCGAGATGTTGCAATCACAATAAAAGACAAGCCAACGTAAAGTAAGTCTCACGGGCAAGAAGCGATGACAACGTTTCATTTATTTATTTAACTGTTTGTTCGGGAAATATACAGCCTGCTTTTCAGCCAATGAATGGTGTTAGTCAACTGTATTTATACATCGTTTTCCTGCCCTTTGCAAATCTCTAAGCAATACACAGGGTTGTTGTTTTTTTAATGCAACAATAATGTAGCCATGCTGCTTCTTTTAAAAGCAAATATGGTCTAGAAGTACCAGATCTCTGAACATGGGAGTTCTGTAGAACGATCATGGCTAACATTCATTAACAGACTGTGTCACCTTCATGATTTTCAACAATTTCAAAGAAAGTCATCAAAAGGGCTAAATGATACTTGCAGATCGTAAGAGGGATTTTCATTCATGAAAACACAGTTCCCATTGCTGTAGACTTTCCTTGGAGGGAGCAGCTCTGGTTGCCCCATTTTCCAGATGTATATTATTCTTTTTCAGAAGTCACAACTGGAACTACGCCCGAGGTGCCATGCCAGTTTTCCCCATAGATTTATCCCCATCTTGGAAGCTATATTTTCAGCCGTTCAGCCCAGGTGGACACACATCATAATCTATCTCAGACTTTGGGGGAAAAGGTCTGTCTAAAGGATAGTGGAGCCAGGACTGTTCAATCCTTTTTTTGGGGGGGGGGGGGGATGCCATTCCAAAGAAGGCACACTTCTTAGGCCCCATCCAATGGAGTATTGGAGCAAACTGTGTTGGGAAATGATTAATGCTCACCTTAACTCCTTCCTGGCATGGGTGGAGAGTTTGTTGTTGTTGTTCAGTCACTAAGTCGTGTCCGACTCTTCATGACCCCGTGAACTACATCGCGCCAGGCCTTCCTGTCCTTCACTGCCTCCCAGAGTGTGCTCAGTTTCATGCTCATTGCTGCAGTGATGCTCTCTAACCATCTCATCCTCTGCCGTCCCCTTCTCCTTTGGCCTTCCATCTTGCCCAGCATCAGGGTCTTCTCCAAAGAGTCCTCTCTTCGCATTTGGTGGCCAAAGTGTCTGAGCTTGGGGTGGAGAGTTAGATTAGGTGATTTCCTAAGATCCGTTTCAGCCCTTCTAATTCAGTGGAACACAGCTCACCTCTTGTGATAGCAGGGCAATACACTTCCCTTCTCTCCCCCCCAATTCTTTGACCCCTATGAGGTCTGAGGAAAATGGAAAAGCGAGTCCACCTTGCTGTACGCCCCAACATTATTTTGGTTAGCCATGCTGGATATTCTTCAGGGTGCAAATCCTCAAGTGCGTTGATTCCTGTCTGGGTGGCTCTTTCCAGGCTCTTTCAGTGGGGCCAATGAGGTGTTTTACGCCTGGAATCATTTCCCTGGTGGCCTGCAAACAGATGGCTCATCATGGTTTCTTAATACCAAGGAGCACTAAACGGATACTTCATTATGGCGAAGTCATGTTTTCCTCTTCTCCCTCCCCTGAACTGCCTTCAGGTGTCCATTTAAGAGAATAAAGAAAAAAGCTAAAGTTAAAAAGATGTTTAAGGTTTAGTAAAAAGGATTAGAGTTGTGCAAATCAGCTGGAATAATAATGCCCTACAAACCTGTCGGTTGTAGTACCCTGACAAGCCGTCACTAATGGGAAGATCTGCCCACAGATGGCTACGGATTCTGGTTTGCCTTTGATGAATCAACGGGTTTAAATTATTAGAAAAATGAAATGAAATGTTTGCCCTCCAGGAGGCTTTTCAGATGCCCCAACAGAAGGATGTAGACTTGTATTACAGCTTTTTAATCATTTGGCCATCAGTTGGAAGCCATGCAGAAGATTCTTTATTTTATGACCAGATAGGTCATCAATCTGAACCAATTTGTCAGGTGGTTGAGCATCCATGGAATTATCCTTCCCTTCCCTTCCCTCCCTCCTCCTTTCCCCTTCCTTCCTTCCTTCCTTCCTTCCTTCCTTCCTTCCTTCCTTCCTTCCTTCCTTCCTTCCTTCTTTCTTTCTTTCCTTCTTTCCTTCCCCTTCAGCTGCAGAATTCCTTGGATTGTTACGAGTTATCATCACAGAACATAGGTTCACCATCTAGGAAAGGGTCCTTCAGTCCTTCTGAGTTTGTGCCTACTGAATTGCTTAAGGGAACTTCTTGATGGTCACCTATTACCACCAAAATGTGTCATGAAAATATTACTTCTTTTTAACAACGTGGTGAAAACCACATTAAAGATCAAGACGGAAGCATAGGCAAACATTTGAAATCCTCCTTGTGCTGTACACTTTTGAAGAAAAGCTCTTAATGCATAGCTTTCAAAACACACAAATTAATATTGCTTACATTGCAGCAAGCGGAAATTAGGGCCTGTAAGACTTCCTTGGAACTGTTATGGAGTTAAATAATAGTGCGTGTTTTCCATTGTACTGTGATGAATGCAAAGCTATTACATAACCTTTTAAACAGTTGATGTAATTATCTGTAAATAGTAATGGTACCCCAAAAGGTCAGCTTTTGCTACCATTAGAGGTTTATGGATATAAAGTGAATTTATGCTTCCATAAAACAAGACTTTGACTAACTAGATTAATTCTACCCCAACTAAACCAACTGTAGTAATATTTAGACATAATAAAATGAGGCCAATTAAAACAATTTTATTTTCTCTCTCTTTCTCTCTCTCGTGTGTCATATTGATTAATGGCACACTAAAACTAAACGGAGACCTTAAAACCCGGCATGGTTCTTCGGAAGACGTCCACAGCTTGGCATTATTATCAACAAGATGAGGAGTTAAGGGAGATGCCCTGCCCGGGTATGAATATTTAATTAATAATTAGTCATGTAATTTCTCCTCAGGAATTATTATCCCTCAAACTGGTTTGTGAATTTAATTATTAGGAGCCTTTTTGTTTCCATGTCCCCCTCATTACTGTCAGGATTGATGTAACATAAACTTCATTAAAAATTAAAGCAAGAGTCTTAATTACAAGGCTACCCTGACTGAAGTCAGAATTAGCCACGTCAGTGATGTGCAAATGAGTGCATTATTTAAGAAAGATGCTGGAAGTGCTTATGGTAATGTGGTGAGTTCGCAGTAACAGACCTTTCTACTTGCCATTGCATATTCATTAAATGCACTATGCAAATTTAATGTAGCAGCCTTAGTAATGCGTTGTTAATTTATTCAGATTTATTGAGTACATTGTGTGTGTGGTGTGCATGGGTGTGTGTGTGTCTCTCTCTCTCTATATATATAAAGAAGTGCAAATTTAATTACTGTATCTGCTAGGAAGATATTAGGCATGCTATCAGAGATCTCAGATGTGTTGATCTAGGTTAGCACAACTTGATGGAGGATGCGGTTGTAAAAAGGATAGTATTGTGGATATCTGGCCTTGAAAACATACTTGATTTAGTTCCAAGGTGCTCCAAAAAATGAAAGTTGTTGATGGGACTTCTGAATATGTAAATAGAACCTACACTAAGTCAAGTGAAGATCTGGAGAACTTTGTAGTTAATTGACATCATGATACTGGTAAATTATAAATGGAGGTCTATTGAAACTTGAAGGAATCGTCTTGGTGGAAGGTATCATTGGTTGCTATCATCTATCTATTTATATTATTCTTTTAAGGCAGTGTTGTCCAAACTTGGCCACTTTAAGATGAGTGGACTTCAACTCCCAGAATTCCCCAGCCAGCATGGCTGGCTGGGGAATTCTGGGAGTTGAAGTCCACTCATCTTAAAGTGGCCAAGTTTGGACAACACTGTTTTAAGGGGTTTCCAGTTGAACCCTTGGGGGGGGTCAGCTGTTGCCCACAACTGGGGCATTAATAACAGCATCAAAGACTTAGCCAATGTGGACAAGGAACAGCCCTCATGCCATTGGGTGTGGTCTTCCAAAAAACAGGTTTGGTCAGCCTTTCTCGGATGACCACGCTGCTGCTGAACCAACAGAGCTCATGATTTGCATGTTACACACTTTTAGGGACATCTGTGGTGTGTGTGTAAAAAAGTCAAGATGGAGCCTGCAACAGCATGATCAAAGCCACCCTCTTGACTTTTCTGACCCCACCCCTATGTATGCTTTTTTCCCCCCCTAGTTTTGCCTTTCTCTCAGCTTCCTTATTGGACTTGGATGTGATTTTTCTGGAAGGAAAACTGGAGAAAGGCTTCACTTCCATGGGCTACATTTAGAATGCAAGCAGCCTATTTCTGCAAAAAAAGAGAGATTAATAAAACATTTTCTGATGTTTCAGGGATTTATTGGGTCTTTGCTTCCCCCTTCTCTTCTTCTAATACAATGCCTGATTTGTGCCATAAGGACAAAGTGTCACGTGGTAGCTTAAGCATACGCTTGTGGAATCACTAGCACATCCCAAAGTACCACAGGCTTCTTTGATCGCATCTCTGGTAGTACTTGGGGATAATCGGTACATCCTTAATACATCCCAGATGGGAAAACGGCAGTTGTAATTTCCTCTTCCTTCTCTTGTATCCTCCTCTTGTACCCATTAGGATACGCTTAACCAGGCCAAAGTGAGAACGAGGAGCATCAATACAGCATGCTAAGCTTGGTTAGCGATATCCTTGGAGAGTTGACTTATGTCTTAGCTGGTTCCACTCATTTAGTTCATTTATGAGTTAATTCAGTAACTGGGCGTAAGTAAGAGGCTTGAAGGTAGCTTCTCCGTCCCTTCCTCAAATGAGTAAAAAGTAAGCTCCTATCATTTTCTCCAGTCTCCTTCATCTTTCTTTCTTTTTTTGGTCCTTCCTTCCAAGCTGCCTCTTTCCTCTGTTTTTCCCCAGATTTTGCTTGCTCTGCTCTGCCATTTCATCTTGCCCTTCAGATTCCTTCCTGGGCCCGCAGGCTCCTTGTTGACATCACAGGCGGGCATCAGACCACTGCGGCAGAGAAGTGGATTCAGTAGGCAGTTAATGTTAGGGTTTTGTGACCTTCCCCATTGTAATACCCTCCAAGGGGGTTGAGACTCCAAACACCAGAATGCTCAACCATCATGGCTTCTGGTAAATCTGGAGGGCCCGAAATGTGGCCAAGGGCGAATTTGTCTTTAACTTAAAAACAGCGGCCATTGGACAACCTCTCTGCTTGTTCTGTTTATCTTGTTCATGAACCAACGTCCAGTGTATGCTGGGAAGGGTTGGTTGATTGGGCATTTGCATCTGTTTAATTGCAGGAAGAGCTTGCAGCTCTGTTTAATTAAGGACTAATTCGTTTTGGAAGAGGTCTCATGCTGAGAGTTATGATGCTTTTGCGACTCAGTCCTGAGGAACAATAGAAAAGGAATAACAGAGTGTCCTCTCTATCTTTAATGGAGAGTGTTGCAGAGCTAACAGATGATGGCCAATTTGCAAATGGAGGAATGTTGGCATTGTCTCAGAATGGGATCTCTGAGGTAGCTCTTAAAGAGAAGGACAAAGGCCAAAAGGAGGTCAGTCTTGGTAGGTTTTATGTGTAGCAGATGTTCAAGAGTTCCCCCACCAAAATCCATGCCTTTCTGTCATGCAGTTTCCTGGGCTCCCTACCTCCTCCTATGGGCGAACATCATCTTTGGAAGCCCTCTTGTTGTTGCCTCATCCCTACTGCCATCATGACAGAGATGACAAAGGGAGAGAAAGTGCTCTCAGTAGTGGCCCTCTGGTTAGGGACAGCTCTCTCTTACCTGGGAAAGCTTCTGGAACAGTGGCCTCCAAAATGGGGTGCATATACCTCCGGTGGGTGTGCAAGATGATGCACTGGGTGCAGGAAGAAAAAGACTAGCCTGGGATGGGCCGATCAGCTGCAGCGGTCAACAGAGGAGCAGGAAAGGAAGTGGGAGGCTTTCTGCCTGATATCGTCCTGCAGCCAGAGAAGGCTAAATTAGTTGAGGGGCTTTAAATCCAAAGTAAACGAGAGTGTCAAAGCCACCACAACAGCCGGCACCTTTGCCTTTCAAAAACCTTGAAACAGCCTTGAAGTCCAGAAATGATGGCGATGGGGTGCCCAAATACAGGAGACCACCTGTATATGCACCCCATTTTGGAGGCCACTGTTCCAGAAGCTTTCCCAGGTAAGAGAGAGCTGACTAGTTTCCACTGGGTGTGGTTGTTTCCCTTGTGCTATTTGACCACAGCCCATCCAAGCATCCTTTGGCCTTTCCAACACCATCTACACATTTCTGGCCCTTGGCCTCTTCGGCAGGAGGGCAGAAGTCAACTTTTAATCTGCTGTGACCTCTCTGTGCCTGCTAACCCCCGTGGCCTGAGGGCTGAGTCCAGGAGAGTCAAGTTCTCGGAGGTTAACAATCTCGGGAGGAGCAGGAGGGGCCGAGGCCTTGCAGTCACTGGAGAGTATCTCCAGCTGGGCTTCCTGGCTGCAAGGCATTAAAAACATCTAATTCAGTTCCATACTCCATCCTTCTCCGCGTCTTAAATGGCTGTCTATGGGGCATGATATGTAATCGACTGGGGCTTTAGGACCAGTTTCTCTGAGAAGCTGGCAGTGCTCAAGAAGGGCCCTTGACACCGTTCTGACTTAATGCTAGACACATCTGCAGCTCCTTGGGACAAAATTGACACTGTCTAGAGACCAAAGCAATCACCTAGTGTAGCATTATGGAGCATTTACACTTGAGCCTGTGTTACCAGACAGTCAATCTTGACCTTTAAAAGTTCAGAGATTAGATTCCTTTGCGGCAAGCGTTCGAGGCATTGTTGGGAATTTGTTGCTATTCAAAGCAGCTTCCTGGGGTTGCCTTTGGGTTTAGTTCTGCGCATCAATCATTTTGGGGAAGGTTCTTTTAAAGCTGAGAGAGTTTGAAAGAAAAATCGGGGATTACTTTCACATTTTAGTGTGAGCGGCTGGCCAAAATTGAAAAGGCAGGGTAAACCCGCTTTTAAAGACATGGGGATATTTTTCCAGGCTGCACTACTGCTAGTAGATGCTGCTGAACAGCAATCTGGGGCGGGGGGAAGCCGGGCAGGAAGACAAAAAGCGTTGCAGGGGTCCAGAGGGGGTGCTCAAATGTCGTGTGGGATCTGAGAGTTTATGAGACCTAGCTTAAACCACATTGGCCTAACTTGGTATCTTGGGGGGGGGGGGGCTAATGGAGGCTGAGGCCCATCCCTAGATGTTGGTTTTCACTTAAATATGTAAGTCTCCAGCCATTTCCTTGTAGAAACAGGGGAAAGCCCTTCTCCAAGTTGTTCTTGCTTGCTTATTTGCTGACTAAGGCAAATAACTAACTTTGGAACATCTTAAGCTACCAGTGACTCCAGCCTTTACAATCCCCCATCATGGTTATGGAGTTCTGGCTACCAACCTGCAGAGAGACTTCTCCACGGGACCAATTTACCTGCCTTAACTCACCTATTTTCTGGGACCACCCAACTAGGCTGATGCACAAATGCACCAAATCAAGGTTAACATGGACTCAACTGAGCCGTGTTGCCCCAAAGCAGGACTTTGGACTTTCACTGACCAGAGAAATGTGTTTTGTGAACACAGTGGTAAGGAGCTTTGGTGAGTCAGATTAGATGTCTTCTGAGCACCTTCTTCTGTTCCCACAGTGGACAGTCAAGTGCTTGTAGGAAAACCACCAGCAGGACTTGCGATCAACAGCTTCTTCTCCTCTATGTCCTGGAGAAACCAGAATCCTGGAGCCATCATCATTCAGAGTTTTCCTTGGGGTACTGCATCATCTACAGGGCTGTGCCCATGAAGTCATCAGGGGTTGAGTGCATCTGAAAGGAAAGTTCATTTTATTGTACATTGCCATTCTTGGATTTTCATTTTGGAAATTGCATTGTATTTCTGTTTCCAGAAACAGAAGGGGATATCTTCAGTCCAGGGTTAGGGTGTTCCCTCGCCTGGAAAGGAAACTTCTGCAGGAAGAGGAGGAATCTCAAAGAAGACCAAGAACCCAACAACTCAACCCTGAGCTCCATAGATTCTCCACTCTGCTGGCACTTTAATCTGTTGACATCTCAGATCCATTGATCCCATATCAGCCTAAATGCAATCCAGAGCATTACATGACACCACAGTGAACTGTGGAATCGTGAGATGGAACTTTTATTAAATTAGCTTGAACGTTTGGTCCATAGGCAATTGACTGAGCGTGTTATCATGCTCCTTACTTGGAACCAGCCTTCTGAGGGACTGAAGGGTTCCTCAGTGCTTTGCTTCTGCCAGATGGTTTAATCCAATTCTTTTCTGGTACATCTTTGAGTTTTAATTTTCCATTTAGGAAAACGAACTTATTCCAACTGTCCTCTCATGTGCTTTTAATGTTTTGAAATTTTAATCGTAATGGCTCAACTGTTTGAAGGCTTATTGTTTCAGCTGAAAGTCTACAGAATTTAAAGCCAGCAGTAGTCAGTGGAAAAATTCCCAGACACTTTTATCGTCCTGGTTCCTCTGATGACCGCCTCATATGTAGTGGTATGCTAAATCTCACCCACACAGACAGACACACCGTTTCATTTATTTGTCAAAATGATCGGGCATGCTCTCATACTTTTCACTGAAACAATACTCAGGCCAACAAAATGATCCAAGGACTTAAAAAAAAAAATCAAAAGCTTTCTGATATCAAAACATAAATAACAATAAAAATATAATCTAAAATGTAAACATGGTCTGAGCCATCTGTGTCTGTATGTCAACCCTTTTCGGCAGCCCTGGAACACGGCTCCACCCAAAGATTGCAATGTGAAAAATCAGTGACAAACCACCAAATGATGGCATTTGCATTTCCCACTAATTTTCAGCAGGAAATTAAAATTATGGATGTGTCATGCCATAGTAAACTTAATGCATCTATCAGTGTTGTGACAACCCCACCCACCCCCACTCCTGGTGACAGAGAGAATGGGCTGAAAATCCTCTTCCTTTCACTGCTCCTCTTTCTGCAAACCAAGGACCATAATATCATTTTTAAAATATGCCTTCTGGATGCAGACACATTGTCCGGCATTGATCTAAGTTAACAGTCCATGGGATCATTAAGTTAGCAGAATATACTACAAACATAAGCTAGAGACTGCTCCAGATATTACGTGGTTCAATTTCTCAGTCTTTGTGTCTGGTTAAATATTATCTTGGCTTCATTTATCATTGTATATGCTTCCAACGATGCTCTGATCCAGATCTTCATTTAGCCAAAAGTGTGACTGAAGGTTACTCGAGCTGGATCAGGCAAACCCCAAGCTTTGCATCTGTTTTAAGATTTCTGACAAAAACCTCCATTGCGCTGAGAAGACGTTTGAGCAAAACTAATGTAGCAGGCTGCCATTAACACTCCTCCCTCCCCTGATTCACGTTAAATAATAGCTTTAAAAAAGTGCAGCCAGACTGCGATTCTTCCATGAGATAAAACACTGAGGGCAGAGGAGAACAAAATGGTCTTCTCTTCTCCAGTCGAACACCCAAGTCATCCCATCCTGAAGATGAGCAATTCTCCCAGTCTGGTTGTGGGCAAATGGCTTGTCGTTTTGACCTTACGTTCCGTTCTGCAAAATGGCTAAGGAGAAGGAAATGCCCGAATACCTGCCCACCTTTTCAAACATGCACAATGCAGTCTGCAGTTGTTGTTTCTCGGTCTGAACGTTCGGCCATGCCTTTTCCGTAGCCAAAGGTAGCGTGGGGTGGGCTTTTCCTCAACCTGCACATTTCCTTCTAACTCATAGATTTCTAAGGCATGTTTTTGGAGTCGGGAATGGGCAGAGCCAATTTCTGCAGGTCGTGGGCTTTGGTGTGCGCATGTTCTCCGGTCACTACCTATTTAGCGCATCGGAGATTCATTTATAAAATACGAAAGGACTGGATGTCTATCCTACTTTAGCCTGTACAAGAAGTTCCGTAAGAAGGAGGCCTCGTTCCAGACCCCCGGGCTGATCTTCAGGTCGGTTCTGGATGGCGTCGAGGGCACGAATCGCCCTCCCCTCTTACAAAGCTGGACGATGTGAGTGTGAACCGGGCAGCAAATGGAGCGCCGCGTCCGGAGTCAAGCCTTTTAAGGCATTGACGGCAAGGCGTACACATGGGCTCTGGAATCGCAGATTAATTTACATTGTATATATTTTCGAAAGCTTGTTATAATTATACCACTGGTTAATATTGTGATTGGAAATGTCAGCTGCCTACTTGATCTGCCTAATTAAAGAAAAGGATCGTGTTGGTTTAGGGCTGCACTGATGCTGTCATTTTTTTTTCCTTTTTTTGTTTCTGCCAAGAGTTTCCTCAAATCCTCCTTTTACGCCACGTTTCAAAACTGATGGGGCATCTTGGGCAGCCGATTTGCATTTCAAATATCCCAAAGAGCTCTTTGCATTTCCCCGGTACCTCCTGTGCTTAGTGTTCATTTCCAGAGAAGGCTGTTCTCCAGGACCGGTCCTTCCACTTGGTTCCTTTCCTCTGCCTTTCTCCTACCCGCATCCCCCCCCCCACCAACAACTACTTGAAAGGGCTTCTTAGCTCTGCCTCTCAAAAGGACAGAGTCAGCTCTGAACCGGCACTAACACCTTGCTTTCTATGAGCCTGTACCCACTTGCACCCGACCCGGGCACCAAAGGCCCTGGCAGCCTCTTTCCTGCCCCGTCCCTGCGAGAGTGGCTTCGTCTCATTCCCAGCCTCCAAGAGACCTCCTTAGCTGCACCTCTCTTAACGTAGCCCGTGCCCCGGAGTTATTTTGGCTTCAAGACGTCTAAAACCTGATACTTTGCCCCCTGTTACATGGAAGGAAGTCAAAGGATTGGCAGTGACAGGGCACAGAGGCAGGATAGGAGTTGGCCATCGTGCTGGCGTGGCTGAAGAGCACTTCAACTCAGCAGTGGGGGAAAGCACCTTTATTCTGGGGGCCGAGACAGCCTTCGCCATATTTCACAGTGGGAAAAAACTCCAGTGGGATCTCAGAAGCTGCAAACGTTTCCAGGCTTCCGTGTCAGACTGGCTTGCTAGCTATCTCTGCTGGAAACAGCAAATCCCCAAAACCCATTGTTCAGAACTCTGATTAGTAATGTTTCTTGGAGGGAAGGTTAAGGCTAAGAATTCCAGCAAGGATTCTAATTTCAAATGAGTCACCTCTATATAGGTGATTTAAGGTGACAACCTTCTGCTCCATTCCTCGCACTTGGTTGGAGCAACGGGGAGGTGGTTTGTCTCTTTTGTAACGTGGGGCAGTTTGGATCTGTTGATGGTTTGGGTAACTGCTGCTAGACTTCCTATCAGAGTGAGAAGTTATTCCTACTGTCTAATTGTGATTAAAAAAGGGGGGAAACCATACAGATTCTTTTTCAGTGAAGATGATTCATACAAAAATAAAAAAGATGTACGAGAAACTCTCTTGCAGCTCTGGTCAGACTGGTCTTCCATCTGCCCCAACATTGCCTGACTTGGCCTGGAAACAACTGCTGGGGGCTTGAATCACAGAAATCGTTTCTAGCAAATACTGCATTTAACTGGAAATGCACAGGTGGAATTGCAAAGACAATAGGGAAAAATAGAAGTTGGAAACGGGGAAGGTACATCTGTAAGCCATTGGAGCACTCTCCCCTGCCCCAAATAATAAAATCTTGGAGTTTAATTGCCATGTAAATTTACTGGACCTAAGGCTTCACTGCTGTTAGCACAGCTAATAAGATGTTATGAGTTACCACCCAGGAACTCAGCCAATTTAGCTGCAATAAGGCAATCAGGAAACATATTTGGAGTGTTGGCAAGACTTGCCAACAATTTTATGAGGGATTTTTCCCACTTCTTTTCAAAATAGGTCAAAACAACCATTTAGGTTTACCTGGAAATTCATGTCTAATTTCAATTTTTAATCCCCCTCCTTCAGTCATGTTGTTGACGGATACCATGCAGCGGTGTGTTAGCGCAACCATCTTTGCCCTGCTTCTAAGCAATAGGCTGGCATTTTGATTTCCACTTTGTTTCATTGAGAGAAGCAAACCTTCTCAAGAAAAACTATCACAGTTGGCCAGTATGGACAAAACATCTGCAGAATCAGTAAATCATGCGGGAGAAGCTGTGCTAAAGGAAAGGAAAGGGCCAAACTATTGTTAATAAAACCCCCTGCGGGTTTTTAAGGCATTTGTGGTGGGTCAGTTTGTATCAGAACCACTCTGGTGGACGTGGCCTTGTGGCTGTTGATGGGACTTGTGGCCAGACTGATTTGGAGGCTCACCAGATGGGGAGAAAACGGCTTTATGTGACGGGTTTGCGTTGCTTGAATGCACATGAAGGACTGAGCAATGGGACTGCCATCGGATCCCACCATTGCTGCAAGGGAGCAACCTTAAAACAGGGATATGGAACCGTTTTCAGCTCGGGGACCATGCCTGGCCCTTACGTTGCAGCCGAGCATCATGTTAGAAAAAGAGAGCAGGGCCATTTGGCTTGCATCTGATGTGATTTGCATGCATTTACATGACATTAAGCGAATTTGTAGGAAATAAAACACAATTCCCCGATTCACAGAACAGGCTTAAGCGAGTCAATGGTGGGAGCAGAACAATACTGTGTGAACATCCACGGCTACTCAGTGCTGGGACAGAAGAGGTACAGTTCAGATCCCAAACTGTGTCTAACCAGCTGTGAGCCAAGGTGTCACATTGGTGAACCCAGAAACCCAGTCAGTGATACCACATATCTCAGTTCTACAGTCAGTCCTCCAAGGAAAAGAAAACAAGTTGTAGAGCAGATGGAAAGCCGTGCTCCACATTCTCAGGGTCCTCTGCCCTTCTCCAACTGGGGCCTTAAACCCTCATCTAGCTCTCCCTTCACCCCACTCCATCCCACAACTTACGGTCAAGGCACAGAACGCATTTCCCAACGACAAGAGTTGCAGTGTCTGAGCCACCCAGTGAAAATTCAGGACATCTGGACCTCCTTCCTTGCAAGGCGGATGACTTCCAGACAATCCTATCGTAGCAGTTAGCGTCAACCCAGATTGAAACCCTGTACACTTCAGTCTGGGCATGTTCTCTTAGACTAGCATGTAGGGAAGGGAAGCTTGACTTCATCACAGCCCAGCCATGGTGGCTGCTTGGTCAATGGGAAAGAGCCACCGATGTTAGGAAGCCTTGCAAAAACTCTCCAAGCCCAAGAAGACATCAGGCAGGACCCCAGGAAATGGGTGGGGGTGTTGTGGTCCACAAAAGGGTGCTCCTTGACCGGATTAATTTGACTGGGTGCTAACCCTCTTAGAACCCATCAGGTAAGGAGCTAACTGGGTGAAGTGTGTTGGGAAAAGTAGGGTGCTCCTTTTGTGTTACAATTCCAGCTGGTAACAACCAGAATCACAGAGCAGGCTGGGAAAGGGGTGGAAGAGAGTTTAGGCACAGAATATCAAGAGAAAGAAGATGAGTCTGCTGCTAGTTTATCTCATAAAAGGCAACTCAGCCCAGGTGGGGGAAAAAACACATTTCAAATCATTCAAAGAGGCCACACCTTAATTAACCCACTATAATAGAGACGGGAATTTCTCCTACATTTTCCAAGATTCTGTACTGCCCCAAAGTAAAGACTGTTTCGGAAGTCTTCTGAAGTTCTTGCTTCTTTGACCTTGTCCGGCTATGTGGGGTGACGGAGGCATCACAGCTTTCTCTGTTTTTGCCCATTGACCACCTTCGGCAAAAGAGCAGTCACCTTACTCTCTGTTGATCATCTCTCCTACTGAGCTCAGATTAAATTGCCCATTTTTAAAATTTACTTACTTATTTATCACATTTGTCACTGCCCATCTTGTGAAATGACTCTGGGCGGTTTACAACAAGATAAAAATTCATTAACATACAACATAAAAATGAGAGTTTTGCAGTCATTGTGCAGGTGAAGAGAGTAGGAGATTTTGGGAACATGTGTCAACATTTGAGAATCCCCCAAAGGAGATGTTGCTGCCTCTGACACTGAAGCTGTTGACACAGGGAAGGCGGCAATATTAATGGCTGCCCTGACTCCTCCAGATGATACAAATGCTGTGGCTCACATCTGCCCAGACAGCTGTTGGGAAGTGAAACTGACAGCTTCCCCGATGATCTATTGGGAGCAACGTGCAATTTGCCAAACTGACGGAATCAGGCCCGTTCTACAGATGTACCTGGGATGCGAAGAACATCAGGATGAAAAATTCCCCATTAAGCATGAATTCTTAATTACTTCAGCTTTGCCAGAAATCTCTGGACCTGAGTGGACTTCCACATGGGAAGGATTCGCATGTCAGTGTAATTATCTTCTCCTCTGGACATGCTCCCAGGTAGGGCTCTAGCTGCTAGGTGAGGAGCAACCCACAAGTTGTGGGAGACCTTCAGATGGCCAACGTGAGTTGTGCATTGTTTTGTGGCTATCGAATCAGTATTAAGAACAGAAGCTTGCCATTTTGCGGCATGGAGAACACTGCCTTTATGACCCACAGTCCCAGATCGGTTGCACGAGATCCTTCCCACCTCTTGCAGGAATCTGCTCCAAGGTTATGATCCTTTTCAGAGGCTCACCTCTACCTTCTGAGATCAGACCAAGGGGGCAGGAAAGGTCTTCTCGGTGGTAGCTCTCCATGCCCAGAATATTCCCCCCAAGGAAGCTTTTTGTTTGCAACCTGAAATTCAAATGGTCAATGCACATCCAGAGAGAAAATGCACATAATAAACTAACATGACGGGGAAACCTTAGAGGCTAGACCTCTTCTTCCTGACCCACTAGATTTCTGTATGCAAGGCTTCATTTCCTCATCACAACCTGGAAAGATACTCAATCAATCAAATCTTTATTACAGTCAAAGACCAGCATATGAGAAGACACTGCCTATATGGATTTTCAGTGAGAAGCAGACCTCAGCTTACCACTTTTCTCTCATACACTGTTTTGTGCTTCCACAGAGGCCCCTTCACCTTCATAAGCAGGTAGGTGGAAATAACTGTTTTAGGTGCCATCACACACTTTATGATACCAAAAGACTCTTAACACCGATTTCTTCCTTCCTCTCCAACCTATTTGCATGGTCAGCAACCAAAGATGGCTCTGCTCCCCGAATGCCACCCTTGCAAGGTAGTCCAGACAAGAAGCCCACCCAGAAGTACTAGCTCTAACTTCATTGTAAGAATGATATTAACAGAATCTTACAAATCTGAAAGTACCTCTCTCCCCCCTTGCCTTTACAATCCAAGAAACTAGGGAAGGTCCCTTCTGAGACGTTTGCCACGTTTGCCCCCATTCCTCCTGTGGGCTCAGCTGCCGCTTATCTGATCGTTGCCTAGTCTGCGGCTCTTCCTCCTGTGTCCCAGGGTCATTCCCACAGACCATTACACCAAGCCAGAAAACAGAGGTCCAAGACTGAATGTGAGCATACCCAAACGTGCAAACCAGCACTTCTATGGTAGCTTCACCTTCACATGCTGGGGAGTCTGCAGCCTTCCATCAAAATAGAGAAGCGCCTCACGTGGGTGAGAACAAGTGCAGAAGTGGTAATTGCCTCTTGAAGAACATCCCGCTTGCGCCGCTCCACCATCTGCTAATGACCAGCAGATTCCGAAAGGAAGAAGCCATCTTCCCAATTATTTAAGCACCTGGAGCAGTCTCGGTGCATCAGTAGCTTCAAGAACAAAAGGAAGGAGTGAAGCTCGCGCATCAGGAGGGTCGGTTTGATGTCCTTGTGTCTTTATGTAATTTTGATTTTAGGAAACTAAAGACAAATAAGACCAGGATGGTGTGGGCAAGGGATTTTTCCTTTGTTCCTGCTGTCAAGACTATCATTGTTTGAACAGCCCGGATAAACCACACAAGAAACGGGTTCCATTTTTATCACCCCAGAGAGCTACTGGCGGAAGGTAGGCACGCTTCGTGCCATCCATTCCACCCAGTGAAAACAGGTGCCATTATTCTGGTCTCACCTCAAATTGATCTTCCAGCAGAACAGGGTTGCGGGAGGGCGCAATCAGTCCTTAATTACAAGGAGCGTCTGCTCCAGATGTTGGAGAGCAACCGGCAAGTCATTGCCAAGGCCCACTTGCCAACACCTCTGCTTCATGGTGGGGCAAATGCTCCTTGACTGGCAGGCCAAAGAAGTCTCCCCTTCTGTCTGATTTCCTCCGTTTCGTCCCACCTTGCTTGCCAAGAGGGCAGCAGGAGGACCAAGCAGGAAGCTCCAGGTTTGGGGAAGACAGATGGGCAAAGATATGGGTGTAAGTCAACTGTAATGGGCTGTGAGGATAACCTCGGGAGATAGGAAGAAGATCCACAACCAGGGCAATAGTCAGATAAGAGATATTTCAGCCCACAGAAGGAATGGGAGTGGAGAAAGCATCTCAGAAGGGACCCTCCCTAGTTCTCTGGAAAGTAAAGGCAAGGGATGGGAGAAGTGCTTTCGGACTCGCAAGGTTCTGTTCCTGTAACCTTACAATAAAGGTAGTGTCAGTACTCATGGTTTTGGCTTCCTGTCTGGGCTGCCCCAAAGGGAATTCTGCAAATTGGTTATTTGTACATCCACTTGCTGCTGGTGTTACAACAACGCTGCAGCAAAGTGCTTGATGGATAGAGGTGTGCCCTGAGGATTGGAGGCCACTTCTAAACCCCCCAGTGGGATCTTCTGCCTCTCTTAGAAAGAGAGTAGAAGACGTGCAAGATTGATGCCAGCCCTTCAGGAAACCAAAACCATGGCTACTGAACGCTACCTCACTGCAGCGCTGTGATGAACCCATTGAAGTCCTCCAACTCCGGTGCCTCCAGGTTGATCACCCATTCGGCCGTGCGACCCACCAGGTAGTCTGCGGCTCTTCCTCCTGTCTCCCAAGGTCATTCCCACGTGTCATTACCGGTGTGCCCTTTCCACACAACACACATTTTAGTATCAGTTCAACTGGGGTGCATTTTACCAGAAACATTTTCCTGCACAAGGCCCTTCAGAAGCACATTAACTTGGGTTGGGTCTGCAGTCCGCATCTGTCTCCCAGCCTGTTGTCCTCAGCAGCAGCCAAAATCTACCCCCTGAAGCAGACAGCATCCCACGAGGCTGTACCACTATGGGGGAGGCGCTGTAGGCCCCCGCTTTTGCCAGCTCTGCAAGAACACCCATCTCTCTCCATTAGTGAAGCATCAGCAGGAATAAAAAAGTGTCTGACTTTGGACGTGGAGAAGCATTTCTCATTACCCTTCCCATCCAAATGAATAATTAGGTGGAATAATGATCAGCCTTAAGAATAATTCACACCCCGGTGTGTCCATGATGATACCCAGGATAACAGGTGTTGAGTGTGCCTGGAAGGGACAAAGATTAAAGATTATATTCCATTTTCTTGCTTTCTCCAGGCAAGGAAGTTGTTAGATTTATCCTGCCATGCTCTGAGAGGTCTAGGCAGAGCCAACCCCCTCACCCACCCCATGTTTGGCAGTTTGCAGAACTAAATCTTTAGCAGACAGCAAATCATGTTTAATCTGGGGGAAAGTGTGTCCTTGAGGATTTGAGCAGGTCTTCTTCTTCTTCTTTTTTTAACTACCTCTGAATTTGGTGCCTGAATCTGTAGGATATTGCAGCTTGGGTTCTGGGGTAGGAAGATGTTAGCAGCTAGCGCATCCTTCAAGGAGGTCCATGACTAATTCAGAAGGAGATCGTTGATCTCTGAGACCTTGGATGGGATACAGAGGGGGCTTAATCCCATTGTTTCAGCATTTCTTAAAAAGCCACCCAAAGAGTTTGAATAGGAAATCCACGCTGGCTGAAAAACACAAGCTTGGCACACCTTCTGGTGTAGCCTAGTGACGAAAGTGTGAGTTGATTGTCTGGTTCTCCATTCTCGGCTCTTTCACGAGGTAACCTTTGCTGAATCAGATACTCCATTTCAGCTCCAGTCTGGCCCAGAACAACAATAATTCACTAAAATCTCCAATGCCTTTGCAAAAAATGACAGACCAGTTCCTTTCAGACGCACAGAAATGGCCCAGGCTAACCTGTGTGGAAATTAAACTGGAGTTAAAGGGGACGCTTCATTTAAGTTGGGGTTCAGGCAGGAACACGATTGGCCCATCCTTTAAGCAAACCACCATACTCATCCCGCATGCACGCTTTGCACGGCACAATTTCTGGACTGCTTTTGAAGATTTCCCCCGCCCCCAGTGATTATTTCAGAAAAGAGAAAATCTACATAATTAATATGGATCATAAATATTCAGCCTCAGTTCATCATTAAGCAGAGACATGCAACACATTTACTTGGAAACTGAGTTTGGGGACCGAAAGTAAAAGACTAATAAGGCATCATAGCCACCATTCCTGAAAACTCCAGGGATTAAGAGGAAATGGGAGCTGGGAGGGGGGGTCATTAGGCAGCATTTCATTCTTTTAGGACTCCCCCACAAGATCGGCGTTATCATCTTGCCAGCGACTGAGGCCTTACAGGTGTGTTTCTGTGTTAGCAACCTGCTATCAATTCTCTGCAAAGGTCACTACTCAGGCCTTACGTTTCTACAGGATGCTCACCCCCTTGGCTACTCCAGGTTGATTTATTTTAAGGAAAAGTTAGTTTAAATCAAGCAAAGGGTGTCTTCTGAGATGGCCAGGCTGACAACCAATTAGGTGTCTGGCTTTTAACTGAGTAATTCCATAATTCAGTGAATGGAGCCATGAAAATTATCTGTGTGGGTCTACAAAGGCCCAGGAGTCACTCTTGACGTCTTCATTTAAATGTAGGCACTATGAAATCCTTCAGGGAAAGGATGGGGGGGGGCAGCATCACAGACCTCCTGAGACATCTTCTCCTGGTGTCTCTTTCTGCACCAGACCAGGATAGGTCTGTGATGGGTTGACTCGTTGGCAACCATGTGGTTGGCCCGGATTGGCTTAACATGCAATAATCCAGTTGTTCTGGATGGTAAGCAATGGTACTGTTATGGTAGTGGAGGGCCACTTGGTTTCGCTCCACAAAAATCAGCTGATATTGTAAATCTGTTAGCCCCAACAGGGTCACAAGATGCTTTGTCGTGTGGCCAGAAGATGCAAAGCTGCTTCAGCTGTGCCAGGTTCTCTCTATTTCTCTAAATTGCATCCATCTTCTGGGCAACTGATTCTCAACCCTGTGACTCCACTATCCTTTTTAAACAGAGTTGACCAGAGTTGGATATGAGATGTGGAGAAGGACAAGTCAGCCCCTTCCGTAAATGGTCTAACCGTAGGACCTCTTGAATTGCTCAAATTACAGTCCTGTGCAGCAGGCCTGCAAATTTCATCTCAGAAATGTTGGTGCCTGCTTTTATTCTGAGGCCGGTCACTCCCGAGGTCTGGTGCCATTCCTGAAAAATCCACCCACTTCCATTTTAGCTTCCTGTATTTATCCCTCACCAGGTTGTGATTCACCTGGGCAAATACGCATGGAGAACATTGCAACAGACTGTGGAAAATGCCAAAGAATTATTTCACGTGCTTTTCTGACCTTTGCTTCATGACCCTGTAATTGGTATTTATGCTTTGGGGGTTATTTTCTGCTTGGTTCTAAATCTGGCACGCGGTCCTAAGCAGACTTTCTGATCTGTGGTCGATTTGATTCAGCTCAGGAATGGAGAGAAAATTAATTCCAAACTTTGCCTTTTCTTTCCCTGCAAGTAGCATGATGTACGGGTAATGTGCCTCACATTATCAATTATGCATAAAGGAGAAAATGCAAGAGTTTTGACTTATTAGGGAGACAGCTGTGAACAGTTGCTTATGTAAAGATTTCTTAATAGATTTCCCAGGATTTCATGTGTGCTGGACTCAGCCGTGCTTAGGAGAAATCTTCAGTAAGGAAAATGTCCGGGAAATTGGAGGAAGAGGAATCTTGCAATTACTTGACTTAATTTTCAAATTACATGCATTTTTACCAATGTGATATGTCACGGATTTAGAAAACACTGAACTGAAATTCAAGTTTACCAAAGGACTGAAGGGATCAAGTTTTCCAGTTCTGCTTTTGCACTTTTTTCACCTGAAATGACTGCCTTGATTTGAGTCACACGTTCTTTTGCTATCTCAACCTGGAGGGACGATTTGGTGGGTCTGAAAAATATGAAATCCTTATAGGCTGTTTCCTTTCCAGCTTTAATTTTCATTGAGTGTCTTGCGTTGCAGCAATTTTATTAACGTGCTGTCTTTCAATACATCATCATCTAACAATTCACTACAAAGATTGATACTAAATATTAATTATGTCAACAATATATTGCTGTGCGTATTCAGATATCTCAAGCTGCCAAACCAAGATTTCAAAAACATTTAGCAAATACCCCTTTCCCTGAAAGCCTTTGAGTGCTCCCGTCAAGTAAAGGGAGGCGGGCTTCTTTTGAAGACCTCAACGGATGCCTAAGTTCAGACATCCTGGCGTTGAAGCACAGAGGTCTTCTGCGGTGTCTTGAACTCAATCCAGACGTAAAAGAAGAAAAATAGGAAATAATGTGATTCCCAATAAGCAGACCCTGTTTAGCAGCCCGGCAACTTTTGATGGAGTTTCAGAAGTCCATCATGTCTTCAGAAGACACAGAGTGATTAAATCACTCTACGTCTGATTCCTGACATCTCTAACCATAATACATTTTTAAGAAGAACATAATACGTAAACAAAGCTGGGATGTGTAGGGTCTTGGTAGCCACAGCAGCCAATAAGGCTAACTAACGCTAGGTTGCCCGCTAGCTAGACATTAGTACCTTCCTGCTTGACTCTTCCAGCAACTGGGAGAACCAATTAGGACCAGAAAGACCCTGTTCCAGACCACCCTCAGCCATGGAAGCTCCTTGGGTGACCTTAGGCTGGTCACTATAGAAAGAGGGAAGATTTTCGAGTTGACCTTCCAGGATGTCCCTGCCAATCTACTTCCCAAGGTGATGATGATGATGGGGAAGATGGGACAAGGGAGTGCTACATACATGGCCTTCTGTTCCTGGAGGGAACACAAGAAATCAATCTAACAAATAAATAAATAAATTGCTCTAGAGAGACGTCATTGTTCCGTTACTGGAAATCATATTCAGCGATCAGAGCTCAGAGTCATTTTTATCGTTCCCCCGCATGAAATTCCTCCAATCCCTTCCTACACATCTGTCTAACACACTTTTAAAGGTGTCCAAGCGGGCATCGTGACCTTCCCGGAGACCAAATTCCATACTTCCACTGTCGGTTGTACAGGAAGATGCATTTTTGTCTCTCCTCAATCTCCCTCCGTCTCTCTTCCTTGGATGACCCTGAATTCTAGGGTTTTTCTTTGATGAGAGTGGAGAAAAAACTCTCCCGCTCCTAATTCATAATTTTAATGACGATGCTAATTAGAGAAGGGTGTTTTTTCTTTTAAAAAAAATAAAGTTATAAATTTTATGAGGCATAGATTTGTCCAATTAGAAGGAAGTCAGGTGAAATACCTAGAAGAAGTCACAAAATCTGCTCAGCCCAACATCAGCCTTCGCCCTACAGAGCTGGGTTTGGACGGATCTCCAACCCAACTGCTTGTTCCCTTGTTCAGTAAGGAGTGGTGGCAACGAGCTATTTATAAGGCTGCGTTGAAACGTTGTTTTCAAAGGAAGTTGCGAGTGTCAATAGATGCAAAACTAATATTTACTTTCCCCCCCCTTTGATAGTTACCCCTCCCATCCAACGTCTACGCTGAAATCCTTGCGGCCTCAGGATATTTATTCTTCTTATGAGAGAAATAGCTTGCATCTTGCTAATGGGCTACCTTAATTCTTCCTGGCTTTGTGTTTTGCTGAAATGAAGAATAAGCAACGTTCTTGGAAAGATTCAGGATCCCGTTCCAGGGAAGCTGAGAAGGTTGCAAGAAGGTTGTTCCAAAGAGGGGGTGGCCAATCAGGGAAGCATGTTTTCCGGGTGTTATGGGCTTAATCCAACTGTCATAAGTGGTACATCTCTATCTCCCTGCCTTCCCCCCTCCTCCTGTCCCCCCCCCCTTTTATGGGGCAGCAATCTGTCTGACACAAGGGAAGGAGGGACCCTCTGTGCAGTCGTATGTTTGCTTTCAAGAGAGAGAGATTTTGTTCGGGTTTTCCGTTACAGGTAAATATCAAGACAGTATTTTTCACTGCAATCGCCAAACTGAGAATTGCCGTTCTGGCAGAAGCCTTTGACAAGGTTAATAAGTTAGATTTAGTGACAGCCCTTCAATAAAAGAAGCATTTCCTTCCCCTTAACTATCCTATTTAGATGTTAATAACTTTACTTAATGTCACTTCTTGGCTGATGGATGGGTGTTTGTGTGTCTGCAGACAACAGATGTTGGGGTCCTCGGTTTCCTGCACTGCACTGCGATACCCAAGGAGAAAAAAAATGGCAAAGGGTAAGTTTTGGGCTTTAAAAAAAGAAAACTCCCCCCATTTTTGTTGCTTTCAAACTGGTGTGGCAAAGCCCCAAGGTCTGGCTCTGGAAAGCCCACTCAATGAGGCATTCATGGATGCAGTAAGCAGGAGCTGCCAGGATCCTGGAGGGAACAGCAAACCATGGTTACTCTGGCTTAATTCTAGCCAGTTTGCATATCTGAATCTGACCCAGCTCACTCACTGCGGTTTGCTGGGTGCCCATAGAGCAGTGTTCCTCAACCTTGGGCACTTGAAGATGGGTGGACTTCAACTCCCAGAATTCCCTAGCCAGCTCTGCTGGCTGGGGAATTCTGGGAGTTGAAGTCCACCCATCTTCAAGTGCCCAAGGTTGAGGAACACTGCCATATGGGAACATCTAAAACTATGATTCCCCTGCTGGCTGGGGAATTCTGGGAGTTGAAGTCCACCCATCTTCAAGTGCCCAAGGTTGAGGAACACTGCCATATGGGAACATCTAAAACTATGATTCCCCTGCTGGCTGGGGAATTTTGGGAGTTGAAGTCCACCCATCTTCAAGTGCCCAAGGTTGAGGAACACTGCCATATGGGAACATCTAAAACTATGATTCCCCTGCTGGCTGGGGAATTCTGGGAGTTGAAGTCCACCCATCTTCAAGTGCCCAAGCTTGAGGAACACTGCCATATGGGAACATCTAAAACTATGATTTGGAGGCAGCTGGTCAAACTCAGCTTGTTGCAATGGGATGGTTAAATTCACACGTTGCGCTAAGCTGCAACGTGTGATCCGTTTGGAGCTGACTCTGTCCGCTGCGTGAAACGGGTTGCTGCGGTTTGCAAAGCAGGATTGATTGCCGAGCCGAAGACGTGAAGTCTGGCGTAAAAGCTGGTTAAATCAACGATGGCTTAGCCCAACGGGTGAGCCCAAACATCCTTTGGGCATGCTGGTTCCAGATGCTCATTGCAACCTCTGGCTGTGGACAGATCTGATTCGCTGTGTTTTGGCTTCTCTGTAGTAGCGAAGGAGGGTCAACGTGAACGCCATACGGTCAGCGAACGACCTCTCCGATGGGAACGAGGCTTTCCCAAAGATGGTTGCATCCTGCATATGAAATGGAGCCCTCCCATCGCTCCCATTCTCAGTCACCACAAAACAGCCATAAAGCCTCATTTCTCACCGGTTTGGTGGGCTGGTTGGTCGGAGAGACACTTCCAACAACCCAGAGAACCCTTTCCTTATTTCAAATCTAATTAGCCGTTTAAATGTCTTGGGTTCATTTATTAACACTTTATTCATCGGGGTGTAACTTTTACGAGGCTTTATGGCGTTTGGAAATGATATTTTACACAAATACAACCGCGGCTTCAACGTTCGGCAGAAAAGGCTGACCCCCACCAGGTTTTACGGCACGGGGTAGTAATGAACCTTAGCCGGCCGAAGCTTTGAGAAGTGTAAAACATCGCCGCTTGCCACTACTCCAATTTTGTTCCTCTTTAATGACTGATAATCCATGGCGATTTAGTGTGATAGCCACAATCCAATCCTGTTGGGCTCCCCCCAAATGTGATTGTAGCAGGACCTATTAAGGGGGGCCGCGTAATAAAATTAGTCAGAGCAGCTTGTAGAGCCTTTCCAGCGAGCTGGGTTTCCATTAGGATATTGAAATTTGTTGGACTGTGAAGCCCTCAGTGGTTGGTTGGAAAGAGCCCCTCCAGACAGGAATAGTGGTTGCAGGGGGCCATTTGCACGATCTGTTCAAGGAAATTAATCTGAAAGAGTCTTCTCGGGCTTCACAGCAGAACCTAGTTAAGAGTCTTGCTTTGTCTCAGGGAAGAAGCCTCCATCCTCGGCAGCAGCCAGCCATCTTGCAGGGTGGTCCATGGCACGGATTTGAGGGGTTCAGTCTGGTTCACCCAATAATCAAGACCGATCAGAAAAATCAAGATGGTGGCTACAGTTTGGATCCTGTGGTCGTAGCGGCCACCTTGATGCCTTTGACCTCTGCAGACGCCTGTCTGCACCTAATTAGGACGACGCTATCTGCACTGTGGTGTCCCAGAGCACCTCGTCACTTGTTGCCCCCAATCCTAGTTCCTCAACACATCATAATAGCCTGAGTTTCCACGACCACCTAAGGCCTAAGCCATGATCTACAAACCAGGGTGGTTGTGTTCATGCACCGCAGTAAGACAGGAACCAGCACAGCATGTTTTGACTTGGCCTGACACCTGAGCCCAGTCTGAGCATCATTGCAGACTTTATTTATTAACCTAGTTCCCACATTCCTGTCCCACCACAACCAAAGACGCTTGGTGGCTTACCTAAGATGATAACAATCATCCACAATTCAACAGCCATACAAACATTAACAGGGATGGAGCAGATGGATCATCTCCCTCCAACTCGCAAACTGATTTTCATTGATTTATTGGTATGATTACGAATACAATGGCGGCCACTGGCTGACCTGGTCTGCCCTGTACTGGGATGGGAGACATCCAGGAAATCCCAAACTTGTAGCCCAAACTGGGAGATCAAGCTACCTCCCAGGAGAAGACATCAACCAACCGCTGTCTAGCCTACCTCCCTGGTGTTCCTTGGTAGTCTCCCATCTGAACCCTGACCCAGGCCGACCCTGCTTAGGTTTCCAACCCAGACCATCTGCAAAGAGGCTTATAGCTGGGTTCAGAAAGAAGGGGACAGCAAGAGAGGCTATAAAGCAGTTGAAGGTGCTGCAGAGGAAGACAATTAAGGGACGTGCAGATGTGCAGAAGGCAGCCAGCGAGCGAGATTAACAGATGCACCCAGCAGAAAATCAGAGTGGGAGATCTGAACGGTTAAGAGAATCAAAAGGCACGGTCTGTCGGCATCGGATGCTTCCAGGCATGGAAGAGATGCGCCATGATGGCCTCCTGGCTGTAGGCAGAATGGGAAGGCGATAAACCGGCCGGCCGGTGCTCCAAAGCTTTCTCTTAAATTGCTTATTTACGGCACCAACGGGAGGAGCAGCGCGGCTCAGGAAACCCTCCCCGTTTTCCGGTAGGGTCGATGAGCCGTGGGCTGTTGTCTGAGCGGCCAGAGGTGATGACAGCGACCCTGCTTGGCCACAGAAGGCCTCGGGGAAGGGCAGCCTTCCCTTCCCTCACCCGGACAGTCCTGCTAAAAAGGCAAGAGGGGGGCACCTGCCCAGGCATTTCGTTTCACGCTCTGCGCTCGGCATTTGCCACCCTCCGGGGTTTGCCCCCAAAGGCCCCAGTGGGGCTGCAGGGCCAAATCGTTTAGAGGGTGACGCTGTTTCACCCCATAAAAGCCTTGAGGGGTTCCGAGCTGCGAGCCTTAAATTAGCAATAACCGAAATGGACATTTGCAGCCGAACCCCGAATGCCCAGAGCCCGGCGGGCTTCGTTACGGAGCGGACAGACGAGCAGAAGGCACAAAGGAAGAAACGCATCCGGTTGCCACCTTGGACCTCACAAGAATATGACTGAAAGATTATTTGGTAGCCTGTGGATCCAAAGGATGAATTTTTTCAAAAGACACATGGACCCCCAATGGTGATTTATCTTTTGCTGCTGCTGAATGCATGGGCAGCGATGATAGATAGATATTTAGAGAGAGAGAGAGAGAGATGTAGATGATAGAAAGATAGATAGAGATAGATATTTATATAAGACAGTGTTGTCCAAACTTGGCCACTTTAAGATGAGTGGACTTCTGGCTGGGGAATTCTGGGAGTTGAAGTCCACTCATCTTAAAGTGGCCAAGTTTGGACAACACTGATATAAGAGATAGATGATAGAGATAAATATTTAGATAGATATAGATATTAGATAGATATAGATATTTATATAAGATAGATAGATAGATAGATAGATAGATAGATAGATAGATAGATAGATAGATAGATAGATAGATAGATAGATAGATAGATATGGGATGAGTATATATTCACGTTTGAACTACAGGAAGCCTGGTGTAGGGATAAGAAAGATGTTCAGGAGCCTCTTTTATTCCTAATAAAATTCTCAGGGCAGGGTTTAATTAACCATAAAAGCCACCAGAGGGTTCAAAACATGTGAGGGAATCTTGGAACAGCTGTGCAGGTAGGGACAGGTCAAAAAAGTCAAGATGGTGGCCAAGACTGTGCAATTGAAACCTGTCACTTTTTTAGGGGCATGGTGTATTAAAAAAGGGTGGGACTTTAATTGCCCTGTGAAGACCACCACCTCGACTTTTTTGACCCCCGCTGCAGATGCCTCTTTGTGGACGAAGGACAGAAAGGTTTGCTCTTAATCTAATCCAGATGAAATTTTTTCAAGGGGAAAAGGTCTTGCAAAGGTGAAGTTTGAGCTTTAAGTGGGACCAGGGTGGCGGGCAGCTTCCAAACTGTGCCAACCACATTTCCAGGCTGGGTTACGACAACCAGTTCTAGCTGGGCCTTCCCTCGAAAATAGCTTGAAAAAATTCAGCTATTCCAAACTCTGAAAGTGGGAGGGTTGGGCAGGATCCCAAGGGCATTCCTTATTTCAGCTGTAGTACACCTTTTCATTTTGCTCCAAATCCAGCTTAAATTGATTATAATCCAAGCTCTAACTTCCTTTAATCTTAGCCTTATATACCCTGATGACTTGCAGTGCGTTTTAAAACATGCATCCTGCTTTTTCCTAGATAACATTTATTTTTTAGGCCTCTGCATGTTGTTAATAGACTCCCCCCTCTTCCAGTTTTCCTTTTTCACCCTGGCAGCAAAGTGCCAACTACGGCCACCCTTATTTTCCTCCTCTGCAGTAGCCTGCCATGTGCCAGACGAGGGGAACATGGGCACAGAGAATGCGGGAGCCTTTGATACACGGTTCTCCTTCCCCATTCCAGTGCTGGGCTCAATTAGTGGGAACATGGCTAATTGGAACATAAGTGGGTTTCTTTGTTAATGCATTTGACAGCTAGCCCTCGGGAATGCGTGCACCGTTCATTAGACACTTTAGTAATCCTTCTCTTTTCTGCCCCAAAACAGAGCCGCTGCCCATTCAAAGATGGTTAAGTCTTTCTCCATTGCAGATTTGCAAGGAGGTCTAAAAGCTTTCCAATCGTGCCCCTCAATGCATTAATCAGCATGCCAACTCCAAACCCAGATCTGATGGAAACTTATTTAACCTTTTTTTCCTCTCAATTTTTTGGGGGGGATAATTTCAGCCATCCCCCGTCTTCTCCTTTCGTTTCCTTCTCCCTCTCATTGCCTTGCCTTGCCCTCGTCTTTCCAATCAAGCAACTTTAGCAGCATATCATCCCCCCCAAATAATAATAATAATAATAATAATAGTAATAATAATAATAATAATAATAATTCTTGTACTTGTTCTCCTCCTCTTCCTCTTCCTCCTCCTCCTCCTCCCAATTTGTCCATCTCATCTAAGCAACTCTGTAACTTGGGTTAAAACAGATAAAAGGAATTGACAAAATCAATACCATGTTGTCAATCACATAATCAAATCCACATTAAGCACCATAAATCACAACCAGGATTCCGAACCTCCCAAACCAAAGTACAGTCAATTAACGGAGCCAAAGGCTACGTCCTTCATGGCTTTTTCTTACACCTTCAGGGGCAGCTTTATCTGGAATGGTCACCTTTGTGGAATTATATGGGTTGTTTGTCAACCTTCTAATCCAGTGAGGGAACATCGGTCCTTTCTAGGGGTTCAGTAATCTCATACGTTTAAAACTGGTTGATTCTTAGGCAGCCATTGTTCCATGGCGGATGTTCTCCTTCGTTTCCTTGGAAGCCGCAAGGATGGGGCCTGAGAACCTGGGGGCGCAAAGCCAGTGTCCTGCCCTGAAGCTTGGTCCAGAAGTATTCTGCAATAACATCCTCTGAGATCCAGATCTCCTTAGCTTGAACAAAGCCATTTCAACATCTGTTTCTAAGAAAATGTGGAAGACTCTAGTTTTGCTCCTACAGACTTTGTCGCTGGGGGTATTACTATGCATCTGATGACCCTACAGTTTGCATCCTTGCCCAGGGGGATATTTAGATTCCCCCCAGAAATATTAAGGGCAGCCCTCTTGCTGACCACCAGGTGCTTTCCCTTTTCTTTACATGACTGCAAAACATAGTCCTGGCCAGCGGGAAGAATTCAGCTGTTGCCAAATGGGTAAAATGAATGGCTAAACCAAGAGGACCCACCAGGTGGCAGCTGAGATCATGCAATCAAAGACACTATTTTGACTTTTTTGACCCCCTTGCTCTCCCCCTCCCGCCCCCCAGATGACCCTGGGAAAGTTCTGGAAGCATCCCCTTGTGCCCTGGTGCCAACTTTGGGAACTGCTGGACTGCAGACTTCCTTTTGGCATGATGATATCTAATCCATCAAAAGCTCAAGTATTTCTCTGGGCTGTGAAAATGTCTGCCCTTTGGATGGGTCCCTTAATTGACAGGCCATCTTAAAGAATGCTTTTCATTAAAGAATATAATTTGAAGAACTGGGTAATTGACTCACATTTGATTAAGGCCGATTCTATTGGATTAGCGTGATTAATAGATAAAATTACAATCAAACAGAACGCAGTGCAAAAGGTGGCTTAAGTCATGGATCACGTCAAGATTTTAAATTTAAAATAACAGAGATGTATGAGGGAAATATTCATTTTGCAGGAAATGGAGTACTTTGAGTTGGCGCCGTCTTCAAAAAACGTAAGGCAATACCAGGGAAAGATAGCACTCTGTGCCACTGTTTATTAGACGGTAGGTCTATTTCTCAGCTAAATTCCAAGAGTATAATTCTAAGAGTTGATACTTGGCATCCATATTATAAGAACTGCACTGACTTCCAGGTCTCTTCAAAGTACAATCCAAAGTACATTCAGGGACTCTTATTCAAGGAAGAGCATGTCCAAGAGGGGTTGATGCTCCAGATTCTCTAAAAGTAGTCTAAGGACATCTCTAATCTCCATGCAGACCCTTCTTTCTTGTTCTTTCCAACCATCTAGAACCAGTTCAAGCTCTTCAACTATCTTCTCTGTTGCCAAATGTCTTGGCCTTCATCCTTCCAAGAAATCGACGTTCTACCACAATTTAAAAACAGACTGGCCTCCAACTCTTTTCTACACATCCTACCCTGGTGTTAAATGTATGCCAGCTTGCTAGTGATGTGGAAACACACCCTAGGCAAATCACCCTTCCAGCCACTCCATGTGAAGGACCAGGGAATATTCCAGGATTATCGCCTGAAGGGATTGTGGTTTAGAAGAATCTTAATGCCTGCTTTAATCCCAATGCAAAGACTCTAAAATGTTCCATCTGTATAATAATTTACAGTGCCATGATATCTCTTACTGTAGCTCTAGTTGAGGACTAAAAACTTAACTGCTACATGTAATGGAAATATGTGTGTGTATATGAGATTATCTCTCTCTCTCTCTCTCTCTCTCTCTCTGAATGAAATGGATCATTGAACAAATCAACCCAGAGTTTTTACCTGAGGCACAAATGACCAAGCTCAAATTATCTACTTCAGACACATTGTGTGAAGACCCAGCTTTCTGGAGAAGGCTCTAATGCCAGGAAGGTGGGAAAAAAGAGAAAAAGAGGATGATCAGCAGCAAGGTGGATGGACTCAGTTACAGCGGTGATGGAGGCACTGTTGGAAGACCCAAAAGACCAGGTTAGGGACAGATTGTCATGGAGAAAATCTATCAGTGTGGTCACTAAGAGTCAACACTGACTTGAGGAAACATGATCAATCAGCTGAAAGGAAGACAATGCCTCAGTGACAGGAAAGTGGAAAATTATAAGTTAAGAGTCAACACCAGCTTGATGGCACATAATCAATTAAAATTATACACACACACAAGCACAAATTTTTACATTAGCGATTTAAAGCATCGAGAATCCCTGCCATTGTGCCACAATAACAGTGGCACAATAACAGATACAAAGACAGGCTTTAGACCACTTGAACAATGGCTGGATGATGCTCTGAAGGTGCTATAAATTGCTACTGTGGAAATCCTACCCTCCAGAGTCATCCAGTTGGTGGCTAAGGTGAGAAAAACAGGTGACATTCTGGGGTACTCTCTCATGTTTCAGTTGGAAAGGCCTTCAGGAGAGTTTGACTGGTATTAAGGTCACGTCACCATTTCTGATGTTCCCTGTGTGGGACTCCTCTATCTCCTGTGCCCTTGCTCACTCCTGCCATCCCTGCTGCCCCCACCAGCTGAAGTGCTGAGCCCTCAAACTCCCCCCCACATGAAAAGATAGCTCCAGCCAAAAAGGTACTCTCCATGTAAGCACATTTCTTCCTCCCCAAATGGCACCTGAATGAAGATGTCCATCCTGCCTGTTTGATGAGTCCCCCCAATAGGTATTCCAGTCCAAAGCACCTTCAAGATATTTTCCTGGAAACTTTACACAGAAAAAGCTAGGAGAAAGCAGTTCTATGTCTTTAAATGTTGAGCCTGCCCAAACAATTAGAATTTATAATCGTTTCCTATCTGCACTTCCTTAGGAAAGACATTGCCTTAAGCCAAGAGTTGAATATGGCTTTCAAATGCAAATATTTTAACAAGTATAACACACAGAAGCATGAACTATCAATTCTTCCTAGAGGCATATGTAAAGCACCTTGTTTATCATACAAAAATAAAAATAAAAATAAAAAAACAAATTAGGCTAAGCACATTAAAAAAAAAAAAGCACAGTGGTGAACTGAAATATCATTTTGTTCTTCTGAACTTGGCTGCCATTTTGGTCCCTAACCCTTATCCTTCTAAGTATGCACAAAAGATTGTCCATAGTTGGCTAGATACTCTGGAGCAGTGTTTCTCAACCTTGGCCACTTGAAGATGTGTGGACTTCAACTCCCAGAATTCCCCAGCCAGCATGCTGGCTGGGGAATTCTGGGAGTTGAAGTCCACACATCTTAAGGTTCCCAAGGTTGAGAAACGCTGCTCTGGAGGAATTCTGGAATTCTAGGTCTGCAAAAAGGGTTCTGGATCATCATGAGGGTCCTAATTAGTTGATTTTCCTTAATGTTGCATGGTGCACCAGCAGCTTTTTGAAGGAAGCTTTAGAAATCTGACTTCCCCAACCTGGTGCCCACCAAATGTTTGGGGTTCTTGCAGCAGAATTGCTAGCCAGCACCTCTTGTCCTCCTGCTTTTATTATCTTTGTTAGATTTATAAGCCACCTTTCCCTAGAAAGCCAAAAGTGGCTTACAGAGAGATCACTCTTCCTTTTAGCTCCCCCAGTTTTCACTTCTGGAGAGAGGCCATATCTCAAAATTGGCATTCTGAAAATGTAGAAGAGTTCCCCCAGGGGACGAGATGAGTTGCCACACGAGCTGAAACGAAGGGGCGAATACACTGGGTTTGCAAGTAACTGGATCCACACATCACACCCAACGCTAGTTTGCTTAACTGTGTTTTGTTGAAGAAGTCACAGTTAGCTGGATTCACACAATGGACCAAGCCAAATCTGAATAGAAGAGGTCTGGCTGAGCCCCAAAGGTGGTTTTCAAAATATAAAAATCATCACGCTTCGGAAATAAAATCACAACAGCAGTAAAAGCTTCCAGTCACCCCGTAGCATGGCGGAATTCGGGTTTTGCAGAGAGAGGAGATACCCTTCGCAAGCCCTGGGTTTCCTTCCCACCTGACCTTGAGGGCTTCTGGAGCGGTTTGGCGCTTTCCTCGGGCAGTTCCACATCCGCTCTCGGTGTCGATTAAACCTTGATCTCATTTATTATCACAGGAAATGGTCTCAAGGTCACAGGGCTGGAAATTTAATTATGGCGGCAGTATATTAAGTGGCACATTTAAAGATGCTGAATCGTAGTAATTAATTTTTTGGATGGTGGTCTCCAGGGAACCGGTTTCCTCCACACTGGGTATTCAGGCATCCATCACGGCCACTGAGCGTGGCAGCTGTCTTTTAGCTTTAAACTGCCCCATTATTCATCTTTTACGGCTGCCTTTAAAAACACCCGACACCGCTACCGCTCTTCTTATTGTAATATACGTCTCCCCTTCGCAACCAGCCATACTTCACCTTTGCTGTAAAAGGCAGCCCCTGGGGCTGGCCACCTCCCTGGCCCACGGGCTCCACGCTGGCGATCCCTCCTGTCAAGACCCCAGAGGGGCTGCCAGAGCGTGAGGAGGAGGGGAGGGGGAGGAGAGAGGGAGAGGGGGAAGGAGAAGGAGGGGGAGGGGGAGGGGGAAGAGGGAGGAGAAGAAGAGGAGGAGGAGGAGGAATTGGGAGGAGAAGAAGAAGAGGAGGAGAAGGAAGAAGAGGGAGAGGAAGAAGAAGAAGAGGAGGAGATGGAAGAGGGAAAAGAAGAAGAGGAGGAGGAGAGGGAGAAGAAGAAGAGGAGGAGAGGGAGAAGAAGAAGACGAGGAGGAGGAAGAGGGAGAGGAAGAAGAAGAGGAGGAGGAGAGGGAGAAGAAGAAGAGGAGGAGGAGAGGGAGGAGAAGAAGAAGAGGAGGTGGGAGTGGGAGGAGAAGAAGAAGAGGAGGAGAAGAAGAAGAGGAGGAGGGAGAGGGAGGAGAAGAAGAAGAGGAGGAGGAAGAAGAGGGAGAGGAAGAAGAAGAAGAGGAGGAGGAGAGGGAGAAGAAGAGGAGGAGGAGGGAGAGGGAGAGGAAGAAGAGGAGGAGGAGGAAAAAAAGAGTTGGGCTTTGCCAGCAATTCCGTCCATCTCGCCCAAGAACAAGCTGTAATAATTAGCAAGCACAAGGGATCCGTTTTGCAGCCGCTGTTGACTCTAAGTTATTGAAAGTCATGCCGCTCGGCCAAGGTCTTAAAAAGCTTGTAATGTTTAATGAAGGGATGGTCATTAAACTCGCTGGTTCAAATATTAGGCAAGATGGTCTGGGAGGTGTGGAATCAAGAGGTAGGAAAATAAAAACTAAATTACCCATCTCCATTAACAATGCTGGCAGCGGCCCAGGAAATCCTTGGAAGGTGGAGATCCGTCTGGGGTTCAAGGCCCCTGGGTAGGCTGGCGTTCAGGCCCACCCGAAGAAGGATTTTCCTCGTTTTGCTCTCTGCAGGGCTTCTCCTAATCTGGAGGAGCGCATCAGTCGCAAAATAATCCCATCCAGAGTTTGGGAAAGAAAGTAGGAGACGCTCAGCTGGAGATGCAACGCAAAGCCGTTGTTGGTCCTCAAGGGTTTCTGGATGCTAGACTAGCCTTATATTCAGAAGGATTGAAATTAAATCCTAGCCCAGGGTTTCTCAAGCTTGGCCGCTTTCAGAGGGGTGGACTTCAACTCCCAGAATCCCCCAGCCAGCCTTGCTGGCTGGGGGATTCTGGGAGTTGAAGTCCACCCCTCTGAAAGCGGCCAAGCTTGAGAATCCTTGGGCAGTTGAGTAAATAGACCTGATACTGAGTTCATTTTTGCTTCTTTTTAAAATACGGTTTTAACGTGATGGAAGCCGTTCTGGAAAAAAATGCCTTTGAAGGGAGGCGTTTGGACGTTCAAGGGAGAAGCCCCATGATGGACTGGGGTTCACCAATCTGATGAAGCCTCTTGGAGGAAGAGCTTCCCTTCTGGTCCGATCTGGAGGATTCAAGCCTCCGAGCCGAGATTCGGAAGCAAAACGGACCCTAACGCGTCTTTTGACTCCTCGGCTCTCAAAACGTTGCAAGACGGGCAGTTCTCCAAGGCAAAGCTGCTTTCTTCCAAAATAGTTTTTTTTGGGGGGGGGATGAGGGGGGCGCTGGGTAAATTTAAAAAGTTGAAAAAAGTGGTGGAAAGATTGCAGGCAGATTGTCCTAGAAAGTCAGTTGCAACCTCTCCTTTCAACTCCATGGCAGGATTTCCAACAAATTCAAGTCGGTTCATAAAGCCAGGTTCTTTTTCTGCCCCCATTCCTCCCCCCACCTGATAATAACTGCACAGGAGGGTCTTCAAGATGCTCCCATCTGCACAAACCATACGGTAACTGCACCGTGCTGGCCAAACCCAGATTCCTCTTGATGTAAAGATAACCTCTGCAATTTAAAATCCCCCCCCCGCCCCAATGCCCTCTTACGGGATGTTCGGAAACCCGGTGGAATATTGATCTAACGGTTCTTAATTGCTTGTTGTAAATACAGCTTGCACCCTTCAATATTTATCGACGGTGTGTGTTTGGTTTAATTCAAAAGCACCCCGTGAATGAGGAAGATAAACAGGAGCCCCTTTGGCAGGGGCGGGGGGGGGGGGAAACACCTTCAGGAAACTAAAGGGACGATTCCAGCCCACCTTATTAAAACCCTTTCGAAAATTCATCTGCTGTTTAATGAGCGATCTCCATTTTTCAGAGACGTTTCCCTCGAAAAGGCCGCTGCAGAACTATGCCCCAGCTTCTTCACATGACTGATACTCTCATCACCAACCAGCCTGAACTCTGGTCAACTTTCTAAATGAGATTTTATTGGAACTGATTAGAGTTAGATAAATGGGCAGCTCTGCTAATGTATTATCCCGTTTTCAATTACAGTGTATGTATAATCATACGCATTTCTTTTTGGATAGTATGACATTTATGTGACAGCCCTCGGATGAGATAGACTCTCTGTTTACAGAATGGTTTTTTTGCTCTGTTGTTAGGTGAAGCCGGGGCTTCCGCTCCCTATCTCATAACTCTAGATATGCCTAGGATCTTTTTCTAAAAAAAGATCTCCTTGAATCTGCCCATTTGGGACACAACACAGGTTGCATTCTTCTTCTGCAATCTGACCCTGTTTGGGGTCCAACTGCTGCTGATTGCAGTAGGCACGAAGGCAATATGGAACCCCCATGCTTAGAAGCAGTCTATCTTATTCCTTGGTTTTAGAGAGGTTTTGTTTTTTTTTAAATTGGAACATACAGCTACATTCATACAAATTAACCACAAACCACACGTTAGTGTTTTCTGTAAACTGTGGTTGATGGCTCCAGGGTGCATGGGAATATAGGCAATTGCAGATGATTCACTAAGTGGGTTAAACTATGGTTTAGTGCAATATGTGATCCAAGCCTTAATATTTAGGCAGTTTTTCCACTAAAAACAAAACAAAACTCTAAGCCCCCAATATGGAGCAAATGAAAGTTGTTTAGCCTGGCCATAAATGCTTGTTTGCAAATCACGGGGACTGCGTTCACACCCCATACTAAACCAGAAACAAGCAAGTGCATTATGGCTTAATGTGGGTTTAAACTGAAGCACGGTTCGGGGATGGGGGCCGCTCTGGGCCCTTGCTTGTTTCTTGCACGCTCCCCCCAATATTTCCCCTTGCAGTTGCAGCCAGGGTTGTCAGGAACACAACCAGGGCCCCCTTTTTGTAGAGTTGCTCCCCCTGTTTGAGCAGAAATCTTTCTTCCGCCCAACTTTCCCTCTGCCTTCACCTATACTTGACTCTACAAGTTCTTTCAGGAACCGGCCATTAAGACAGCTCTTCTTCCAATTGGAAATTCTTCCGCTCGGATACAATCATGCAAACAACTGGCAGAATTTATTTAACCTTCAGCCAACTGCTCAGCCGAGCTGAAATTATTGATAGCCCCTCGGTAATAATCAAGATGGAGAGGTTCAACCGGGAGGTTTCCTCGGCCCCCCCGCCCAGCTTCGCCAGAGAGCCACTGAGCTGGGAACGCGGCTCCGAATGCCATCTCCGCTCCCATCACTTGGTCAAGGAACTCGGCTGCGGGTGGGAAATAAAACTGTTTAGCCGCGGCCATCCCCCAATCCGTCACGGGGGTAATGGCGTTTCTTCGGAGTCAGCTCGCATGTGAGGACAGATACATCTCCCCGACAGCTTCTAAGAGAGCCTTAAGCCTCCGCATATTGTTTTGTAAAGGTAAGGATCGGCTGGTGATGTATGGCCGGCACAGGCCACTGAAATCAATTTTGCAACGTGGAGCCGGTAAAGTTAATCTCAATCCAGGAAACCCAGTGGGACGCGTTGATGGAATATTCATTTCTACAGGCAGCAGTAGGGGTATCTCCTCCAATGCAGCCCGGTTACCTTTTCGGAGAGGATGGACACTTCTTCCCCCTCCTTTGCTCCCTGTAAAAAAGGTGATTTTCTTAGGGCTGCACAATTTAGTAAGTTTGCCCTGGAGATGAGTCACTGGTTGATGGGTGTTTTCTGCCCCCCCCCCATAACAGGAAAGGACATTTACAAGAAGACTGGGTGATCTTTTGATGGCCAACTGCCACCCAGAACATTTGGGTGTGTGAGAGGTCATGACGCTAAATGTCCATGGCCCCATCAAGGAGAACGGATTTTCTATTTGTACAAGTGGAAACCGTGGGGTGGCAGGTTATCACCCTGACTTAAAATGTGCTTCTTAATATTAGAAAGGGTGGGTGTGCCTGTTCTCCAATTCTCCCTGCCTGCTAGAGGTGCTTGAATGCATCCTGATGCTTGTTAAATGACTGCCCGTGCTTCTGTGTTCTGTGACATGCTAACGTCGCCACTCAAAGGGTCTCGTCACCTTTCCCAGAGTCTTTAGAAGTTATATCTCCAAGAAGGACAGTGGCTGCATCTTGTCAACCTTCAATGAGATACACGCTAGTGTGTTGCGCCCCCTGCCTTCTGTTGCAGCTTATCTGTAAATGCACCCATGTGCCACTATGCATCTGTTTCTGCTACTACAAACCCCCATCTTGCTTTTTGAAGGGAGACAGGAAATATGGCAAGGAGCAAGGCGGAGAGGAAAGGGAGGGTGAACCTTTTGACCACCTGCTGCCTCTCTGATCCAAATGTCCCACTTTTGGAAATATTAAAGGGGAATTCTGTGATAGGAGATACGATTTAGAGTGAGAAGAAAAGGGGGGGGGAAAGAAAATTAAACTCTAAAGCCTCCAGATTTCCCAGATGTATAAAGACACACTCATATATTACAGTACTCCTATGCATGTTGGCATATAATGTTTAGCTAGACCAGTATTTCTCAACCTTGGCAACTCTAAGATGGGTGGACTTCAACTCCCAGAATTCCAACAATTTGCAGGTTTGCAGCATTGCTAAAGAGTTGTAGCTAGTACCTAACAGGCAGCAACCAAGTCTTCCTGGAATACAGGTCATACTCATTTAGCGACTGCCTCATTTAATGACTGTTTGCAGATATGACAATGATGAAAACATAACTTTGCAACCAGTCCTCACATTGACAACCTTCACAGGTCTGCAAAGTAAAGGAAAGCTAAGTCAGATCGTAAGCACCGTCGCAGTTTCGCTGAACGACCATTTCGCTGAACAACTGAGTGGCCGGTCCCTGTTATGGTCACTAAACAAGGACAACCTGTATTTAAAAGCTTCCAAGGATCCACATTGTGTTCACGGTATGAGGAGGAGGAGTGCGGGCTTCAGGAAATCCACAGCCTCAGACTGCTCTGTCCTGCAGCTTAGGAATTCTCGACACGAAGTAAAGGGGCTGGCCTCCTCTCCCCCCTCCCCAATTTGAATTGGGATCCCACTGAAAGAGAGCAGGGGAAGATTAGCCCAATCTTTCTCCCATCCAGCAACTGGGCGTCCCCTCCCTGGTTGCGTTCTCATCACAAGTTTAATCTGCCAGCTGGATTATGCCAACCTGTCATAAAAGAGACGGAACCACAAAACTAATAAAAAAAGCCGTGTTCCTGCCACGCAAGCCAAGGTTGCAACTAACCAAGGTTAGCATGATATATGAACACCCACACTAAGCTGGCAAGGAGTTAGAATGGGGCATTGCCTTGAAGTAAATGGGTGGGTGGGAATCTGTTGCCCGGTTCAGCCCGTGCAATGGTGTTCTTCCGCTGAACTCCTACTGGTGCCCTTTGCGTTAAGTACTCTGCACTTACCCTAGAAACGCATGCCAGAGTGGCGATAGATCTTGCCTATTAAGCACCCCGGGGACCAAGCCGGTGGGCCTGACTTGATAGGCAGATGCATCAATTTCAGGGGAGGATGAAGTGCTCCTTGGAGCAGAACCCGTCTCTCCAAGCCCCTTTGCAAAAGGGGACACCCACTCCAGGATTTCATGAAGAATAATTGCCTGCCCTTCTCTGGGTGGGCCCTTTTATGGTGCAGAAGACCGGAATCTGGAAACTCCGCTAGCTTTGGCACGGCTGGAGGCAGGCTAACAACAGACCAGCCCTAGTCTAGGCAAGCACCCCATGGCCTTCGAAACCGAAGATGGAAAGTGGACCACTGGCTTCCAGGAACATAGGAGGGAGGTGAACGCACACAATCACACACAGATATCCTTCTCCGCTTTCCCAGCGTTCAAGACTGGTGCAGGATGTGTCTGGCACATGGATCGTGTGGAAGCAATGATGCTTTCTCAGAAAGGTTGGTGTCCACCACTGCCACCACCAGCAACTCATTTCTCTACTCCATCTCAGTGCAACGGGCAGCTCGCATGCAGACGTATTGATTCATGCCAAGGGTGATCCTAGAGCAGTGTTTCTCAACCTCAGCGACTTCAAGATGGGTGGACCTCAGCTCATACTGGCTGGGGAATTCTGGGAGTTGAAGTCCACTCATCTTAAAGTGGCCAAGTTTGGACAACACTGGTCTATAGGAAGGGATGGAGATTCTTAGTCCAACCCACTTCTTCTGCACCAAAAAAGCTTTATGTCACACTGAAGACCTCCCCAAGCGGGAAGACGTGACTCCTGTCCAAGAGTTGTCTTTCCCTTCCTCAAAGCTCCACCCCTTGATATAATCTAACCTACCAGGAGATGTAAAGATCTGACTGTGGTCCAAGATCTAGATTAAGCTCCCCACCTTGGCCTCAGACAGGACTGTGGCCGGGCTGAAGAATTCTGGAGGCCTCCCATTTCCCTTACGAGGAGGAGGAACTTGTCCAACTTTCTTGATGAGATGCAAGAGTTGGGAAGGGCTTTTGTTGAAGACAATGGTAATTGGGATTAATCGTGACAGTTTGCAAAGGCAGGCTTTTGCCTTCCTGTTTGTCTTTCTTCAAGAAAGGTACTTCATCAGCATCATTTATCAGTGTCATGTGTGGGGGTGTGGGGGGGGGATGAATATCTCCTGCTGGGGATCCCACTGAAACTTCAAAACACATTTAAATCCCATTAACCACTGTCCCACTGAAGAGGAAGTAGATTTAATTGGGAGCCAACATCCATTCTAAGCCTCTTGCTGGAGAGGGAGAACCTTAAAAATAATGAACAGAAATCTCTCTTTACAGCACTAGACAAATACTTTATAAATATCAGCTTTGCTTGCCCGATGTCAACATCAGCTTTACAAAGCCCTCCTCGTGGCTTGTACACTGAAGCATCCCCCCCAGACTTGGAAGTTTGAAAAGTGAGTCAAGGATCACGACAGTTGTAAAGGCCAGCTCTAAAATTTGATCTGCCAAGAGAGAAATTCAGGGTGTGCCTTTATATGCCAGGGATTTGAGAAAACCTATGCGTGTGAAGACGGCCAAATCTTCTCCAGTTGCGAGACAGATTTTCCCTGCCTTGGAAAGTGAAGTCAGGGTGAAATAGAAAGCGGGGCGGCTGATGGATGATTTCGGATTACAAGCAGTGATCCTTTCCAAATTCTAATAGAATTATGCTTTAATTACGGCTTGTCTCATGACACGACACCAGGTGGGGAAGGAAACCCTTCCGACAGCTGGGCATTTTATTTTAAAGACTTGGAATAAAGTTCTGGAGCAAGTCTATTCATGGATGTTGTTCCTGATATTTATTTATCTTATTGAATTTAGAGGCTGCCCGGCTCCATTCAGCTCTGGGCGGCTTGCATAATAAAAGATAATAAAAACAAGAAGATGGCCATGAAAATTCCCGGGCATCCTGGAGATTTATATTTAGGATCTGCTGCCTTAGCTGTTCCAGGAATACCGGGCAGGGTTCCTCCTCTGTTGATTGATCTTTGTCTGCACACCTTTTTTTTTCAAGCATCCCAAGGGTTAGAACAGCGTTTCCCAACCTTGGCAACTTTAAGACGAGTGGACTTCAACTCCCAGAATTCCCCAGCCAGCATGGCTGGCTGGGGAATTCTGGGAGTTGAAGTCCACTCATCTTAAAGTTGCCAAGGTTGAGAAGCATTAGAGGCTTTGTTCTGAGGTTCTTGTATCATTTGGATTCGTTCAGACAAGATTACCGGCCCCGGTTTTCCACCAGCGAAAGGCACAGAGACCCAGGCAGGTGGCAATCAACAGACACAAGCCAGAATTAACACTCTGGCACAGCCTTCCGCCCCCTGGCATCCAAGGCTGGACTACAAACACCATAACGATGCCGGGGGGAAGGTGAAAGGGGCTGTAATCCATCTATACAGAGAGCGCCCGTTTGGAAAAGCGGCTCTAAGGACAAGGAGGGAGCACGGATCAGTGCATAATCGGCAAGAGAGTGTCCTGTTCACAAGGCTGTCTCCCCGAAGCGCATCAACGGGGCTTGGAGGCCTGACGGGAATCTGCAATTGCTTTCTTCAACCCCCCCATCCCATCACACCCCCCCCCCCCCGGTGTAAAGACAGACAGACTGACTCTGAGCCACAGAGCTGGGATGGAGACTTAAACCCTGCGGTTCACAGGGAGCAGCCTCTGCCAAGGGTTGAACACTCGCAGGTGTGTGTGTGTGCATAAATCACCGCCATGTTCACCCCCTTTGCTCGTTCCAGGAAAAAAAGGAAGCCTCCATGAAGGCCATTACGTTTTTCTACACCGTTCCCTACTTCGTCACTTCACCTTTAAGGATAATGTTATTTGCAAGAAGAAGCCCAAAGAAACCTGGGCGGTGCACGTGTCCCGTTTGTGCCAATCTGGGGCTGGGGAACTTGAGCCCGAGCTCGGCGAACGTGCGAGCCATCCGTCCCCGAAACAAGCCTTTAGCAACTGGAAAAGATGGGAGATAATTGGGAGGAGCAAAAAAAAAAATTTACAGCATCAACAATAACAGATACTCGACCGTTCTGCACAGCATAATAGACCTTTAATGTATTCCTTCTGTCGGCATTGTGTATCTGCGTGATAATTTTATGTGACAGTGTAATTAAATTGGAAAACAATTCCCATTTCCTATGTCTTTTACCTATTTATCATCATTTATTTCTTTACTTTCACCCCCTGCCATAAACATTATTGTTAGAAGAGTTAAATAAGTTAAACCAATGCAATTACTTTTACAGATTGAAATTAACTTCATATATCAATTTATACCCGATTCCCAGCTCTCTGCCCTGGATTTGCTGGACTATATTTACGATGTCACTGTGGTTTCTGTGTTTGCATTCGTTTTTGAGTAATGATCTGTGTGTTAAAAGCTGACATTTTAACAGTATTTTCAAACATTTTCATTCATTATCAAATAACCATTTGTTACACTGTGGCAATTTCAAACCATTTACTGGACCCCCCCTTGCCCATTGCTAAACAATGATTAATCAACCACGGTGCAAATTTTAATGCTTATCACAGCAAATAGAGAAAGTCGCATTAGACAGTGACTTGGCTCCCGGCTGGGTCCAAATTTTTTTTCTTCTTCTTCTTCTTCTTCTTCTTCTTCTTCTTCTTCTTCTTCTTCTTCTTCTTCTTCTTCTTCTTCTTCTTCTTCTTCTTCTTCTTCTTCTTCTTCTTCTTCTTCTTCTTCTCCTCCTCCTCCTCCTCCTCCTCCTCCTCCTCCTCCTCCTCCTCCTCCTCCTCCTCCTCCTCTAAATTCCTGATGAGACATTCAGTGTGAAATGTTTTGCGTATATATATATATATATATATATATATATATATGTATATGTATATGTATATGCGCAAAACATATCACACAATAATATATATGTATTAAAACAAGCTGGAGAAAAGCATCAAGCAAGACATTCTTCTTGGGGAAACCCGCGGATCCCTCGGTGGACCTCACGGGTCTGTTTCCCGGCTTGCGCTCACAACTTTCCCAACCGAACACAACTTTCAAAGGCTCGATTGTCCAACTTCCTCAGAATTGCCGCTCTTGCTACTTCCCCACGTTCGGCTCCCGAGAAGCAGCTTCTTAGCTCTGCACCCTCCCCTGCTGCTCCTCCCTAGGGTCATAAGCTCCCCGAGGCAGGGCACGGTTTTGGTGCCAGGCGCTGGGGAAAGGCTGCGGATGTGCCCGGCGGGCAGCCTTTGCCAGCTTCCAGCAGAGAAGCAGCGCGTCCGAGCGACACCTGAGGAGGAACCGGAAGAAAAGGCGGTGGAACTGGAGCCCCAACCTGGCATCGGAGAGGAAGCAGTTCAGCACTAGGTTGCCACATCATTGCTTAACCATGGTTTATTGGCTGGGTTCACACGATGCTCTAAGCCAGGGTTTCTGAACCATGGTTTATTGGCTGGGTTCACATGGTGCCCCCACGCCAGGGTTTTTCAATCTTGGCAACTTTAAGAGGTGTGGACTTCAGCTCCCAGAATGCCCCAGCCAGCATGCTGATTAGGGCATTCTGGGAGTTGAAGTCCACACATGCTGGCTGGGGCATTCTGAGAGTTCACACACATGCTGGTTGGGGAAACCTGGGAGTTGAATGCACACATCTTGAAGTTGCCAAGGGTGAGAAAGGCTGCTCTAAGCCACCAAACCTACACAATGCGAAGCCCGGAGCAAACAGATGTGGGTTAATCTGACGTGCGAAGGCAGCCAGTTCGGGGCCCGCTCGTTCCTGCAGCTGGCTGCCCACGTGCCCATTTTCCACTCCTGCCATGCATTTGTTCCACTTCTCTTTCCGACTGAAACGCAATTCTTGGGGTGGGGAGCAGCCTGGCCCGGCTGATTGGAAGGAAAGAGAAGAACGCCGCGCCCCACGAACAGAACGGAAATGGATCTCTCTCTTTCCTCCTTAGCGCCCGTTTCTTCGCCCCGGAGCCCCAGGGTCCCTGAGCGCCACCCAGCCCACCTCAGGGAGAACGATGGCGGGGAGGCACCAGGAGAGGTCGGCGAGGAGGAGATAAACGGAGCCTCCCCGGGGGCTGAATGGCCATTATTTGCCTTTGCCGAGCCAAGGGGAAGCAGCCCGCGGTCCTGGATCCGACTTCCCCTCCTCGCCAGCCTGGCGCAGAGCTGCCCTTTCCTAATTAGCCATGTGTTTGCTGCAACTCAAACACCTTGTTAACGGCGCGAACGTAGCATGCAAAACGAACCCTGGAGATGCTGGGAGCAGCAAGGCGGTGGGCCAATTAAGCCCCCCCCGTACGCGGTGCCTCACAATACCAGGGTGCGCAGCTGCTCCCACGGCCTGCCCAGCTTCACCCCACCAAACAGGTTTGACCTGCCGTGGCCTCCCGAGAGGGTGGCGATCTCTCGGCAGCACGAGAGAGGGCCGTGAGCCGTTTCCCGGGCCGCTTTCCACCAAAAGCGAACGGGAAGGGGCCAAGCTTTTCCCGGATGGGCTACGATGCGATGCAAACTGATTTCAAGGCAGATTTCCACGTCTAACTTTGTGTGGGGAAGCCCACGAGCCGGGCAGACTGTCCACTTTCCGTACATTCCCCATCTGCTTCCACAAATGGGAAGAAGGGGGCATCAGAAACGGGCTGCAACACTCTCTGGCATCCCTAGGGGGCAGCAAGCAAAACCTCCTGCTGCCCCCTAGGGATTCGTCTGGAGTACTGCAGCCCAGAACTCGTCGCTTCCCGCCTCTTCCCTGACTTGTTCTCTGCATCACCTCTAAATGCTTCCCGGCTTTCCCTTTCTGCATGTTCAGGATCGGCCTGCCATCCTGTGGACAAAGCAAAACGCTGCATAACGTGATTTGAAACAGCAGATCTTGCCCAGGAAAGAAGAAAAAACAGCAACAGCAACACCGAACTGAGGGCCTTGCAACAAACAGAGAAAGAGCATTGTTCCAAATAAATCTTGCCTTTCAAAGCCGAGCAAGAGTCTTAATAGGTTGATGGAGCCTCCACGTCAGGGGCAGTCTATCTGACGTTCTGCTGGTCGGTGACTCTGCAGGGAGATCTCCGTTGCTGGATTACAGGGAGACCTTCGGGCGCTTTTTATGCTCCATTGGGGCGGCGTTAAGACGACCGACTGACCGACTGCCAGACAAATCTGGATTATGAAGTCCCCGTTTACCAGCACTTCCGTGAAACAAACCGACATTCTGCCGTTGTTGCGCAACAGCAACAATCGTGCGCCTTATTAAAGAGCAAATCATGTTTGAGAGGAGCAGACGAAAAGGGCAGATCTCCGCCCAGGGCTTGCATTTGGAAATGCTGCGCCGCAGAAGGAAGGAAAGGGAAACGGGGGGAAAATATCTTGCCATATATAACTTTAGGGCAGAGTTTCTCAACCTTGGCAGCTTGAAGATGGGTGGACTTCAACTCCCAGAATTCCCCAGCCAGCCTAGCTGGCTGGGGAATTCTGGGAGTTGAAGTCCACCCATCTTCAAGCTGCCAAGGTTGAGAAACTCTGCTTTAGGGAATGTTCGGTCTGGAGGGTACCCCACGATTTTTCCTGGCCTATTCAGGAATTAAGCCCCGCTGCACGAAGCGACCGCATTCCCACAACACGCTAACCCTGGTGACTGAGTTCGCTCACTTGTCCGTGTCCCTACAATACGCCGAATCATGCAGCCCAACTCAATGGCCATGATCCCAAAAAGAGCTAATCAAGAGTGGGTGTAAACGGAGTAACTGAATACATGAACGAACACAGGTTAACCCTAACCAAGCTTCGACTGTCGTGTGAACGCGGCCGCCGGTCTTCCTCTGACTTGGTTAAGCGGGGTGTTGGGTGAATTCACCCGCAGGGTTTCCCAGACCGGCTCTGGCTGCATGCAGACAGTCACTCAGGGTGCAAGACCTGAGCGTGCAATCAATCCATGAATCTGGCACCCTTCCTCCTTGCCCATCTGCAACCTGGCGCCCGGCGCTGCACAGATCCAAGCCCGGGCGGCTGTATTTGCATAGGCCACGCCCGCCGTCTTATAGGCCACCCCCATTGGCCGGCTTGGGAGAAGAAAGGGCGACGGGCGAAGAGAATCTTCGCTTCAGGCGCATGCGCAATTTCTCCGCCCGGCTTTCCCACGCTGAGGCGAGCCACGCTCGGCGCATGCGCCCTCGAGTTGCCCCGCCGCCGCCGCGCCCTTCCTGGCGCCGGACAGTGCGCAGGCGCAAATAGCGGGTCTCTCCGTTCGCTAAGGGAGCTCCCTCCTGCTTCCTGTTTGGTCACGTGCTCTTCCGGGGCAGGGTCGCCACCTTCGGGAGGGGTCGTTCCGGCCGGCTGCGGGAGACCGAGAGCGGGAACGCGCTGAGGTGACGCCTCTCCCCCAGGCCGGTCAGTCTGGGGGGGATTATTATGGGATGCGGGGGTCTCGGAGCCGGGAAATGGGACGGAGGGGGTCCTCCGCCTTCAGGCTGGCTGTCAGCCGACGCCCCTCTCCTGCGCCGCCGAAGATCCTTGGCCAGCTGGATTTCTACCTGCAGGGAACCTGCGCTGTCTGCTTCCTTCCCTCCTCAGAGCGCAGGAAAAATCCACACGGGCGCTTTCGGCTGCTCGCGTTTCGGCTGCGGTCGCCTGTGCCGGCTCCGTCCCGTCGCCAACCCGTCCCGGGCCGTCCCGATCGGCGCCGTGGAAGGGCGGGGCGAGCCCCCCGGTGGGGCGGGGCCGGCGGTGGCCCTCCCGCCGGTTGGCTCATTGGGGGCCCCTTGGCTGGATTCTGAAGGGGCTGCCTTGAGGGCGGAGGGAGATTCCTCTGCAGGTCCGAGGACCCCTGGGGTCCCCCAAGACCCTCTCGGGGGTCCGCGACATCAGGGCGTGGAAGGCGTGTGCAAAAAACGTAGAACCAGGTCACTCTTCTCCTGATTATTTTTCTATTTGTTAGAAAAACAGAACGTTTTTCATGACAAACATTTTATTTAGGTTAATATCCAAGGGGGTTGACATCATTGTTTTTAGATGATTCAATAAGTAAATCTTCTATGAATGCGCCAGGATTAATTCTGAATATGGTAAAGATCGATAAATATCACCCATACAAACAAAAGACCTTTTGGGGTCCTCTGTAGTTTTTAGAAGTGGGAAGGGGCCCTGGGAGCAAGATGTTTAAGAAACACTGTCCTATAGAATGGCGCTTTCTCCCCAGTAAGTCAGTTCAGGAATGAAACTTCACCTGTGAAGGGTAACTGAAGCTTTTGCGGGATCTGAATCCACACCCAAGGGCCTGCTGCAACTCCCATCATCCTTGCCCTATCTCCCATCATCCTCAGCTAGTACAGCCGTGAACCCAGTTGCAGAAGGCTCGTTCAGGCCGTTGGAGGCAGAGCGCATGAGCTCTCAAACGCCTTTGGCTTTTAAGCATGATGGATTGTGTTTCTCTGTGTTACCATGGCAGAGCTTCTGTGATCTCTTACATTAATACCTTGTATTGTTCATATTATAGTAGTGAATTCATTAGTAAACCAGTGACTACTATCACTAAGATACATAGATTCTCTTTTCCTTTTTAGTTTGTGTTTTTAGTTTGTACTTAAATTAAAAAAAAAATTTTTTTAAGATTAAAGATCGTTTTGCAACAAAAATAAAGATATTGAATTAAAACAACATGACGGATTCCGCTGTATAACAAGGACAGGGTAGATTCTTACTTCCCCCGAGGTTTGGCTTTAAAAAAGGAGAGAATGAGAAGAAAAATGGCATTAAGGAAAGGTTGGTGTGCTGTAGGGATTAGGAGATTATTGCATGGTGCCATGAAATACCCCAGTTTTCTTGAGCCTTAAGATGTAGCCTCAGGCCTTGAACATATGCTGGGATGAAAGATTGTGCTAGATGGTGTTACAGAGGTGATGGAAGCTGTTTCTCCTTCAGAAGGGAAGTGGAAGGGTGTCTTGCAATAACTGGTGCTTTGTGGAGAAGGGGGTTAGCATCCTGAGAACAGGCAGTTCCTCCTATGTTAAACCTGAAATTTCTGTTCCTCCCCCCGCCCCCCAATGGGGAATTGGTCATATTTCAAATAGAATCTGGAGCACATTGATCCTAAAGTTTATAATTGTTCACCTATGTAAAATGACTTTTTTTAAAAAGACATCACTGATGCTTCCTTGGAAGAACGTGGGCTGTTATCCTAAACAACGGGGCAACAAGATCCTGTCACTGTTTATCTAAAACTTTATCCAAATTCAGTTAGGTTCAACTCCCATTGAGTTTGCATAAAACGTGAGGCTCCAAAATTAGTTGCTGATCTCAGTAGAGACTGATGAATCAGAATCCTAGGACGTATGTGAAAGTAAGCTTCAGGACTTCTGTGCCTTTTATGGCTAGGTTAAAGACAATCCTCTAAAGAAGTTGTTCATCCTGACAAACAAAATACAGCGTATGAGCAACCTGCTTTTCCACCATCAGATTGTCCAAGCAGTATGCTTTCCTGTACCTGAAGCCTCCTCAACTGACTCCCTTCCCGAGCAGCAGGAGAAGCTGTGCAAACCGTGCTGGATTTAGGCTAAAAGTCCCAGAGCAAATATACTGTTCAACAGCCACAAGCAATAATTGTAGTCTGCTGGATGGAGCTCAGCTATTATGAAATCTTCAGTGTGGCTTCCTGCTCAACCATTCTAATGGAACTAGAATTACTCAAAATCTGTTTCCTCCAGGGCTTGCATAGGCAGAAAACTCACTTTCAAGGGAGTATGATTAATATCCTTTTAGAGTTTGCCCAGTCGCCAGTCATTGCTGGCCACGCCCAAAACTGTTGTTGCCTATCTAACCATCCTGGGGGTTCTTCCCTGGCTCTTCCTAAGAGAAGCAATTGTAAGAAGAGCAGGTAGAGGGTTTGCCAGGGCTGGAAGACACTCTCTGCCCCTTACAACAATGGTTAACTCGCCATTTATAGGATCAGTGGCAGTTTTGCTGAGTTGCTCCCACAGGGTATCCCAGCTGTATAAGTTGCCGAACCTTCCTCCCATGCTGGAGTAGAGGGTGTGATGGAGGTCACTGCACAACCATTTACTGCAAACTGGGAGGCACAGTTGGTGCCCATGGCAGGTGAAGTTGTTGAAATCAGATGATGTAGAATGTGCTCTCAGGTCTGAGGGCCCTTTTTTCCCCAGGTCTGCCTGAACAGGGCACCCAGAGATGGCTGCTGAATGAGACTATGGAAGAAATGAGGACTTGACTCAGAAGCTTTGTGCTTGGTGTATCTCTTTTACTTGCATTGCCAATACTGGTAATGTGTAGCAGGTCTTTTCCTTTATGCATATGTCCCCTGTGTGATGGGCACTGTCTTTATAGGATGAGAACAAATTTCCAAACAAATGCATAAAGGCACTCTCTGAGAAAATGCATTGTTGGCTGTAGATTCACCAGAAATTGAGAAATTGCTGCTGTTTTTGTATAAATGCATTGTCCTGTTCCAGTTTCTTCTGTGCTTAGATGCTTAATCAGAATTTCATAGGAAGTCATTTCTGTCGTGACTAAGCACTTCTTTAACAGAAACATATTTTATAGTTCCTAACATCTCCCACAATAATAAAGAACTCTGGATCAAGAAGGATCTGCATCAGCCATTGAGGCAAAACTGAGGATGGAAGGAGTTGAACTTAAGGAAGAGTGGCAAGATGAAGATTTTCCAAGGTAAGGCTTAGCTGACTTGTTCTGGTCCTCTTTTGCTGGAAAATGGTATGAGCTATTGTCTGTATATAGGTAGTCCTTGACTTATTTGTTCAGTGACTGTTCGAAGTTACGAACGTGCTGAAAAAAGTGACTTATGATCAGTGCCCGAAGTTACGGCCGTTGCGGTGCCCCCACGGTCGCATGATCAAAATTCGGGTGCTTGGCAGTCCGCCTGCACTACGACTGCACGTCTCCCCACCTGCCTATCTCCCCCCATCTACGCCCTTTTGCTGCCCTGTGCTCCGCTGCCCTAGCTGACCTTCACTGTCTTCTTGCTTCTGCTGCTGCTGAGGTGTGCCTGGCCTGAACGTTGGCTGTGAAAGAAAAAAAAGTTATGCAGAGTGCAGCTATAACCACAGTTCTTGTCAAAAGTACACAGCAGCATTAGAGAGATTTAAAGGATGCAATGTCCTTATCTTGTTCTCCAAAGAAATCCAGCCAGAAGTTATAAAAAATATCTGGTTGTTTATTGAGAAAAATAAAAACTACATAAAATACAAGTTTCATGCAAAACATAGAAAAAATCACTTCTTCTCATATATGTGGCATCCAAGACTTATCCACTACACAAGTTTAACAAAGTCTCTAGCCAAAAACTCTCAGAGAAGAGGTACGCTACTTGGTTATTAGTTACTACTACATAACCTATAAAACTGATTACATGATGGCTAAAATCCTACTGAGCAGTGAGACATGTAATCCTCACACTTTATTGACACTATCCACCACCCCTTGAGTAACTAGCATACAGACGCCGATAGATGGCAGTAAATAGCAGTATACATGCACACTAACAAAAATAACTGCAGGTGGCCTGTTTATGTAGTCTAAACAATGTTTGGAGATAGCGAGGTGCATTTCTTCCCATGAGAAAATCCTAACCAAAAAAGCCAAAAGCAGCCCCAGGGTTGTGGCATGCCAAAAAGCCTCTTTGCAAAAAGCTTCTGGGCGGGGCGGGGCTGGCCTGGGTTTTTGCTTTGTGCTGTGAAAAAAAAGTCAAAAGCAGCCCCGGAGCCACCGTGTGCCAAAACATCCCTTTGCACCATGTTCCCGGGCTGGGTCTTATGTAGACTTGTGTTGGAATAGCCAATACATTCAGTCTTCCTGAAGGAGGTTTCCTTTTAATAGGGATTGTTCTGTGACCCTGTGGCAAATCAGCAGGTTCAACTACACATTACACAGATCAGCAGCTAGTCTGTCTGTTTGTGGATGTCCCTGTTTCTGAGCATGGTCTCTTTTTGTGTTCAAGTTGTTTGCAAAGTCCACTGTTGTATAAGAAGTTATCAGTGTCCCATAGAGTTATAAAAAAGGAAATAGGAAGGGAAGCAACTTTTATCTTGACTATAATGTCTGTTCTCTGTCCCAGACCTTTGCCAGAAGATGACCATATTGAAGCTATGTCTGATCCAGCTGAAAGAGGGGACCAATCTGGTAAGTTGGAGTAGGCAATTTGATGCCGTCAAGATATTTTGAACTTGGCCTTGGGGCTAAGGCTGCTGGGCAAAAGTTGATGTCCTGCCTGCCACTGTAAAGTTATATTTTTTAAAAATTAAAGATATGAGGGATATGCTGCTTGATCTCATAGTCTTTTCTAGAAAGTGATGGAACAAGAATAAGAAACTGCAGTGGAACACTTCAGAGATTCTGATGTTCCACCTCAGATTTTGTTTTGCCTGATATTCCACTGACCAGTTCCAGTACTGTAGAAGTGGGCAAAACATTTTGATGTGGAAATTCTCCAGCCTTGAGATGCTCTGTTTTCTTTAGAAGTTTTCCAACCTTGGAACAGGCTGTGGCAGTCTTCCCAGAAGTGGTCTGGCCCTGAAATTGGCTGTCATAGTTGTGAAAGCATTTTGAAATCAGACTACCTTTGATAAGGTCAGAACACTTCAGTAAGGATGGACCGGGATGTTCAGGGCCAGTAGGGTCCAAACGTATTCATAAAGGACACAGAATAGAGTGTTTTTTTTATGAAGCATACTGTCCACTGGCTTTATTAGAATAACTAAAGTTGTGTATACTATCTTTGTTGAAATTTCAGAACTGATTTCAAATAGAATAAAATCAGTCTTGTATTCATTTAATTATAGAACTGTTGCGCATACAATTAATTTGTTATCTTCCCCTACCTTTCAACCTGTTAGAAATTAATGGCAACAAAGTTAAGAAGAAACTAATAGCTCCAAATATAAACTTGACTTTGGATCAGAATGAAGAATCCATTTTGTCTGGGTTAGAGGAGAGTGGAGATATCGACCTGGATGATATTGACACACCATCTGAGAACAGTAATAATGAGTTTGAGTGGGAAGGTAAGTTTTTTTTAATAGTAATGAAGTTTTGTGCTTATGTATGTTTCCTCTTGCTGGTTATGTTGGGTTAATGTCCCATTGACTTCTAGATGACTGACTTGTAGTTGCCTACGATAGTTTCCTTGGATCGGATTTTTTTACAGCAGATGTAGGCAGACTTCACGGTTTTGTTGACTGGGCACTAGAACAAAATGATAGTTCAGATGGCAAAGACAGCTGCCAGTTGCTTCCGAAGAGCCCTGCCCCAAACCTGCCAGTAGAGGAACGAAGGAACAGCTCTGTATCTGAGGTTCTAGGCCTTGGGGGGTACAAAACGTGCCATCCTGGAACATTGTGACCTTGAACCAGACCCATTTTGGAAGCAGTTTGACTACAGAATGGAGCCGTTCTGAATTGTCTGTAAAAAGAGTCCATTGTAAGGTGTGCAGGACATTTACAATGACCAGTTCTGGGGTCACAGCATTCCAGGGTGGAAGGTATTGTGTACTTCTATTCTGAAGCTCAGGGGTTTTACTCTCGGTAGGTCTCCCCTTTATAGCACTGGATTTTTTTTAAAGCTGTGAGGTTAACCATACCTGTGCTGGCTTGGATCAGTTTGGACAGCAGTGCCATTATTGTCTCAAACAATCATCTCAAGTAAGAAATGCGGGCACTTCTTTTCCCTCTGCCTACAGCTGCTACCCTTATGCAAGCCTCTTTTTTGGGGGAGAGATTAGAGATTTGACCATGTGTAGAAATGTAAGATTAGGGGGAGGCTGAAAAATATTCTTTATTTGCAAGTAATTCAAACTGAGCTGTGGATGTACAAAGGGGACGGTGTGTATACCTATTGGAAAAAATAAGTTTATATTGCCTTGGTTGAGTCTGCTTGGGAAGAATGTCCTTTCCTTTGGTCTGCTTCATATTCTCCTGGGTTTGTAGGGTGATACCTTTGTATTTTACAGTGCTAACTGGGGTGAATTTGGTGATGTTTAACCGAGACAGCTGATAGTGTGTGGATGTCAGTTAATGTAGTTATTAGAACGAGAGTTCTAAAAACAGAATAGTTGGCCAATTCTCAGAAGTCCATAGACGTTTCTTAACCTGGCGTAGCTAACAGCCTCAGGGCTGCTGTCTGTATTCTTCAAGGCTGACGCTCCAGCTGATATGAAAAGAAATGGCAGCTACTTCTGATTAACTGATTTCTTGCTGGGACAGAACCGACTCAGAGGGTAACCTGTTTTGGACCCCCTGACTCTGGAGCAGAGATTAAGGAAGCAGCCTTTTCCGCTGGAATATTCCGGTGCCGAGCTTCAGGCATGCCAATCAACCTTGCTGTGTGCTGTTGCTGATGCGCGTGCTCATCGGTACAGATATTTCATATGCGTTGGAACTGGGGGTGCAGAACACACAACTCCACAAGTGCTTGGATTTTACTTTGGGCGAGAGGGTGGAGTTGTACCTCATTGGAATAAGGTTTCTATCTCTTCTCTTTTTAATGCGGCTGTCTGCGTTTCCCTGGGAGGATAGTTTCCATTAACAGCTTCTGTCCTTGGAAACCAACTACTAACTTGCAGCAGTAGTTTTTCCCACCTCTGTGGTAAGGCTTGTACTACTGAAATTCCTTTTTCAAAGCCATGAGGATGATTTAGTCTTCACTAGGCTCCCCAAGATCCTGCACAGCTTTGATTGAAAGACTTGTCTATTTGCATGACTGCTGCAAATCAGGGCAGTGGAATGATTTTATACCAAACTTACAATCAGTGGGAAAATAACAGTTGAAGGGAAGCCATCCAGAGCGGTCAGCTGCTCAAAGGGTTTTCAGTATCAGTCTGCACCGCCCTAAACATTCTGAATCTGTTTTTAAAAATGCCACGTTTCTTGAACTCAGGTGTGTCAAACTTAAATGCTGACGACTCTTTTTGTGGAGGGCAACTCTGATGTAAAGAAAGAAAATCTAATATAATCAGAATGAGAGTGACTTACATTGATTTTAATAATCTGCAAGAGATGCCAAGTTTTCAAAGGGAATGGCAACTTTGTATTTCCAAATACCTTGACTTTAAAACCATTCTGCTCAATAAGCGCTTAATCACCTGTTCAGAATGCGGCAGAGTTTCCATAAGTGAGTGTTGGCCCTTTAAAATATGAGCCGATCGCTCTTAAAGACTTAACCGACAAATAAATCCAGCAACCCGTTTGGTCTAATATGTAATGCTGCTTCCAATCCTTTGTTTACATCGTGGCTAGATGATCTTCCAAAGCAGAAAAGTACTGATGCTGCTAGGAAGGGGTCACTTCTGGAATATACAGCATCAGAAGAGAAGGAGGAGGAGCGGCGATGGCGGATGTACCAGATTGGAGACCAGGGTCACCGAGTAGACATGAAGGCAATTGAGCCCTACAAGAAAGTAATTAGTCACGGAGGTGAGCAGTAACTTATAACACCTTGTTCACCAAACCAGCTCTCTCCAACTGCGGGAAGCCTTAAGAAAAAGCCTCATTATGATTATTTTCTTCCTCCTAGGATACTACGGGGATGGATTAAATGCAATTATTGTGTTTGCGGTTTGCTTCATGCCAGAAAGTGGTCAGCCAAACTACAGATACTTAATGGATAATCTGTTTAAGTAAGTGGTACGGTGAACATGTAACCCTGCTTTATGTGGAGTTAGATCTTTGGTCCATCTGATCTGGAATAATTGTTGGAGCAGCCGGGACATTTCATCGCCCTCCTTACAGGAGATGCTAGGGATCAACCCACAGTTCTTGGCGTGCAAAACACCACCGAGACAAGATTCTCCCCTCCAAACTGTTGTTACAGTCTTTCTCATTTCCAAAGCTTAATAAGGGGTCACATTAGATTGGGAGCTTCTCTTGACACACAGCTTTCCTTTTAAATGATTAGACAACTTGGAGGTCATGGTTAGTCCACGAGTACCCCTTGTGAATGCTCAACGCATTCCCGTCTGTTGACACAGTTCACAACCTCACCCCTGCATAAGTTGGCTGCCTCATTTCAGGGGGATACTGAACTCATCTTGCTCCTTAACCTGTACTGGCAAACTGAGATACTGAATGTAGAAATGCCCTGGGAGAGTGTGTATTTAAAGTCGTGGTGTTATTTCCTCTTCCGGCTACTGCTGGGAGAGACAGTGGACTTTCCTTAGGCTGGGAATGTGATTAGCCCTCCTGACAGGCAAAAGAAGCCTGTAGTGAAGAAAACCAGCCTGCCATGGGCAGAATGGAACTTAATGGGAAAACGATTAAGGCAGTCTTTCTGGCTGGATTAAGACACTGCACTGAGTCATAGTTTGCTTGCTAGTACTATGGGATGTGTAAATCCCAGCAAATTATTGTCTAGCCTTCATATGAATCAAGCTGCTATGGCAGGTGAATGCTGTTTCTCTCTCTTTTCCTTCCCACAGATATGTTATTGGCTCCCTAGAATTATTAATAGCTGAGAGCTACATGATCGTTTATCTAAATGGGGCAACAACACGGAGGAAGATGCCCAGCTTAGGTTGGCTCAGGAAGTGTTACCAACAAATTGATAGGAGGTGAGATTAAAAGGGGAGAGGGGGATCTAGAAAAAAGCACCCAGGTGGAAGATCAATATGGAGTTCTTTGAGCGTGCTAATCGGTAAAGAGGATTTGTCTCATCTGTGACCGGGACCATCACATGGTTTTTCAGGGAGAGCGGTCCTTGCCTTCTGCTGCCAACATCTCTGCCATTTTCATTGACTTTAGGTTAAGGAAAAACCTGAAATCGTTAATAATAGTTCATCCTTCCTGGTTCATTAGAACACTTCTGGCAATCACAAAGCCATTTATTAGGTAACACATGCAATATTTATCCTTTTTTTTTAAGCTAAACATTGGGGTGGCTAGCGCTGTAGTTGTGACTGTTTTCCTATCTTTTTTTAGCTCAAAATTCAGCCAGAAAATCAGATACGTCTTTACCTTGGCAGAGTTGGCTGAGCTTATTCCCATGGACAGCGTCACCATCCCCGAGTGCATAAAACAGTAGGTTACTCTTCTTCTGTGCTCACAATCCCAAAAAGGCGTCTCTCATTGAGCTGGGATAGAGCCGTATGGGCCCACCGCCCCCTCACAAACAGGGGTTTTCCCCAGGAGTTGGCTGTTAAAATCCCCATGAATTGCAGGTGGTCTTGGGGCCTTTCCCAGAGAAGCCACCTGCCCTTCGTCTTGGAGGGCTTGTTCTCTCTCTCTCTCTGTCTTCGCTAAGCAGTTACAAAAATTCTGTGTAGCTTATAAAAAGATGAGAACATCTTTTTCTTTCCCCATTGGAAATGTGGAGAAAAGCGAGAGGCAGTTTCAGGCCATGCAGATATATAGCCCAGGAACTGCCTGTCCCAGGTTCCCTCGCTGTAATTATTCTCGTGGAGGCTGCTTCATCAACATCTGGAAGCCCAAATGTTGTGCATCCAGGCTGTAGATGTTGCTGTCCCACCCTGGGCCAAGCATGTACCAAATGCTTGAAGATCCTGACCTCCATTGGTAGGGATGCGGGGTGTGTCTTTCGGCTGTCTTCTAAATTACTGTTGCATGTGGGCACTTTATATATACATTGTGTGTGTGTGTTTTGCTAGTTTAATGTAGTACGCAGCAATGCAGAATAAGAGAAAGGTCTTTTATATTAAGAATTGTTCAGTTTCCTCAGATCAGAGTGATGGTCCCATTTCGTTCACCTCTCCCTCTAAAATGTCATGCTCAAAGGCCAGCAAGGCATCCGTTCAGTCTGTCTTGTCTGTCTGTCGTGGGATTGTTGAAGGAGGGACAGATGACGGGTGACCATGAAGGTTCCTTCAGGAAGCCAAAGATCCCAAATGAGAAGTGCCTTTGAAAGGGCTGGCGTGGGACAGCTCCTATAGATAAGGCTTGTTAGTGCCAGTCCCTGTATTAGAAGAACGGTGTCAGATTCATGCCATCTGACTCCAACCACTATGCCTTGCTGTCCTTCAGGGATTATTATGGAGGCCCCGAGTTAAATCTCTCTTCTGCTCTGCAGCTCACTAAATTCGTTTGAGCCAATTGCTACCTGCGATCCTAATCTCCTTTCCCAGGGGATCAAGCCTCAGAGAGGCCCAGGTGCCCTGGAGGGAGACCCAGTAGCCTCTCCTACGCTCCTTTGCTTGATGTCGCTTTTATACGTTGGAATACGTTTGGAAGCGCTTGACTAAATACATGCGGTTGGCTTGGGTTTTGTGAGTTTCAAAATTTGCGCCTTCTTTACTAAAACCAAATTTTCCCCACCAAGGTATGAAGAAGAAAAATTTAAAAAGAAACTCAAAAGGTATATGCACTTCTTGATCAGGAATGTGTCGTCTTGCCTCTTCTGCTCTCTGCTGGCTCATGGGAGGGCTGTGGCTGGCTGGAATGCATACAGCATGTGTGAATGGGAATCCGCCCCTGCAAAACCTTGTGCTGTCCTTGGACTAGCTTATGCCGGGCTGCCCACCCAGTGCTTGTTTCTGAAGTACAGTGTAATCCCCGAAGCTCAGTATTTGCTGTCTAATTATAACACTAACCTTCAGTTCTAGAGCTGCAAATTGTTCCTGTTAAAATTGGGTAGCAATGGCTGTAAAAACACTTCCTTAATTTTAGACTGAGGGTGATGGTGACTCAGTCAACATTTGTTCATCTACCCTAGAAGCTGACGGAATTACTTTTTTTTTTCCATTTTGTGCTGTCTGCATTTGCAATCCCCCCCTTCCCTCTCCTCCCCCCCCCCATTTATCAATGCATGCTGAACATTTCTGGTGGTGCTTTTAACAATGGTGGCCTGCTACTAAATTCATTGTGACCATAGTGTCCAATCTAGAGCACTCCTTGCTATGGCTAATTAACAAATCAACTTGATCCAGAATGTGCCGATTGTATATCACTGCTCCAAATGCCCACTCCTTTTTTTTCTTTTTGAGGGAGGGCTCAGAAGATTGTATATTTGGCAAATCCAAAAAGCTAGTCCCGCCTTCAGAGTGCTCTCCCAAATGGAAGACAAACACGGGAAGATGCTGAGGCCTGGATCCTGTAGGAAGCTTTCGTGGGAAGATCATCTTCCATGTTTAATCCTGCAGCATTAGAAAGCAGGGTTCTGACTGGTCATATGCATATTGGGGTTTCCCCATGGTAGCTTTAATTTCTGACCAGATCAGAGTGAAATAATAGTTCAGATAAATCCTTTGAGTCCTGATTCTGTCTTTGAAAATTTACAACTGTGAAAGCAAAGAACTGTCATAGGGATAGAAGCAGAAACGGGGTTCCCTTCTCATAATTCTCAGGGAAGACGATTATGCATTAACGTTTGTGAAACCTGCCTGATAGAATGTGGCCTAAATGGCAGAGGAGAGCTGGTTGGGTTTAGTGGTTAAAGGCACCGGGCTAGAAACCATGAGTTCTAGTCCTGCCTCAGGCACAAAGCTGGCGGGGTCCCTCTCTCTCGGCTCTTGGAAGGAGGCGGCGAGGGCAAGCCACTTCCGAAAAACCTGGCCAAGAAAGCTGCAGGGACTTGTCTAGGCAGTCATCAAGAGTCAAGTCTGACTCAAAGACAAGGGGGGAAAAATGTTCACTCAGCTAAAAAGTCAAATAGTGCGACCAAGGTGTATGTGTGCGTGCCTGGCTGGGGGAGGCCAATCTGCAGGCCCTAGCTGGGCTGGGTCAGGTTCCTAAGTGCAAAGAGCTGCAGCTGATCCACAGCGCATCCACTGGTGATGGGTGGCCCTTGGCCAAGTGTTTGGGCCTGCGGGGGGTGACCCGGTACGCAAAGGTTGGGCACTTTGTGAAAAGAAGCTACATGGTCTGCTTCATTTCCCTGTTAACTATCACTGTTCATAGTTCCCCTTACAATTCTGTAGGAACTTGCTGCTTTAACTTGTATTAACTGTCTCATTGCAATCGCTAAATAATCTCTTTTTTCCCCCCTGTGAATAGAACTTTTTAAGAGTGCAAAACATTACATGTTTTTCTTCTCTCCAATGAGCAGAATTGACCAAGAACTTAATGGGAAGCAAGAGCGGAAGTCTGAACAGTAAAAAAAAAAGAAAGAAAGAAAATATTTCGGATTCAAGCCAAGAGTGAAGAGCACGCTGGGAAATTTGATGTCCTGAAGAACACGCTGGCCTTCTGCTTCCGGACTTGGCCCGTTGGGTGATGCACTGCTGAGTGGGTTTGCAAGTCCCGGGTGATGCTGACACTTAATAGCTGCCTTTATTATAACTTTTATACTGCAGTGTCACAAGGCGTCATAGGAGAGGCACCCATTTTTATATTGCGATGCTTATTCAGTAAGTATTTATATGCTTAAATGTTAAGGAAAGAGATAATATATATTTTTATGACTTCTCAACCAATATTTTATAACGTCCATCTGCAAAAACCTCTGAGATACACTAGCCCACAGATGACTGTTGTCATTTATTTAGGAATAAAATGCATGAGAATCTCTTATATATGGTGAAATGCTTCTTGGCTAAGGAAAAGAGAAATGTAGCTTTGGTTGTTCGCTATGTTAGCAAGATCCTTCGCTGTTTCCAGTATTGGAGGTGCCTAATTGAGCTGGGTGTTCTCGGCACAAAACGGATTCAGTCCAAGCCCTTCTGTGTTGAAACTCAGATGCTTCAACTGCCTCGCTTCTGGACAGAAAGATCCAGTAATTGAGGACCCTAGCGGCTCTACTGTTTTAGCGTTGGGCTGGTGAAAGCTCTCTAGCTTTGGATGCTCAGTGAGTGGCTTATTTGGGATATGAATGGTGGTGGCCTGCCTGCCACCACCCAGGCTTCTCCTTTCTACCGTGGAGGGTGTCTTAGTGCAGCTTCTGATCTGCCTTGCTGTTTTGCTGCCCACCCATAATGTGGAGCGGAGATCCAGAACATGGTATCAGGATGTGGCGCTCAAGAGTAGAGAAAGTGTACCCAGGGTTAGGGACAGCTTAGCACACGGAGGCCGTTCTCGAGGGCAGACCACCCTGTCTCTCTCGCAAAGCACGCTTCCACCCTGAGGCAGAAGAACAACGTAATGTGGCTATTTTGTACTTTAAAAAGGAAGGCTCTCGAAACAGCGCTTTCCACTAGCACTAGATTCACTTTATAAGTTTTTTTTTAAGTCTTTTTTGTGCATGTTTCGCCTGTTTGAAGAAATGGCTGCTTTAAGAGTGGCCTTACTCAGTAAGTACGGAGGTGTCATCTGCACTAATTCCTAGTGGGGTTAATCATCAAAGCAATTGTGGATTGTGGCAGAGATGTTCAGTACTTTGAAAGCTTGGGCAGAACTTTAGAAATATTTTTTCTAAAATATAGAAATTCTAAAATTCTATTCGAAACAATAGAAATTTTTAAAACTTGTCTGTGTTGTTAGCAACACAGGGTTTTCTTGTCCCCAGTGTTTATGTGGGAAAAATACTGCCCATGTCTCAGCTTATAACCCAGTCAATAAATACTGTTTTCACATAAAGAATGACTTTAATTGGGTATTTGTCAGAATCGCAGCTCTGATACAGTCCCAGGTGTGAGAGTGACAGGAGGTTGAAATGGTTGTAGATTCAGAGCAGACCCTAAATAGTTTTGGCTTAACAGAGGAATTGTTTTTCCAGAGTATTTACTGTGGTTTTTTGGTTGGAAATGTATGTTTTTCCATATGATACAGACTATCTGCAGAAAAGTTGCTGGGCATCTTCCTGCCCTCGTGACTATGTTTTAGCTGTTTGTGAAGTTATTCAGGTGCCCGCTTGAGAGACAAGAAAGTTGGGGCTAAGTGCAGGACACGCCACCTCCTTTCCCACCCTTTCTCCAACCTGGTTCCTTCCAGATGTTCTGGGATGGTAATTCCCAGAATGGTCTGTGGCCACGTTGGCTGGAAATTTCAGCTGGGCACCGGGGTGGGAAGGCTTTGTGAGAGCTGTATGTTTATTAGGCCAATTCAAGATCACGAAATAACATGCCAGATTTTGATATCTCATCAGCTAACAGAGTAGACAATCTGAATGAAGTTGGAGTAATAGAATTTGCATTTAGTCTGTCTTGAAGCAGAAAAATGCAGACATTCAAATTACGCTCTATGAGGTGGTGTGATAAAACCACCCCAAAACCACCATAAGGTGCTTTTATTTTTGAAAACGTAAAATCTGTTCGCCACTGTAAGCTCCTCAGAACAGCTTGGAATGTTTCCACGGACAGCTGGGTGTAGAGCCCAACTTCCAGCTTGTTAGGGCGGCACTTACCAGTCTTCTCCAAACTACAGTTCCAAGCACAGGAGTAATTCTGGGAGTTGTAGGGTCAGCACTTCTTGGTGGGGAGGGGGGAACCGCAGGTTGGAGAAAGCTGGTGAATGTGCAGGGATGGTCAGGAAGCTGGTGTCACTGCAAACACCAGAAATGGGCTGTCTATTTCAGAGTGCTAAAAAGGAGAAATTCCTCTTTGCATGCCTCACGAGATACCAGTTTCAAGCATCCTCTCAAAGCAGAGTGTAATTTGAGAACAGGGTTTTTGCTAATTTGCAAATGAGGCATTTTTATCAATGGATTACGTTTCCTGTGATTGCAGGTGGAAATGTGTTCAGTTAATAGACTAGCTGGTCATGTGTGTTTATCCAGATGATTCTCAGTGGAGCAGTTGTTTGGAACTTTAGCCATTGGGTAAATCTCTAATAAATGTCTTTTTGAGGAAAGGAATTCTGTGGTGATTTATTCTGAAGCGGCTGTACGGGAGAAATCTTACTTGCTTTGACTAACCAACCCAAATCTTTGCGTGGTTGGGGCGAAAGCAGTTGTAAGTAGCGAGACTAGAAGGCCACAGAGGGCAGAAAGGGAAAATACGGTCGTTGCGTTAACCGTGCCAGTGACAGAACAATGGTTGGCTACGAAGGCTTGCTTCAGGCATTGCCTCGTCTGTCTCCTAACAACCCAGGCCCGGTTTAAAAGCCTTGGCGTAACCCTGCAGCTTCTCCTTGGTGCTCCTGTAAACGGTCTGAAATTCGTCTTCTTTCCCCAGCACCATCTTGCCTGCGGGCTGTGGCCCGCGTGTTCGAGCGCCAGGCGGCAAAGGAGGAGCGTTCTGTGTCCAGGAGCCACACTCGCGTCTCGTCTCTTCCCTGCCCTGCTGCTTTTTGCTAGAGCGAGGGTTATCCTGGCTGCCCTGGGTGGAGGTTTGCAGAATCCCCGCAGGCGGGGAGGCCTGGGCTCCTGGTCCTCCTTGGCCCCATTCCCACAATCCGCTGGGCAGTGTGGCTGGCCAGCCAACGCCGGAGGCAGGGCAGGGCAGGGCGGTGCCGGGAGTGGTGGCACTGCATCCTTCGGGGCTGCCCCCGGGAACGGGAAGGCAACCTGGAGCATCAGTTTCCTTGGTGGCAGTCCTCCAGCGTCTGGTCGTGGAATGTTCCTCCAGTTCAGGTTGCAGCCTAGGGTTTCCTGGTGGCCTCCCATCCAAGGGCCACCCAGTGAAAACCAAGCTCCGGATTAGAAAGGATAAGCCGACGAGGAAGAAATGAAGTCCGTGGGGCGGCTGAGCTCCCGCCGGTGCTCGGAGACGCCGATCTCTGGGTGTTCTCGGCTCTGGGCAACCAGCTGTGCGTGCCTCTGCACACGTGCAGAGCGCGCGGTCGCGCTTCCCGGAAAGCGGTTCCTGCGGGTTTGGGCCCGCGCACGTGGGTTCCGGAGCAAGCGCGGAGCGACCCCAGTCGCTCCCTCCTGCGCGCATGCGCCACGCCTTCCGTGCGCCGGGGCGCCCGGTTCGCGGCCGAACGTTCCACGCCCCCTTCCTCAGGAGCGCATGCGTGCGCCCGGCTCGGCGCCCGCGACGCAGCAACTCTATGATCACGCCTGCGGCCTCCGGCGAATTCCGCTTCCGGGCCCCGCTCGGTGGCGTCGGAAAGAGGCGGGGAGCGGCGCCGAGGGCCCGTTTCTCCGCGTCGGAGGCCTGGAGGAGCCGGCAGGCCCCGTGCGGGCGAGGGGCCCTCCTCGCTGAGGTAGCGCCTCGGGGTGTCCTCGGGGCGGCGTGGAGCCGCTTCCTGCCGCCCTGCGCCCCGCTGTTGTCCCCCCCCCGCGGCTCCCTTGCCTGCCCTGGGCTCTGCGTCCCGTTCTCCGCAGCCGGCTGGGTCTGGCTGCTGCTCCCGCCCCCCGGTCAGCGCAGGCCGTGGGGTCTGGTTCCCCCGGGGGCCCAAACGCGTCTGGGGGGGAAAGGCGGGCAGGGGATGCGCGCAGAAGGGCCCTCCGTGCGAGCTTTGGGGCTGGCGGGGCCCCCGCCTGCGGAGCCGAGGCACGGCGTCCTCTTAGAGCCAGGACGGTGTCTGGAGGAGGAGCGTGCCTGCGTGTCCGTAGATACACACGTGCACGGGCGGGGGCCAGGCCTCTCTGCAGCGCAAGGTTTGGGGCTGGCGGGGGCCCTGAAGCGCCCCCGAAGGGGGCCCGCGCCTGCGTCTCTGCCTCCGGGAGCGCGGTTCGCTGCGCGTGCCCGAAGGAGGTGGCGGCGCGCGCCGGGGGTGGGCTGTGGGCGTATCTGCCCTGCAAGGCCGAGGCGCGGCGTCTTCCCACAACCCGAGAGGCGTCTGAAGAAGCGTGCACGTGCACACGCACGCATGCTCGAAGGAGGTGGCGGCGGCGGCCAACGGGGGGCCAAGCCTCTCTGCAACGCAAGCTTCGGGGCCCCTCGAAGGCAGTTGGGGCCGGTGGGGACAGCTGGCCTGCAAAGCCAAGGAATGGAGTCTTCTATAGCCACAGACGCATCCAAATGTCGCTTGCAGGAGTTGCCAGCGGTCCTCTGTGTGTGTGGGGGGGGGGACATCTCTGCAGCAGGAGCTTTGAGGCTGGTGCAAAGTCAAGGAAAGGGGTGTTATGTAATCAGAAATGCATCTGAAGAAAGTGCGTGTTTGTGTGTTCATGCAAGCAGGTGTGTAATTGCCTGCGTGTGCACAAGAGAGGTGGTGGAGGGGGCCAACAGTGGGAGCCAAGCTTTGGGACCCCTAGAAAGCAGTTGGGGCTGGTGGCAACCCCCGACCTGCAAAGCTGAGGCCTGGCATCTTCTTATAGCCAGAAATGCATCTGAAGGAGGAGCGTGCATGTGTGGCACGTGTCTCCATGCATGCGCGTGTTCAAAAAAGGTGGCGGAAGTGGTCAACAGTGGGGGCCAAGCCTCTCTGCAGCAGGAGCTTTGGGGCTGGTGATGGAGATGCATCCAAATGTCGCTTGCAAGAATCACCAGCAGCTCTTTCTGCTGCGTTTCTTTGTCTTCCGCTTCAGCTTCTTTGTGACCCTCAGAAGTCAAGCATGACAAATCAAGAGGCGCTTTGCTTCTCTCCTGGATGTGGGTAGATCAGAAATAAAACCCCTCTTCTGAATCTTAGCAAAATGGTCCCTGAGTGTTTTGAGGCTGGGACCAGGATTTTAATGGAGTTTCTCAGCTTCTCCCCAGAGCATATGCAGGCGCACTGATGTCTCTGGCAGGGCTTGCAAAAATTAAGCAGAGCAAAATTCCCTCGCTGCTTTGTTTCAAGCAATCATTTGCATCAAGGTGATATTTAAGGGGCTGAAAGTGGAAGCCCTGTGTATTATCTTTTTGCCCTTCCTAATATTTCTGGCACGTTACTTTGTTAGCCAGCATGGGGGAGAAATGTTCTGCTTCAGACGCATCTTGTTTTCTAATTGTGGTACGCTCTTAATTTCCCACGGAAGCCAAAACTTTCACTAACGTATATTTTCTGTGTTAGCATAGAAAATACATGTTAACGTACGTTTGCAACTTCCATCACCTTTACTGAAGAAATAGAGACGCTAGTTATAATTTGCACACTGTGCTTCTTATGTAATCCCTTGTGGGAACTTCCACAAAATAAAAGCCATATAGGCATTTCCAAGAATAATTATTTCTTGTGAGTTGTTTTTGCTTTCAGATAGTCTGTATGATTATGACACATCCAAAGAATTTGTGATACTGTCGCATGTTCTTACATATAGCAAAAAAATTCTTTGCTTGAGCATTGCTAGATATACACCCATGTTTTACTTGACTGTAATTTGAAGAGCAGGGTAGAGGCAGGATTTAATCTACAGGCAAGCTAAATGGGGTTTGGGTTTTTTGTGCTGTTTTATTGTAATTATGTGAGTTTTGTGAGAAACAGGGAGACTGTGCAGCAATGCTGGTCTTGAACTGGTTGGAAGCTCTATTACCCCACTCTCTCTTATGTGCGTTACCCTTCCCTCAGCCAGTATAACTGTTATCTGGATTTCCTAGGTCTTCAGTGAAAGTTGGGTGGTTTCAGATTTGTGGATGACCAGCATCTGCTTTCTTGTTCTCTTGAGCCATGGCTTACCAACTGTATAGAAACACCACCCTGGGAAACAGTCTTCAAGAAAGCCTGGATGAGCTCATTCAGGTAGGATATAGCTGCTTTTTATTCTGATCTGTCTGAATAAATTGTTTAAGTAGTATAAACATAACTGAAGTAGGTACTTATTTATTTTGCAGTCGAAGTTCAAAGCAATGAATATTGCCTAGGTAAAGATGTGATACAGTGCTTGCTCTTCCCAGCCTTTCCACTGTATCATAACTGGAGACCAAAGCAAAGGTTAAGATGTCTGTGATGACAGGAGAGGTTTCACAAAGGAAGACGTAACTTTCCAGCTTCTCAAACTGAAAAACTGAGGTTTGCACTCCGATGCACAACATTGGCTAGCTTAGTGAAGTTGTAAATGGGCAAAGCCACATGCATATTGATTTAAGCATCATTCAAGTTCTGCATTTGTGGTTCAAGGGAATGAGAAATAACTAGTCAAGTCACGTTGATTGAAATCTTAAACAGGAAGTTCTAATCTGTACTGTAAACATTTTGGCTGTATTAGGTATGGGCCGACGGGCAACAATAATCAATGTGTGAAAATCCAAACAGAAAGTTCTAATTTTAGACAGATGAATGTTTATCTCTGGAATGAAAATCTTCCTTGGAGTTTAAAGTTTCTCCTTTATTCTCTTCCCACCAATCTTTCAGTCTCAGCAGATCACTCCTCAGCTTGCTCTTCAAGTCCTACTGCAGTTTGACAAAGCTATCAACGCTGCGTTGGCACAGCGGGTCAGAAACAGAGTCAATTTCAGGGTAAGAAATGCTAATTAGGAATAGCGAATGGCTTCAGCTAGTATTGACTAAGTTGGATACAAACATTTATCTGACTGCAGCTCTTCCTAACAAGCAGGCACAGAGAACAGCACCTAAAAAAACATTAGTAGAATACATCTCGACATAAACAGTCTTTCCTTGACTGGTGCCTTTCCTGTGTATAGGGCTACCACTCCCAGCTCTCTCTGATAAAATCAGACATTCAGTGCTTTAAACTAAAATATATAAATGGGAACATACAGTAAATCGCAATAACACCGTAACTGAAGAGCTGCTGCGTGTTAAAAGTGTCTCATAGACTCAGCACAGCGAAAATGGGAGGCTATTCTGAAGTGTGTAATATTATGTCAACAAACCAACAATTTGGTTACAGCTTGGCTTACTATCTTATTTAATCTATTCCAAAATGGATTTCATGCAGGCGCAGCAGCTTCTCTCATACAGAAGCAACAGTCCAATTCGGTTTCCTCTTTGGTTTCCCTTTCAAATATAATGCTCAAAATGTACATAGAAATCGCCGCTTAAACTGCACAGAGAAGCAGTGTGATATTATGTAAAGCTTCCAAACACTGGGATGGCTCCTTCCGTGCCTTAGTTTAGCAGGCTGAGCCTCAACGACAGATACAAGTAGCCCCCAGTTTAAGAACGAGTTCTGTTCCTAAGGTCTGCCCTTAAGCCGAATTTGTACGTAAGCCGGAGCAGTATTATTGTAAATACTGTATAAGTAGTATTGTGTAATGAACCTGAACCTTTGTGTATTTAAGTGGAATTTTGCTACAGTAGGCTTCTTTCTGAACTAGGGGTCGTCCGTAACCCTGCGTTCTTAGCCCAGGGACTCCCTGTAGTTGCATAAAGAAAGGGAAGGAGGAGACGGATTGGAAAATTCACAGCAGAACTCTAAAGCTTAGCTGTGTTAGTCTGTCTCTTATGGTTTGATTCTTTTACATCCTGCCTTTTTATTCAAAAGGGGATTCATGTCGGGCAGAGTGATAATCACAAACACTCCTGTTTGTGCAGAGCGCAGCAAAAACTCCAGGAAAATATTAGCCATGAAAGCAAACACATTGCAATGTCCATTTCTTGTTTCCCAAAGAAATCCAGTCAGAAAATATATACTAACTGGTGTTTATTGATAAAAATGCAAAATTCCATAAAATGCAAATATCATACAAAATATAAAGAAAAACACATCTTCTCATTTAATTGTAGCATCCAAGACTTATTAGCAACACAAGCTTAACAAAATCTCTAGCTACAAACTCTTAGAGAAGAGGTACACTACTTGGTACTTTGTTACAACTACGTAGCCCATAAAACCTACATAGTGGCTAACACTAAAGCAACTAACAACTACTCAGAGAGGCTGAACATTTTCCTCCCCTTGTATTATAGCTCTATGCCACCCCCTGGGTACCTAGCATACACACGCCAATAGGTGGCAGTAAATAGCACAATACACAACACACAATAACAGGTGTTTTTCACATGATCTCTGTAGTCAAAATATTATTTGTTATTGTTGTAAAGATAACGGGATGAATCCTTTCCCATGAGAAAGAAAATCCTGACAATTCAAAGTGGCTGACACCCATTAAGGTCCCAAAGCAAAGTGTTGGTTAATGCGCTTTCTAGAATTCCCCAGATTCTCTTGATCGTTAAAGGGTGTTCCTTTCGTGGTCACAAGGGGGAGATATAACTATACCCTTTTCCAGAATTGCCTTAGAATAAGGGAAGTGACTGGCTTCCAAGGCAGAAACTCAGCAATGCAATTCAAAAGGTGGTTTTATTTTTTCACTTTTTCTCAGCCCTTTTTCTCTTCTTCCTTCCAAAGGGCTCTCTGAACACATACAGGTTTTGCGACAACGTTTGGACGTTCGTACTGAACGACGTGGAATTCAGGGAGGTCACGGAGGTTGTGAAAGTGGATAAAGTCAAAATCGTGGCCTGTGATGGGAAAAGTAAGTTTGGAATTTTTGCCTGTCTCTCTAGGACAAAGTTTGTCAACCTCAGCTGCTTGCTGGGGAATTCTGGGAGTTGAAGTCCACTCATCTTAAAGTCAGGCAGCTCAGTGTGTTGCTATGATTGCTTCCCTCTTTCGAAAAGTGGATAAGAAAATTGCAGGTACAGGACTGGTGTGATCTTGGGCAAGTTTCTCCCTGGTCTTTTTTTTTTTAAATAATAATAGAAAAAGAAAAGAAACAAAACACCAAGATCATTATACTTGTGCAAATGCACACATTTTCAAAGAAAGAAAAAAAACCCTATACATAAAAAGTGCTTAAAAAAGTGAAAACAGTACAACAGAAAACAGAAAAAAAAGTATGCTATATTGTTATAACAAGAGTTACAATTCTATGTATACTTATCTAATGTAAATATTATTCAAATATGTATATATTAATTTCTAATACATTTACATAACCCTAACTATCAAATAATACTTAAAATTTATTGGACTCCCTTACGTTTCTATAGAAAAGGACTGTCTAAGACAGCATTTTGCTGGAGATGTAAGAAGGACAATGCTTCTTTAAAACATGTGCTTTTACAATGTCCTGTACTTTCTAAGTTTTGGGAAAAAGAAGTGAACCGTATAAATGTAACTGTGCGATGAAAGCTAAAATTTTCAAAGGATAATATTCTCTTGAATTACATACCTAGTACATGGAACTTGACATCTGGAAAACGTAAATGGACTCTCTGTGCCCTTACTATGGCCAAAAGGCTGATATTGCAGCATTGGAAAGATAAAGGAATGGGCCCATTTACTCATGGACTGAAGGCCTGATTGCACTTGCTGCCTACGAGCGGATTGCCTAGAGATGTAGACCTTGTATGGACAAATATAATGAAATATGGGACTCGTTTATACAAAATACAGTAGATTTTTAAAAATCCTTGGTTTTTAAGATATCTGGAGTTTGCTGAAGGCAGTTTGTTAGCTGGGGTAACGACACCTTTACTTACAGTTTTGCCTGCCAAAATCAACAAAAGTCCAGTTTTCCTGGTAAGAAGAGACGTTGCCTCCCATTAATACAGAGCCTTGCTGTTTCAACTCACCAGCTTCCTTCTCCCACGTCAAGGCCACTGTTGCACGTGGCCTTCAACATGTAGGGGAAAGTGACCTCCTGCCGTTTCAGGCGCAGAAACCTCTTGAGCCGGGAATTTTTCAGAAGCACTTCCGTCCAAACTGCTGACAGATCCATGCGCGGTGGCTGGCCGCCTCTTCCTCGGCTTATTTGTCCTGAGCAGTGGCAGCAAACCCTTTGCTCGTTCGTGCTTGAGCTTCCATTTCTGCAGGGCTGGTGGAATTGTTGCTGCCGCGGTCTATTGGGGGCGGGGGGGGCAGGGCCTGGGAGCAGAGACTTCCGCGCAGTGCCTTGCATCTCCTGGTTAAGCATCTGCTTGAGACACAGGAGGCCCCAGGGTCCATCCGGCTCCCCCACCCCACTGCCTTCCAAGGGTGCTTTTCAACGGGCAAGACCCCGGCAGAGACCCTCTGGAAAATAACCCTGTTCTGTATGGACCAGTGGCCAGATTCAGTATAAGATGCCTGCAGATCTTGATCAGACTTGTGGAATGAGATTAGAGAATTTAGTCCTATTAAACTGAGCAGCATCAGAGAACTTCTTGGATGTCTTATTCCGAAGCGGATTTAATGATTACATTAAGAGATGTTTGGTTTGGCTTTTGGTGCCTTTGCTGGCAACTGCCTTGGCGAGATTTTTGGAAGTGGTTTGCCCTTGCCGCCTCCTTCCTGGGGCGGAGAGTGACTGGTCCGGAGTCACCCAGCTGGCTTTGGGCTAAGGGGAGGACTGGAACTCAGGCTCTCCCGGTTTCTAGCCTGGTGCCTTAACCGCAGCGCCAAACCGGCTTTCTTATATCAGGAATAAGTGGGCTTAAATGTCTTCTGTTTAGCCTTGGTTTTTTAGCTGTGTTTCTCAGCCTACGCCTTTTCTCACTTCCAGATACTGGTTCCAATGCAGCGGAGTGAAGAGGGACTGGGGCTTCTGGGCCCACGTTGACCTGATGGGCAGCGCTTCCTGGGGAACAGCGTGGGCAAAGACTCTGTCGGGAGTTGTTTTAATAATGCAGACAGAAATCTTCTTTATTGGAATGCCTTGTGGAACTGTCTTAGCAAGATCCCGTACGGCACCTCCGGGCTCTTTCTCAGTCACGAAGATAACCAAGCTTGCTTTTTTTTAAAGAGGAACAAAAATAAGGATGAAACATGCACAGCTGCGTTTTGGTTCATCAAGGTCACCAATAAATATTTTATTTAAAACTTTTAGTTGTGTGAGAAGCATTTAGTCCTAGGTGTCTCTTCGTACATAAGATCCGTTTTTGGTGGATTGGTTTTACCCCTTAAAAATGGCATATTCTGTTTCTCCTGTCTTTAAAAAAAATGTCCACATATGGTTCTATACATATATATATTTAATTCTTATTGTATAAATGAGATCATGCTCTGTATTTATCTAACAAGTGTATCAGCCTGTATTCATTCAGTGTTGCGATCATTTCGTATCACAGTTTTTTTATACTTAATATTATTGAATCAAGGGAGAATGAACCGTCCAAGTTTAGCCTTGCATCACAGACTGGTAGCACCCTGAGTTCTCCCGCATTCATAAACTCATCCGGTTCGCTAAGTAGCAACGAAGGGGCCTTTCTGCAGACTGACTTGTGTATTTGCAGCTGCTCAAGCTTTGCTACCTGGAGTTGTACGGCCTTCTGCGGGCAATGAGAATATCACTTGTTTTTCTCAACACAGTAAGATTTCTCACGTAAGGTTCCAGATTTCCCCAGGCTGGCTTCCGTCTTATTGTTAAATAGTTAAACTATACTCTGCCGTAACATAGCTACTTAACTGTGGGCATAGCAACATTTTATACTTCCAAAAATAAATAACCTTTGTGCCCTCTTTACAATGAGATTGGTTGTAATGCTATGAATGTTTTGCACTCTCACCTTTATGAGTTTTTCCCTGAAGTGTGCAGTTGTTCTGCAGCTGTTCAGTCCTTTACATAAAGCTTAAAACTGGCACTCATTTTCTGCATGCAACATTTAGAACACTTAGCAATGTTTCACTGAACAAATCTGGTGATCTTATGGCTGCTGGGTGTAATAGATTACTTTTTTTTTTTTTTAAAGGGCCCTGGTCAAGCAGAGACTTCTTGAAAAAACTACAGTACTGTGACATGTGCACGAATGATGTGAAAACACAGGTCGCCCTGCTTTAGAATGACTTTATAAATCTGTAAGAATGGAATATATTTGCAGTAGTTCGTAGGATGGATAGAATTAAATTCTATGACTAAGTGATTGCCCTCATTCATTTTTAGCTGCTTGATGTCCTATCACGCTTGTCCTGTTCTTGGTTTTGGTCTTCGGAGCTGTCTGCTAGAGACAGTTCAAGAGGTGGGTTAGGCTCAAAGGCATTCCACTGAAGACCGGATTCCCCAGGAGAACTTGACACTGAAGTTCTCTCTCTCTGATGCTTATGTCATAATGACCTGAAGCACCAGCCATTAACTTGGGACCCCCCAAATAAGAAAATGGGCAGCTTGTAGGCGCATAGGGAGGCTTTAGCTGAGTTAAAAGACACAGAAATGGAAGATGGGTGCAGTTGTTGAGGGGGTGTCCCAGGAATTGCCAAGGAAGGAAGACCGAAAAAAATACAAAAGGAACTTAGTTTTGCAAGGAAAGTTAAAGTAGCAAACAGAGGTTTTGGGGCTACACCAGGAGGGAAAGAAAAAGGAAGAGGTGAATCCATTGGTAGAAGAGGATGGTAGGGGACAGGAAGAGGAAGTAGAGTTCCTCAACTTCCACCTTGCTTCCATTCCTCCCCAAAGAGGAACTGTGTTCAGATGGGTCTAGGCAGAAGAGCTGGTGCAAGGAAAGAATGGGCAAGTGAGAGTAAAAGATGGATGAGGAGCCTCAAGCTACCATGATCAGGTTTAAGCCTCCAGGACCAGACCAGCTTACATCCAAGAGCCTTGTAGGAGCTTGTAGATATTCTCCTGAAGTCCCTTTTGTCATCTTCGAGACAGCAGAGAAACGGCACAGTGCCAGCTGATTGGGAAAGGACAAATGTTGTTCTGGTCTTCAACAAGGGGAAGGAAGAGGAGCCAGGTAACTGGGCTGGTCAGCCTGATGTCAACGCTGGTGAAATTCTTGAACGAATGGCTATGCATTCAGTTTATGAGCGTTTGGAAAAGAAACCAGAACCGGTAAAGTGTGCCTAATCCTGAACCGATTTACCGCCTTAATTTTGCTTCATTGGGCTCGCTGGGGTATATTTCCACGTTGGTTTGATTTGAACAGATGCGTGGCAGAACTCTTCTAAAACGTTTGTTTCTTTGTTGACCTTCTTGAGTAATTTCCCTAGTAAGAGGCTGGGATTGTTTGTCTTTTTTTTCTTCTCTTTCGGACTTTCTACGTCATGCAGGTTTATCTTGCAAAATAATTGTTGAAGTTTGAGACTTAATAGTTATTTGAGCAGTTTGTTTACCTTGTGATTACGATTTCTTTCCAGCTGGATGTTTATATTACAAGACCGGGCACGGCAGAATTTTAGTTGTGCTACAAGGAACGGCTGTTTTGAGGTTGTGTTAGTGGATTTAGGCCTAAGCATTTTCATTTCCTGCAGTTTACCTACAAGCAGGTGAACCAGTTAAGCTGGAACCAAGTACTGAATTCATATCGCTTTTTGCTCTAGTAGAAATGTGTAGAATCCTGGAATCATGGGGCTGGGAAGGAACAGAAGGATTGTCTGGTCCAACCCTCTGCAATGTGCAGGAAAACCGATTAAAGCTATCAATGACTCTGGTCAGAGGAGGGGGAGGAGGAGAAGGAGAAGGAGAAGGAACCAGGAAGAACCTTCAAGGATTGCCCAGATACAATTTTGGGGAAATGGAGGAGCGATGGCCATTTCCCTCACCTTCACTTTTAGGAGTATGGCTCTTTATGGGATAACAACTTCACCTGGGCCTGGTGAGAATGAACCCTTACCGAGACTTCCACTAACCAATTTACTGGCCACTTGGGTCGCCTGGGGCCAATCCAGAATAGGAACAATTCCGAAGCTGAATGGGAATTCAGGACAGGCAAGCTAGTGGTTTTACTCCGTGCCAGGTTTTCAGTCCTTCATAAGTTGTTATGAAAGGTACATCTGCATGCCAGCTATGTCAGGTGTGGTGTGTCGTGTCTGAGGGGGGAGACATCATTCAACAGATGCATGGCTTCCCACTTTGCTAAATATGGGAGGGGAGAAGAGCAGCCTGCAGCTACCAGGCCTACACAAATCGTGCTCCCCCTGCAACCTGAAAGTAGCCTCCCATGAACCACCAGGGACTTGAGAAACCTGTTTGCAGGTCGGGTAGGTCAGCAGCAGACAACCCCTGACCTTTCTTGTCCAGGTAAAAGACAACTCTTGGAGCTTCTCTCCTCAAGAGGCCAAGAGCCCGCCTGTTGGGTCTGCCCCTTGGACATTTTGCAAAGGAGACCCAGAACGGGTGTGCAGAAAAACAGGGGCTGCAAGTAAGGCTCCTCTTCAAGATAGCTGAGGAAACAGAAAAAAGGTCCTTTCTGCCCACAGCTGTAGTTGTGCAAGAGTAACTGTGTCCTTCGGACTTGGCACTCTGCAGCCGTGGTATTATGTTGTTGCAACACCCAGGGTTGTCCCGGGAACAAAGCAAGGAACAGCTCTCTGTCCACTGAATCTGTGGGCAGTCTTGAGACACTGTGGGAAGGGCAGGGGTGGGGGAAAAAGAGAGAGAGAGAAATGTCTCCAGCCCAGAATTAGGCTCTTTGTCTCTTTTTCTCTGTAATTCTGCCCCTGGGGCAAGATTGCTTTTTGCAGAAAGTATCTGTGAGCCAGGGACAGGTTCTGGCTGGAGAGTAAGGTTAGCTCCTTACCTCCCACTGCGGTTCTAACTCTGGCAGTTGGGCTTGGCCAGTTTGCTTTCCAGAGGCCCCCCAGGATCAGGAAAATGTGAAATGCTAGCGGAGTTACTGTAAGGCCAGCCAGGTGCTGGGATCCAAAGGTGGTTCAAATTGCAGAGCAAAACCAACCCCAGCAGTTGGGCACATCACCCTGAGGAGCGTGGAACGGAAAAGCCCTGTGCCTGTGATTCTTGCAGGGCAGCAAGGATGTATTCACCCATAGCTGACCCTTCTAGGTTAGCCTGCATCTAACCTTGGTAACCTATTAACTGCATTCACCTGCAGTTGACATCTCTTGAGAAGACAAAAGATACGGGGAGGGGTCCACTGCACAGAAGAGATCAAAGGGAAATCCCAGTTAAGGTGATGAAGAACTTCTTGAACCACCAGTAATCTCGAAATGTTCTATCTCCTTGAAGCAACATGTATAAAAACCCTGATCTCTTCGTGTTCGGGGAGCCTCTTTTCATAGAGGTTTCCCCTTTACTGCTGTGCACCAATAAAGGAATTTTGCTCTAAAGAATTTCTTGTGTCCGGCGAAGTTATTGGTAGTTGACTCCAGGCAAAGAGCCCCATTTTGGGTCCAACAACCCAGCACCAGTCTGGGTCTGCCCCCATTTGGGGAAACTCCTGCAAACATTTTGCAATATGATGACTGTGTGAAAGGGGGTCTCTTCACACACTTAGGGTCTCGTCACACACTCTATTGTCATGTTGTAAAATGTTTGCAGGAGACCCCAACTGATGCCGCATGATGTGCCCAACTGCTGGGGTGGGTTTTGCTCAGCAATTTGAACCACCTTTGGATCCCAGCACCTGGCTGACCCTGGCTTGGCTTAGAAGCTAAGCAGAGTTGGGCCTGGATAGAAGAACATCCCAGAGCTGTAGGCTAGGAGAAGTAGGAAAAAAAATTGCAGAGGGCAGTGCCAGCTACTCTTTGATTCGCCGGATGCACTCTTGAACTCTCCAGGAGTCAAGCTTGATATCAAGGAGACTTTGGTTTTTGACCCAGAGAATCAGTTCTGGGGATGGGTGGAACCCCTTCCGACTGGAACTGCTCCAGTTGGAGATGAACTAGGACTGGGAGCAAACCCAGCACTCTGCTGCAGCCGCTTCTGGTTATGTTGGACTCCCATCCACCCCCATCCAGCAAGACCACAAGATGGGGAGGAAGCAAAGGATGGCCTACAACATGTGTGAAGAGCAACCCTGAATCAAACTTGTTTCTTTTCCCCCAGCCTGTTGACGATGGGGGTCTGGGACTTTTTTATGGCGTGGTGTATTTTTCCCCTTCAGAACTGACCTTGCTACATGAGAAGGTGCAGCATTGTCTTAAACTTGTATTTAACATCGTTAATACTGGGTACGATGCCTGGAAGCATCTCCTAAAGGGAGGGTATTGTAAGAAATGTACTATAGCCGTATTTATTTTTATCTAAACTGGGCGTTCTCTCTTGCCCGCCACAAAACATTAACTCATCCTGCTTGAAAAACAATGGGTAAACATCAGCGTCAAAATGCTGCAAAAATATGTTTCCACATATGGTTCAAATAGAAAGGGCCAGAACTTGAAACAGCAGAAAGGAGCATGCTTTCTATTCACACCTCCACCAGGACAATAATATTTCAAGAACAGGGCGTAGTGTGCTACACCCTCTTTGGAATTTGCAATTTCAGGGTGTGAATTTAATCCACATACCCTGATCTTGCAACATCTATTTATCACACGCAGCTTAAGTTGGGAGCGATTCTTCTTCCTTTGACTGTATTCTAGGTGAATTCGTGCCCCCCAGATAGTGTGGGATATGCCCAACGTCTCCTTGCATTGCATGAATTTCCGCCCTTCTGCATTCAGCGGGATTCCGGTCTTCCCCTCCTGCGTTCAACTTAAGGGGCAAACCAGTCAATCTGAAAACTGCTGCCCGTGATGTCTGGCTTGCAATTTGTGCCCTTCTATAGCACGAATCAACTTCTGGATTTGTACAGCACGCTAAACCGTAAACTCTGGTTTAGACACAGTGGCCGAACTTACATAGACCCCAAACCGAGCCACTCGGATTATAGCTTAGGACCATGTGTGAACCCTGCTGAAACTTTATTTATTTATGTAGAAAGCGTTTATTTAACAAAAAAGGGAAAGAAATGCAGCGAAGGGGGGAAAAACACATTAATACGTCATTGTAAGAGTAAACAATTGCAATTCTATATTTATTACCTGGTGCAAATGTTATTCATACATATTTCTAATACATTTATTAAGACTCAGTTTAATAATGGTTGCTGGAATTGGTTTTTGCTGGGACTCATTCCCAGAACATTCAATATTTCGCCACTGAATCTGGTTGCCACACCTTGGTGCAGGATGGCTTGAGATGCGCGTATCCCTAGAGAACAGACAGGAACGCCAAAGAGCGATGCAGGCATTTTGGTTAACAAGGATGGACCTTGTTTTGAAGTAGGCACTAAGTAGCAGATGGGTTCAGACCACTGACTTCCTCATAGGTTGTGAATTTCAGCTGCCCTTAATATGGGGATTACCTTATCTTTAATTAGGGAAAAATCCTATTAATCCACAGGCAACCTGTAACTGATTAATTACGGTAAGGAAGAGAAGCGAATGTTAAAGTGTGGTGTGGGTGTGATTTAATTCCTTGTGACTTGCAGATAACAACAAAGGCTTTATCTCCACACAGGTGTGGAGAGCTTCTAAGAACAAACTTACACTTTCATTCTATCAGGGCAGATCTTCAGGATGTGGGGTGAGTTCAGAAACTAGGCTTTTAAACTCGGTGAGGCCAGTGACAAAAAACGTCCACAAAGCTTTCTGCTTGTAGTACCCTTCCCTTTGCTTCTGGAAAGCTCAAATCCCCCCCCCTTTTTTTCTTTACCAGCTGTTTCTCCCTGGGTGAAAATTCATCCTTATAAAACAGTGGTTGGGAAGAGGAGTCATTGCATATCCTGTAGGCAAGCAATCTGATGCCCTACAGCAGTGTTTCTCAACCTTGACGACTTTAAGATGCATGGACTTCACACGCCTTCAGGTTGCCAAGGCTGAGAAAGTCCACATGCCTTCAAGTTGCCAAGGTTGAGAAATATTGGCTTAGGGAGTTGAAATAGTTGGGAGGAAGTCTTTGAGATGGCTACTGTCAAGCCCCACAAAGCCGCAAATCCAACAAGTGGGAATCCCCAGGATTTCAGAAAGGCAACTTCCATGTTTGTTGGGTGTAGGAACATAATCTTGAAAACTGTAAGAGTAAATTCCCAGGCAGACGTAATAGCAAGCCAATTAAGGCAGAGTCTCTTTGAAACTTTTCCTTCCCATGATCCCCCCACATCTGGGCTGGTCTGTCTCAGCCCTACTAGGTAGACCAGAAAATCAACTCCACAGGAAGGCTAAAACTGCTTTGACTGAGATTGGCTGTCCTAGCAATCTTGCAAGTCTGAGGAATCCTGGGCATTGAAGTCCACCCATCTAAAAGTTGTCAAGGTTGAGAAACACTGTCCTACAGATAAGGAGGAAGCTATTTTCACTAGTGTCAGACAGCTGGGCACATGGCAAGGGATTGTGGGAGTTGCCGTTTAAACATCTGGAGGTTCCTACCTTACGTTTTCCTAGCCTCTTAGTTTGAGATGCTAGATTTCTAGACGAAGGGCTGGTTTTTTCCCCCAATCAGCAACTATTCAGATACAGGAGATACTCCTGATGCAGCCAAAACTGGCAAGTCCTGGAAGACGTAGTCAGGTCATGGCCTCAAACTGTATACATCTCAGTTTGAACAGGCATACTTTGAGAGCTTGGCATATTGATCCTCAATACGTCTATCTCTGACCATGGAGATTCTGCATAGTCGACTGGGATTATAATGACTTACCCTCCTTTATGGTTTTGGAAACTCAAACCAGATGTTTTGTTTTCTCCGCATTGTGAGAGGATTCACCACGCTAAAGCTGACCTCCATCTTGAATGGTCCACAACATAAACTGAAGTCCACCACGCAAAAGGAATTCCTTGGTCTTCGTCCTCCACGCGGCAGACTCAAAATAAACAGCAGAAAAGAAAATACCGTTTCTTTGCTATAACCCCATTCCTCCCTCTTTAGATTAGTCTGAACTAGATTTAGATTAGTCTGCAAACAAGTGTGTAAACCACAAATGGTTTCAAACTGGAAACAACAAAAGAGGATAGTAATCTCAGAGCATAGGAAGCTGAGTTTACAGAAGGAAAGAGTGAAACAGAGCCGAAAAGTGTGGGAAGCCCTGGAGAAGTTGCTTGTTTGGGGTCTGGTCCCACTCCAGAGCTCCGATGCTTTCCCGGAAGGAAGTTTGAAACAGTGGCCATCTCGAGATGTGCTTCTTCTCAGGCCCAGCCTGCTTTTACAGGTGGCCCTGAGAAGCGAAGGACTCACATCCCCCTCTGCCCTGCCTTTCCGAGGCAACGGCGTGATTCTTCACGATGCTTATTACGGCCGAGGTAGCCAACCACCCTAGCCAACTCAGCCAAGGTGTAGAATTTATGGCTCAGAAAATGGGGCTAGTTGAGTTAAGCTAAACCATGAGTAAGGATGTCGTGCAAGCACGGCCTCAGGGCTTGTCCCCATTCGCCCCCAATGGTGGCACCACAGGCAACCTTTTTCTCTGCTGGGCCTCTGCGGCGTGGCCTTCATCTCATCCCCGCATCTCAGCTTCAGTCATCCAGAACGTGGCTGGTGTTAAGGTAGTCCTTCCCCTAGAGCTCTGGCACTAGGGATATGCGCAGGGTGTGGTCAAAATATTCAAGGTGGTGGCCACAACAGTGCAGTTGACGCTCCACCTGGTTTCTTTATGTGCTTCAGTTGCCCTGGAGTAACCACGATCCTGCCTTTTTTTGACCACACCTTCTGGACACCCCTGTCTGACACCATCTGAGGACAGCTTCAAAGCGTGTGAAATGTGTTGGGCTTTGCCACTGTTCTCTTGGAGGGAAGTCAAGGGGCTGTTGGTGACTGGGAAGAAAGAAACTGGGACAGGAGGGGGGGCAGGCATTTTAGTTTTTGGACAGCTCAGGGGGTGGGGGGAAAGCAACTCAGCTTCTCAACTTCTCTCCTTTGCTTGGTTCAATTCAGATTTTATATTCCAGATCAAGACAACCGCCCCCAAGGCAAAAGAGCCCACAGGTTGCTCTGGATGATCCTAAGTTCTCCTCCTAGATTTATGGTGACACTCAAAGCTTCCACAAAGAGGAAAATGTGCTTTATTTGATTCTCCATTTTTCACCACATGGGCTTTTTTCATATATACATGCAGACATTTGCACATCCATAAATAAAACACTGGAAACAGTGTGACATTAACCCCTAGATTTACATACATGGGGCCTCGTTGGCAGTCGTAAAATATATTTGAGCGCAGTCATTTCATCATTTATAGTGTACATAAAACCACTGAGATATATACAGAGATGAAGAGCAGAAATCAACAAATGATCCTATATCATCCTAGCACGGTGTCCACCAGATGTATTGGACTACACCCCCCATCATCCCCTACATGTTATCTCCAAAGCCTCTGGAGGTAAAACGTGCCAGATGGTGCTTCTCCCCACCATTTATGGATGCGGGAATTCTACCGATCTCTCCACAGCTATGCAGCGATGAGAAAGCTTATTGCTGGAAGTGTTGCGTGTTGGAAGGGCAAAGGTGAAAGAGGGCAATCTTGAGGTGCAACAGTTCAAAGAGCGAGTGTTTTTCACTCGTCCTTTTTTCCATCTTTTTTCATCCATCTTTTTTTCCTCCTGTCAGATAGGAGCATTATTGTATTCTCCAGAGCTGGAATTTTAAAGGTCTGCAAGACTTTTTAAATTTATCCTTCAGTAATTTAGACAGTAAGTAATTTAGACAGTAAACGCAGTAAGCATTTTGTGATTTTGAGATGAGAAACTAACTTTTTTCTAGGTTTTTCAGCAACTCAAGAGGTCTCCAGACTTGGAGATGTTTCTATCAGTGTGTGGATGGCTGATGCCAGCTAGGTTTCAAACCCACCCTCCCTTCCTGAGGTGTGTTCGGGCAGTCTGGTTGGGGAAGCTGGTTTAAAAGCTAGACTCTAGCCAGTGGAGAAGATGAGAACCTAAGCACGTGCTTGACCAGAAGGACTTTTGGGGTGAGGAAGGGGATGGGCAACCCTGGGAAGAACAGACTGGCATTACAAGGTAGCAACAGCTGTGCAACCTGGACATGCTAAAGAAAACATTCTGGCTTGTGCAGACTCTTATCACAGGAAACAGGCAGTGTATGTGCGTGCATGCATGTATTCAAGAAAAACAAGTTATTCTTTCGAGACTTTATGCCACTTGGAAATGAGAAGAGAGAGAAAGGATATTGCATTGCAGGGTTGAGAAATGACATGCCAATTTGCTGACACCATAAGCTGGATGCAAGCCTGATGCCCAGAAAGCTGCCAAGGGATGGGGAGGAGGGGGAAGAGGTGGGCTCTAGATGAGGCTCGCCTTCCCGAACAGTCCACTCTTACCTGCTCAGCGCACAATTATCATAGTGGCTGGCAAAATGCTGGCTTCTCCTCCCCGCCATATCTTTTTTTTTTTTTTTTTAAATGAGGAGGGAGTCCAGATAAATACAGTCACCTGTTCATAGGACACACATTTTTCCCACAGCAAGGAAGCAGTGCAAGGCAGGAGAATGACTCATAAATCTAGCTCACAGTGTACGTTCTGCTGAAACTGAATAAGCTGGGTTGCGTAAGTCGCTTTCCACCCTCTACCCCAGGGAAAAAGTAATCTCCGCAGATTATCGTTTGCAACGTCCCAGAGCTTGGGGCCCAGGACTGGAAGGTGCTTCAGAACACCTAAGGTCTCCCGGGACGTCCGATGGACCCACCACGTGGGGTGGGCATGTCTGTCCTCGTGTGGGAGCACCCCTCAGAGCCCCCTTTTGAGGAATCTCGGGGGCCCTCACTCAGAGGGCCTCTCGGTAGATCGCCTTGTAGCGCAGATACTCTTCCAAACACTGGATTGCGTAATCATCAATGCTGGGGTCGAACTTGTTGGCAAGCAGGTGGTGCTGTGCGAGTAGCCAGTGGAGGTCCCCAAATCCATAGATACAGATGGCCCGCTGGTAAATTCCAGAACAGGATGAGTAAGGGGCTCCCTTGCTGAGGTCCCCGCCAACGTAGGACCACTTCACCAGCCTCGCAATGGAGTTCATGTCAGTGAGGTCATACTTGTCATTAAAAGGGACCGAGCCAGGAGCCCCTAGCATGCGATGCAAGGTGGCCCAAAGATGCTCATCCGGACTGTACGTATCTTTGGACCATTCTATCAACTGTCTTGCAGTCGGGTCTTTAAAGATGTGCTGGACAAACTCCCTGGTGACCACAATATAAGCACTTCCAGTGAACATGGGAGAGCTTTGGGGAGGGGGGCTCTTTATGGTCTGGGTCTGAATGACGGAATCAGTCACTTCGAAGTGATATTTCCAGCGGTTCTTTTTGTACGAAGAAGGCTTCTCGGACTCCATGTTGTTTTTCCCATTCAGCAGTTTTAGGGCTTGGACAATCTCTGCATTGGTCTTGATAGGGAAGTCAGTCCCACAGGTATTCAGGAGGTACCTCCAACGCACCTTGCTTTGAAGCAGGTCTTCCATGCAGTTCAAGTCGGCTTGGACCCTTGACCAAGAGGCGTACACCACACGCTCCTGCTTAGATGCCAGAAAAACATTGTCAAAGCAGGAGGCAATTGCCCGGACGGCCTTTTGGAAAGGTTCAGGAGATTTGCTGTCCACGTGGACACAGTATACGTTTTGAGGAGCAAAGATGGATCTCAGTAACCTTTCAAATACCTCAATCTTCTCATGGATAACCATGGAATAAGCAATAGGGAAGTTTTCTTCCTCTTCACTCAGGGGGAACCCAATGAATTTTCTCCTTTCTTTGAAGGTCTCACAATCCTTGGTTAGGTTCAAGTAGTACTTCTCATCTAAGGACACCCGCTTGTTCTTCCATTGCAGCTTGCTCAACAGAGCTCCCTGGATCGCCTTTATGTCCCCTCGGCTGATCCCAGAGCAGCTGATGTTCTCCTTGGGGGAGAGCCTCACTGACTGGTACAGCCTGTCCTTGCAGAACCGACCTCTGGGGTCTGTGGTGTCCCTCTTCAGGTAGCTGGGGTTACACTCCCAACGGTTGTACTTCAGCATGGCTGTGGCAAGCAACATGAGGGTCCCCAGTGCCAGCAGGTTTGGAATTTGACACAGGAACCTTTTATCCCAAAAATGCATCTTCCAGGCTTTGGAGAGCAACCGATTCCCCACCTTCTGAAGTCCGAATGTCTGCCTCCAAACTCCGCTGGAAGATTCAGAGCTCTCTGGTTAGAATCAGCATCTCCTTAGAAGCAGGTAGCAGGTGATTCACTGGGCTCTGTCGGAAAGTCCTTCCTCCTGTCTTGATGGCGGGCTGGCAAGTGTAACCTGAGAGCGGTGATGAATTGTCAGGTAGGTTCTCACAGGGAGGGGCTGGGCGAGAGAGATTGCTTCCCCATTTGCCAGAAGGATCTCTGATCTCTTCAGTCCAGAGGTGGGGCCGTTCGCATCAGAGCAGTGAGCCAACAGGAAGCTGAGGACAAACTCCTTAGCTTTCTTACTTTGTTTGGCGACCTTTTAGAAGCGACTTGAAGTTCTGGTAGCTTCCCAAGGGAGATGTGGCTTGGGTGTCCAGGTGTGAGGCGTGCTTAACACTTCAGAAGACGTGCGCTGTATGGAGTGGGTGGGTGTGTTTGTAGGTCTTTACACCGTGTGAGGGCTCCCATATGGTGGAAAACCTGTGGCCAGTGCTTGATGAAACCGTTTGTTCCATCCTATCACTCAGGAACGGGGTCAGGAAAAGCCTATGGCAGAAAATTGTCAAAAGAGCCATCCCTCTTTCCACTTCGTTTCTAATTATATTTTGACCCCGCCTTTCCTCCACGAGCACAAGCTCACGTAAGTTCCTTTGGCTCTTGCACCCAATTTAGCCTCACTGGCATCCTGGGAGGAAAGCCGGGCTGTGAAAAACCTACATGGAGACGTGGTGGGTTTTCTGGGGGTCTCTTATTGGTTGTTGGTCAGAAAGGAGAAGCGGCTGGTCTTCGGTTGGATCGGGGGCAAGGATTCCTTGTCTGTGCTGCGGTGCAAAGGCTCCGGGGGGGGCAGAGGAAATGGGGCAGGATGAATATGGAGGGGAAGAGCAGGTAAACAGCTGCAATGGGGGGGGGGGTTAGCCTCTGATTGATGTGCCCCAAACTGCAGGAGGAGAGCAGAAGAGGAGCCCTCCACCCATTTGGTGCCAGCCCTGCCCTTTCGTTGCTCTAAATACTTATGGCCAGGGAGTGACTCTCAGGGAACTGAGCAGGACAGCTTGAAACCACATGCATGCTTTATTTTGTCTTTTCTTGTGCCCCCCCGCCCCCAGCAGTAATGCAAAGTCTTGTTGCTGTTGGCTGAGAAAACGGGGAGGTGGGCAAATGACTTCTTCGCTTTGACTGGCTTAGCAACCTGGTGCCCTTCACCACTGGGCTCTTTGCTGTAGGCAGCCCCTTCCTCTCTCCCCTGCCTCAGATTCCTCCTCTCTTTGCAATCCATAGGATGCTAAACTAAACCCCTTGGTTAAGCATTGGCCACCAATTAAAACACGGGGAAATCCCTTGTCTAAATGTGGCTGAGAGATCGTGGCCGCTGCAAGGATTTAATCCTTATGCAAACTTTTGTGCTCGTTTTTGGCTCCTAGCAACTCTGTGAAAAATTCCAACGTCTTGGCTATGATCTTCTTCCTAGGGCTGAGAGATGGTGACTGGCCCAAGGTCACCCAGCTGCCTTCTGTGCCCAAGGCAGGACTAGAACTCAGCTCTCCCCACTCCTAACTCCTGCACCTTAACTATTCGACCAAATTGGCTTATCTGGCAGGAATTTCATGGGGGGAAAAAAGCGTAATTCCTATCAATCTTCCCCAACTCACACCCTCCTGATACGTGAGGCTTCACCTCCCAGAATTCCCAGCCTGCGTGTCTAAAGGGGATTCTGGGAAATGCAGTCCCAACAGAGCTGGGAACAGATTTAAAGGGCAGTTCATTTCTGTTCTGAATGAGATACCGACTGGTTTAAGAAACGAAAGAAGGAAGGGCATTCCCTTTTCCCATGCCTGTGGAATAAAGGACAAAGTGCAAGAGCTCAAGAAAGGTTTACTCTAGAGTAGTCTATCCACCCAACCTGCTGCCCCAGGAAGTGTTGGATCATGAAGTCCGGCAGCGTTATTTTAATTTTGATGCATTGCCAGCTAGTTTGGGATTTCTGGCCGTGATACCAAACGTTTCAAGAATGGACAAGCCAGGAACTGGATGACGTTGGGAAAGAAACTCAACTGTGGGTGCAACTACAAACCTGCTTACCTGGGAGTAAATCTTGCCAGATTCCCCTGAGTAGGGCAGGCAAGTAGAGAACAACACGATTAATTGATCCGCAAGTAAGTTTGCCTAGGGGGAATTCTGCAGTTTGGCCTTCAGAGGGGGCATCTGGAAAATGATGCCTAATCCCGTTTTGAAAGTCCTTCAGTGAAATATTGTGTATCAAACCCCTTAGCCCCACTAAATACAACAGCAGCTTCTTCACTGTGGTCCGCAGACCACAGTTGGCTGCAGCTGATTTTCCAGGTTTTCTAGAGACTCTGGTGCTGCAACGTCTGCTGGGTGGCGGAGGGTGGACAATCTCCCAAAGTTACCCCTTTCCACTGCTCCTGTTCTCCGTCCCAGAATGAATCCAGGCAGGACAGAACCAGGGTGTGACCACGAGAGTTGGCAGGGCCAGAGATGGCCTCTGCCCCAACAGCTAAATTGCACATGAAATTCCAGACAGATGATGCTTTAATGAGGCAGCCTGTTCTTTCCTATTAATAAATTACTAGCAATTGCTCTCTGATTCTAATCTGTGGTGTTGAACGGGCATTACCTATTTTGAAATAGTCTGCTGCAGCCAAGACAGAAATCCACCATCCAATTTACGCCGAGCGGGGCTGCCCCCAAGAAATGTATCTTGATGGATTTATGAAAAACCTTCCTGAGCGGAAAATCACCAACAAAGTACGGTGAACTTAATGACTTTTCATAAATGGCCCAACGGATACAGACCAAGGAAGCTTGGCCAACCTGAACCAACTCTGTCTTTGGACCCCTCCATGTTCTAGTCAGATGTGGTATTCGTGGTTTCTCTTGCAGCCAAATTGGGGGGGGGGGGATTAAAAAAATAAAACCAAATGCAAGTCAGACTGGTTCAGGTGAGGAATCACAGCATGTAGGGCTAGGAAATTGAGAGGTAGCCTTCTTTGCATTGACCCAAATAAAGTAAGATCTCAGTCAAGAGGTTCCCCACTTCATTAGCCTTTGGACAATGGGGCTGGCCTACCACTCCTTGGGAAAAGCTAGAGTTTTCAGGGCCCAGATTCATACCCTTGCAACTCCAATGAAACAGGGTTGGGGAGAAGGAGATAAGGAAACATCTTCTTAGCTAAAGAGGCAAATAGGTTTACCCAGAATATGATAGGTTCTTCTGAACTTTCCACATGACTTTAGATCAGTGGATTGCTCTTGCTGGCTGGGGCATTCTGGAAGCTGAAGTCCACACATCTTAAAGTTGCCAAGGTTGAGAAACACTGGCTTAGATGGAAGATGAAGGATCACGTCTTAGCTGAATGGGGCTAAAGATCTATCTACTCCAGGATTTTGCTGTTGGATACCCCACTGTTTCTGAAAAAGCAGGGCCAGCAAAAAGAGGCATTGCCTCCAAGCAGTAGATTGTAAGGAGTGGGGCAGGAGAAGCAATGGGGTGTTGGAGAATAGAGGCAACAGTCTCATGTGATCTGCCCCACAGCCCTTTTAGCTGGGGCCTGTCTTGGAGCCCAGCAGGATCCTCTGTCCTTGCCATGTGATCCGTTCTCATAAGAAATTCCAGTTTTTAAGCAGGCTGTTAAACTCATACCCCACCGGAGAAAACTATCTGCGGTATCTGGTTGCTGGCTAAGGGTCAACATCTACCTGATGGCTGATAATCAGTCAAACTCATACTGTTCCAGTGTTTTCTTACTGTCAAAATAAGTGTATTGCTTCACAATGAGGACAAGCTAAAAAGGTTGATTCACAGACAGAAGAAAGGCAAAGGAAGATCTATTCAGCTCAATACAGGTTGTTGAGGGTGATGAGAGGATGGCATGGAAGATACTGTAGATGGCAACAAATGGGAATGTAAAAGAATTGTGATTTTTTTAAGCTGCTCTAACAGGCGACTGATGCCTAGCAGCCACATCTTCTAATGGCAGATCCCCCCAATATTTGGTCCCTGTGTTGCAAAGGGTTACAGCCACAAACATGAATGGGCATTGGGGCAGAAGACCAGTTCTGATGGCCATATCAATTTATTGAATCAATAAAGTCCACCTCAGTTGCCAGTCTGATCTAAAGGGGCAACCAGCCCACACAACCTTTGCCTCAAACAGCAAAAGCTTTAGGTTAATCTTGTGTATCTGAGTGAACTATACTCATGAGAGTTAACTGCCATTCACTTCTGCAGAAGTCCAGCCCTGCTTCTGAAGTTCTGAAAACGATCATTATTAACCTAATTCTGGAGTTGCTTGGAATGATTTCCCAGTTCTTCACCGAAAGGGCTTTCAGCTGCTCCATCCAGATGTTCTGTTCCCGTTGCATGTTAGTCTAGGCAAGGAAGTTTCAGATCCTGATCTAAAGTTTTGCTCCAGGAATCTCTAGAGGGGGTACCTGGGTGGGTCCTGGTCTGCTAAAGCTATGTGCACAGACTGCATTCTGGTGAGCGTTTACAGGAAGGTGTTCTGTTTTAACAGGGCCATAATGTGTTTATAGTGAAATTCCAGCCATAAACTTTGTGACAGTAACCATACAAGCTATGATTCATTAATGGCGTTACAGGACTCATTGTTGACACTGAGATAACCTATGTGGACAAGGTTATTGAACCAGGTTGTATGAAGTTCCTGGAAGAGATGCCTCTCCTGCATCGTTGGTCTTGACTGCAGGCACCTCTGGGGAAAAGATGCTGCCCAGGACCAGGTACTGGGCAAAGTACAAACAGTAGGTTCCTGCTTATGAGCTTTTCTAAGAAACAAGAGGGCCTGATTCACCTGATGTGTTCTTATTGGGAAAGGAACGCCCCTGTTCTGACGTTTCTGTGTAAACGTATTTACACAAAGTTGCAGATTATGGATTTAAAATTGTGGAGGATCTTCTTGGAAGCCATTGGCCAGCCATTGCAGCGGAAACAGAAAGTTGGAGGAAGACACATTTTCCACCTTATCTGCGCTCTCTGCATTTACAGGCCTGCTAAGCATCTGGACAGCAGGTTTTCCTTTTGGCACTGAATTTTTGTGGCTTTAGACTTTTATTGTTTGCTTTTTAAACGTATTTACACAAAGTAGGCTCAGCAGAAATAGAGCAAAGGATCTAGGCCCTGACTCAAGTTCATAGCTTGGAGATGGGAGGGGCATGAAATCCTTAAAGGTAGAAGAGCTGAGAAAGAACGAGAGGGTGACATGATGTTTTGCCCTGCAGATGGGAAGGACTGAGAAACGGTGGGGGGCATATCGCAGGCGTTATGAGATCTCCATGTTGGCTGGCCTAGGAACCTGGTCCCTTACAGAGCTGACTGAACGCCCCTCTGTCTGCTCGCTGTACTTTTGAAGAGAGGTGATGATGATGGTGATTATAAGGATGAATCCAGGTCTAAGGGAGTTTCTGTGTGGGTGAGCAGCTGTCCCCGCTGACTCCACCCAGCCCCACTCCAAGACACGATGCACAGTTCAGAGGGCACCATCCAAATCTAGCCACCCACTGCCAGGTTGAGCAGATGACTGAAAGGGTAACCCAAGATGGGCACCCCACCAAGAGTTGCATGATTTTGTTTTGATGGTTTATACTGCATGCTCGTGGCAGTATGAACCATCAAAACAAAATCAGTAAAGCAAGGGGCAGAGAAATGCGAATCCAGAAAGAGCCCCTTTCCTTCTTGAGTTCTACCAAGAAACAATCTGTAAAAACCCTGAGACTCTTGAGGACACGTGTCCGGTGCTGTCATTTTGAAGGCAGTTTTGGTTTGCCACTTATCAAACCTGCCATGATTCTTGTACTCCTGAGTGGCTTTCTAAACATAGCTTCCCATTGTTCATTGTCAGGCTCTAAAAGGCAAACACGGCTATTAATCTTAGTGTGTCTTGGAATTTACAGAGAGAAGGTGTGCCTGGTTCTAGGAGATCCGTGTCTGCAACACATTTCCTGGATTCTTAGCGTGGATTCACTCTCCCCCCACCCACCCCCAAAGTGAACACAGGTCTGGAATGACGTGCAACATACGGTGGCTTCACGATGGCATGACTAGTAGGGTACTCCATAAGAAAGATCTCTTGATGCTACTCATTGCAACTTGATTCCAGAAGGAAGCATGAGGTGGAAACTCAGAAGCTGTGGCTGGAATGTGCCTGCAGCCAGCATGAGTTAAAATCAGAAAGAAAATGAAGAGGGTAGTCCATGTGAGATATTCATTAAGATGCTGGATTCAGGCAGAGGAGAATCAGGTTCAAGTCCTTAGTGGGTCTCCCATGCAGCTCATTGGGTAACATAAGCTTGGCATTTTGAGGGCAATCCATAAATACGTCATGATGAATTACCTTCCTGTGCTCTGCCTTGAGTACTCATTGCAAGGGCAGCAATGGATAAACAAGTGATCATTCTGGAGAACAACAGGCACATTGCACCACAGTCAAGGGCCGTTGGTGGTATAAAGGCCTCCCAACATGCCAAGGGTAGGGTCAGCTATGGGATAATTGGTGTACTGGGAGATTTCCTCCCATTGCGTTGGAACAGCAGAAGTTACAAAATCCTGTGCTGCCTCCCCACCCAATGCTTCCATTCCAACTTACTTTCTCCAAAAGTTACAGGCTGGTTTGGCAAATTAATCAGCACATACCCCATTTCTACTTCATAGCTGCTTACAGTACGAGGCTAGAAATACTGCTGGTTTGCATGGCTATGAATGGCTTTAAACTTTGCTCCACTTAGTTTGATATTGTCTATGCTAACCACCAGCTAACCTACCTTCCTCCCTCCCAATCAGATAGGTCATCAATCTGAACCAAGTTGTCAGGTGGTTGAGCATCCATGGAATTATTCTCCTTCCTTCCTTCCTCCCTCCCTCCCTTCCTTCTCCCTCCCAGGACACTTGCATGCTAAGCTGGTCCTGAACTATTGACTTGGAGATGTGCTCAGAGTGCTCTGCAGCCAGGCAGGATGGCATTATTTGGGCGAGCTGCTGTTTGCAAATCTACCTGAAATGTATTTTATGGAATTGCACCATCTGGTGGTCTGAGCGCCAATTTAGCATTGCAGCCAGAGGTAGGCAAATAGGTGAGATGATACCGGGGCAGAGCAATATTTTTCTTGGGGAAGGAGATTTTTCTTTTCTCTTTGTTCTTGTAATGATCAGAGAAGGTAACTTTCCACCGCAGATACTCTATGGAGAATATATCTGAATATAGAAGTATAAACAATGGCTGCTAAGTGTTTTGGTATAGCTATTTTATGAGAGGGGGATAATGCCTTGATTCACAGTAAGGCGCCATGTGTTCAGTGTCTCCCTGAGAGGAATTAAGGCTACCCTGGTCATTGTTAAAGCAAGATGAGCCTTCAAAATGAGCTGTTGTCACTGTTCCAGCCAGGTACAGGGAGCATCCTAACTTTTGTTCCTTCTCCAGCTGTGATTGATAATGGCAATTCCAGCAGCAATGATGCTTTCATTTGTTGCAGGAATGTGCAGAGGGAGCTAAAATTCCTCTCCTGCAACAGCGATCACAGCTTTCTTCTCAACTAACAAAACAGGAGATTCTGTGATCAGCTTCCTTTCAGGCTGGCCCAGATGGATGTGTTCAGAACTGGCTCTCTCCTTGCTGTCCAGCTGGCAAGATCGCAGTAAACCTTTAGAAAACTCAAGTTCTTTTTTAGCTCTTGGCTTGAGATAAGGCATGTCGTTGAAAGCTTGCGTGTGGTTGGCCATCCCCATCGGTCATGCATCGCAATCTTCAGGATTCTCCCTTGAGCAAGTTCATGCTGCCCAGCTTGACAGATGCAGCAGCTAAACAAACCCGTGCTTATGATTTGTTTAGTGGGATAGCCAGCTCAAAACTCCTGCTTTCTGTTCTCCATAACGGCCAGAATTAAAAGCTATGCCATGCAGAAAAGAGCAAAATCTCTGTCCATGAGCTCCTCCAAGTTTTGTTGACTTGCCCTGGAACGCCAAATCCATGACTTTCATTTAAGCAGCTTTCTGGTGTGAAACCACCTTAAGGCGATGCCCATACAGGTAGATAACTGCATGTGAATTGAGCATCTTCACATAGTCGCCTACCCTAGAAGTAGAATCTCATACCTGGTTGCCATTACAATCAGAATTAATTGCACACTCACTTGTGCTTCAAAAGCCTCCTAAAGCAAGTACACTTTCACTGCACAGAGTATAAGAATTCTTCTCTGAGGCGTTCACACATTTGGTAATCATTTAATCCAGGAGGCATCTGGGTAGGGTTGAAGTGAGAGGTCCTTAGGGACTGATCTAGACAAATTCTGGAACTGTCAGCAGGATGGCTTTGTTTTTCGTTCAAGATCTTGGTTTCCTTTTCTTTTTTTCCCACAGAGCAGAATTTGCTTGCAGTTGGCTAGAAGACTGTTTCCCCACTTTAATCCTCAGTGAAACCCTGAAATGTAACTTCTAATGTCAAAATTTCTGAAATGCAGCAGGAGGAACCCAGTGACACATTCTCACTCTGCAGCCCTGATTGTCTAAGAAAAGGACGTTGCTGAAGAAATGATAAAACATCGGGGGGTTGGTTCCAAGAAAAAGAGATTAAAATGAAACGAAAAGATGAGGTGAATCATCAACATGACAGGAAGCACTGTGGAGTTTAACAGTCAGCCTTAGCACTTTTTTGGGTAAGAAAAAGGTTGTTATTTTTAGCCGCCCCCACTGGAGATATCAGGAAAGTTGGCTTGTGGAAGACTAGATGAAAATGATTTTTTTTTTCTCCAGTTAAAAGATGCAGGTTTGCTGCGTAACTCACTGGAGACAGTTTCTATATGCCCATTTTCATAAATCCATGGAAACAATAGTTTAGAGTTGCCATCTTGCATTTCAAAGTTAAAGAAAATGTCTAAGAATCCAGGAAAAGCCCTTGGCCAGGGAGGAAAGTTAAAATAGGATTTGATTGACTAAAAAAATCCATACAGCAGGGTAGCCCAGGGTTTTGACCTGGCCCCAATGCACGTCAACGTTTTTAGAAAAAACATGGATGAGAGGAGAGAATAAAAGAGATGCTTAGCAACTATGCCGACAACACAAAGGGGAGGGGGATGGCTAACACTTCAGAAGAGAGACTCAAGGTTCAAAGGGGTCTTGCCAACTTGAACAGAGCTCCCTGTCAACAAAACACAGTTCCGCAGAAAAGTAAGGTTCATTAAGTAGGAAAAACCAGATGCAAAGCTACAAGATAGGTGGGACGTGGCTCAGCAGTGGTACGTGTGAGAAGGATCTGGGCATCTGGGTAGACCCCAGACTAAGTCAGAGCCGGCAACAGCTCAAGGTGCCAAGGCAATCTTGGGCTGCATCAACAGAGGCGTAATGTTCTTCTCTACACAGAACTGGTCCGATTGCACCTGGAGTACTCGGTCCAGTGTTGGTCACTCCATACAGGAAGGATGCTGAGGAGCTGAAGAGTGCGGAGAAGAGCAACAGAGATGGTGAGGGGCTTGGTGACTACATCCTATGAAGAACGATTAAAGGATCTGGGTACGTTTAGCCCAAAGAAGAGAAGGCGAAGAGACACGATAGCAGTTTTCCAATCCTTGAAAGGCTGTCCTTGGGAAGGTGGTGTGGACGTATTCTCCAGGGTGCCCAAGGGTAGGACAAGAGCCAGCAGTGGAAGCTTTAGAGAGAGATCCAAACTTGAAATAAGGAGAAATGTCCTGACTGCAAGACCTATTAAACTGAAACAGCCTGCTGCTTGGAGTTGTGGGGGCTCCATCATGGGAGGTTTCCAAGCAAAAGTTGGGCAGCCGTTTGTCTGGGATGGTCTGAGGATTCCTGCTGGGCAAGTTGGTCTAGACCAGCGTGTCTCAATCTTAGCAACTTTAAGACGAGTGGACTTCAACTCCCAGAATTCCCCAGCCAGCCATGCTGGCTGGGGAATTCTGGGAGTTGAAGTCCACTCGTCTTAAAGTTGCCAAGGTTGGGAAACGCTGGTCTGGATGATCCCTTCCAAGGCTAAGATTCTATGGTTTGATGAATGCAGCTGCCTGTTTTGAGAGCAGTACCACTGTCTGAGCGCCCTCAAGATGCCATCTTGCTGGAGATTGCAGCTCCATGCGGTTAGTTCTGCTTGCCGTGTGGTGCAATAGCCTTGCCTTTAGCAAGGAGATACAGTTAAACCTTGCTAAACCCTAGCAGTTTTCCAATCCTTGAAAGGCTGTCCTTGGGAAGGTGATGTGGACTTATTCTCCAGGGTGCCTGAAGGTAGGACAGGAACCAGCAATGGAAGCTTTAAAGAGAGAAAGATCCAAACTCAAAATGGCTGACTGGCTGGGGAATTCTGGGAGTTGAAGTCCACACCTCTTAAAGTTGCTGAGGTTGAGAAACCCTGGTCTAGATTCTGTAGTAGTTCATCCTCATCATTTACAAGAGCTTCCTTCACCTCTGCAGTAAAAGCAACTTACTTCTTTCAACCGCATCCTGAAATCTTTCACTGCTGAGCTCACAAGGACCACTTTCTTTTCCTAGAGTGATGTTCAGGATGAATCTTTCACATTCACGATTTTTTTCCATGACTTGGGGAAATTAAACTAGCTAGCTCCATTGCTACCTTCCTGAAACTTGGGATCCTAAGTAAGTGTGTATATCAAGTCATAAATAAATGATAAGTACATTTGCAACATTTAATAAACCTAATAACACAGAAACTCTCCCCCTGTGACAGGTAATACAAAGTCCCCAAGTGAGTTGGCGTATTATGTAAACACAGCAAGCATACTCTTGAGTACAAGCTCTTACGAGGTCTGTACCATACACAGAAGACGACAATTTATTGTAATCGGTGTGGTCCTGCCAAGATCTGTCATGCATCCTGAAGCCATATAAACTGATGCAGACCAGTTCACATGGAAACTGATCAGCATGCTTTTTCACATCTCAATTTTAAAGATCTCCACCGGTCCTTAATAACAAAATATTCCTGGTACGTGCTTATGAGTCCAGAAATATTGTCCAACTCTGCTCCAGAAGCATTGCATGGAATACTTGGGTCTGGGAGAGGCATCAAAAGAGTCAAATGCTTGGTGTTGAGTTACGGCTGCTGGTTTCTGCATTTGCCCATACTTGGCAATGACATAACACAGGAACTAGCATTCCCTCTTGAGATGTCATTAACGGAATAACTTGCAATGCCTGTATTTTAGCAGAGTGCTGATAACAGTTCCATCTGGCATTTAATTTAAATATATATATATATTGGAAAGCTTTAGCTGTTGCAGAAGGGAGATGCCTCAGAATGGATAAGACTTTTAATTTTAGGAAATGGTTAAACGGAATGCATATTGACATGATTAAAAGATTCAAGCTAACCCAGTTTAGAGGCATCAAGGTTGCTATACAGAACTTATTTCTTTAGCATTAGGTGGCTTCTTTTCTTGTTATTGAATGTATTTTGAGATCTGCAACCATAGCCTATAAATATTTACTTAAGTCTTGAAACTTATTCCCAGGTAAAGGTGTAGAGGGCATTAATACAGTGGAAGTAGCAAACCCATCATAATAACGTTTACATCACAATACATTCATTAATCTAAGATGTTACCAGAATCTCTTGTTACCATTTCACTGGTGATTCCGTTGAGCATCCTAGAAAAATCATGTTTTAGAGACACCCCCTCCCCTTTTTATTTAGGAAAGAGAAAATATTACCAAGATAATGCCCATTCTCTTTATTGACTTGCATGTTTTCATTCTCATCTCTTCAGTAGACCAGGGCAAGTCTCTTCTCAGCCTGCCCTTTTTTGCACCAAAAAGGATACTGATTTTTTGGGGGGGTATAATTTTTTTCCTCCATCAAAACTTCAGGATGGTAAGAGTTGAGCCTGTGAATAGCCATTGGCTGTTTCCTGGAGAATTTGTTTCACTGTCTTTTCTAATGGAAAATGGAAATTTTAATTTCCAAATGTTGGGCTTGAGCTTGGATCAGTCCCTTTGGGGAGCTGAGAGAAAAAAATGGGGGTTTGATCATTTTCTGGGCCTTTTTTTCAGAGGAAGAGCAACCTGACGCCTTGGTAAGTAAGGGACTTCTCTCCTTGCTCATCTGATCAGGGCCGGAAACAGCTGACTTTGCAACTCCATCTATCCCCTGATATTTATTATAGGACCTTCAAGAAAATGCCATGTCCTCTAGCCAGCATCTCTTTAGAGTCAAATCACCTCTTTTTCTGAACTGGGCCTGCAGATCCTACCTCACTGAAGGCATCCCCTGTCAGGCTTGGAGCCACTGAATGTCCCCACTGAACAATAAGCCAGCCAAATGTTGAGGATCAGCTGAGTCACGGACACATGATTACAGTTGACCGGCCCCAGCTTGTCCAGTGCAGCTTCTCAACTCTGCACTGAATAGTGACCGCCTTCCCCAGTTCTGCTACTTATTTCCAGTTTGGGACTATTCAGTCATCCAGCAACAGTTGGGCAAGCTGAGTGGCCCGTTGCTGGAGCTGTTCATGGTGCTGGAACCCAGAAGAAGGCTGCTATCAGCTTTTCTGCAAAATTTAAGAGTAAAGTTTAGAGTAAAATTAGAAGTCAGTTGGCAAACTATCTGTCATATTGCCTCTAAAAAAAAAAAAAGGAGTAGGAGGTAGAGCATTCAAAAATCTTCTATGATATAAGCTTTGGTGGACTCCACTCGGGTTCATCTGGACTTTGAAGAGGCAGGATAGAAGAGGATTGACACTTTTGAGCTTTGGTATCGGAGAAGACTCCTGAGAATATCGTAGACAGCCAAGAAAACAAACTGATGGATCATTGAACAGATCAACCCAGAGTTGTCACGCGAGGCACAAATGTCCAGGCTCAAATTATCTACTTCGGATGCATTATGTGAAGACCAGTTCTCTGGAGAAGGCTCTGATGCTGGGAAAGGTGGAAGGAAAGAGAAGAGGATGACCACCAGCAAGGGGGATGGACTCAGTTATAGTGGTGGTGGTGGTTGGACAGATCCTAGGTGGTCACTAGGTCACTAGGTGGTTATCTAGGTGGTCACTAAGAGTTGTTGCTGACTTGATGGTACATAATCACCAGGTTCATCAGAGGCCATGTGCTCAGGTAGATGTGTTGCTGCTCTAAGGTAGACGATTTTGCTCCCAGAGGGACGTTTCCCCCCCCACTTCTCACATCAAACTATCTGCCAGAAATACCTATTTCACCAAATACATACCTAACCACAGCTACTAAATATCTAAGGTTACCAATAAGCATCACTGAAGCAATGAGCATGAGCATGAAACTGAGCAAACTCAGGGAGGCAGTGAAGGACAGGAAGGCCTGGCGCAATATGGTTCATGGGGTCACGAAGAGTCGGACACGACTTAATGACTAAACAACAACAAACAGGCCCTCTGGAATAACCCCGTCACTGGCGATTAAAGAGCTTGGTGTAATTTGGGGAAACATTTGACCGGCTTTTTCTCTTTGAGAAGTCCTCAAGGAACAAGAAGCGGGATGCAGCTTTCCTTTAAAAGTGCGGATAACACTGAAAACGAGCTGACTTTAAATTGCCTTAAAACACTGTGAGAATAACTAAACAGTTGCAGCCAGAAAACGCTGGCTTTCAGAATATTGGGGACACAATACCATCACGGTGGATGCAAGGCGTTTTGAAACTGTTGACTGCTGTGACTCTCACCTTGACTCCTGGGAGCAAGCCTGGGGGACCGTATTTCCACTTGCAGAAAAAAGATACCCGGGCAAGAGAAATGGGAGCCTGTTCTGGCCCTATTTGTTATTCAAGAGCCGTGTGGGGTCTACGGTTTAATACCCTATGAAAAGGGCAAAAATATTAGCAATACTTGTCACATGGCCGCACCCGTTCTTAAAATATTTTTTCATTTGTTTGCTTCTGCACACAAATCTGCTTATGGTTAGAGAGAGATTAGATTATCCCAAAGAAAGTCATATCTGGTCTACTAATTTTGGGGGGAGTTGTCCCCCATCCTCTCTAACTGGCGCCTTCCGGCTATTCCTTCCTTAGCACAGAGGAGGCACCTTTCCAGCGTCTTCTCCAGGGCATACAGAATCAAAGAGGGCTGCTAGCTGCCACCCCCACCCCAAACTGGGGGCTTGAGACGAAGGATTTTCAGCCTGCCAACCGCACGCTTCTATTTTTTTAATAGTAATTTTATTAAAAGTTACAGCTAAAAAAGATAAAAACTAATACCAACTGAAAAAATAAGAGTATAAAAACAAAAAAGAGAAAGCGCGGAAAAGAAAAAAAATAGAAAAGAAAGGAAAAAATAAGAATATGGTAAATAAGAAAAAGAAAAGAAATATAGAAAGAAATGACTTCCCCCTTCAACACAAGTTATCAACAGTTTTAGTAACTTATCACCTTCTCTTAGAATACAACCAATGATCTCTTCTTCCCACATCCCACCTCTTATCTCTAAACAAACTCTTAAAGCCCAACAGCCAACTTCTAAAGCAGGGTTTCTCAACCTTGGCCACTTTAAGACGGGTGGACTTCAACTCCCAGAATTTTATGCTGGCTGGGGAATTCTGGGAGTTGAAGTCCACCCGTCTTAAAGTGGCCAAGGTTGAGAAACCCTGAGCGTAGAGGCTCAGATAACCCCAAGGGCGTCCTTGCCATTGACTAGTTCCATGGTGGGGGGGGGGGGGTCTGGGCCACCTGCAAGTAAAGACAAACAGCCAAACTCTTGGGGCAGCCACGTCCTTGGGGAGGTTTCTGACGCAGGTGGGAGTTTGCTCAAGAGGACAGAGCGGCTGGGCTCTCTCTCGACTTCCCTCCTTGGCTGCACGATCCTCGTGCCTGGCTGGCTTGCAATGACCCCCTTGAACCCAGGAGATCTGGATTCAAATTCCTGCTCCACCATGACATTCAGGGGAGGTGTGTTGGCCCTGATCCTCAGGTTCAACGGGGGCTCATGCCAGCAGGACATATACGCCACCCCTCTCACTGTAAAAGTGACCCTCGGTGATCTTCACCACTGTAGCGACGGGCCATTTGGGTGGCACGAAGGCTGGCCTCCTAACTGAGAGAACAAGGGTTGGATTCTTAGAAGAAGGTATTGTCGTTTGGGGTTTTAGGTGGGAATGCAACTTACGGCCCCTGGGTGTCCAGCTGTCTGCATCCTGGCCAATCTCAGAGGACTGTGAGATCATAAAGATGCGTGTAAATTATGGGTAGAGCCCTGGTGCACTTCCTGGATGAAAAGGTGGGAACGAAGGCAAAGAATAACGCCTTGCAGGCCTTCCAAGCCCCCAGATGTAGCCCTGAGTAATCTGGGTTGCGGACACGGCTGCACATGCAGGGGTGCTCCCCCCACTGCCCAGCAACTTTGAAAGACGGGCAACCTTTGCCCCCTTCTCATGCCCTGAATGAATGGCTTTTTCTGAAGAGCGAGGACTGGGCCCAAGGTCACCCCGTACACAAGGAGCCACCCCAGAATCAATCTGGGTTTAAAATGCAAACGCTCACCCCAGTTGCCCCCAAAGAAGCTCCTCCTCGAGGCCTTGATTTCGGTCTCCGTCAGCCCAGGCCAGCCTACGCAACTGGGCCCAGAGGAGTTACGGCAGTGCAGTGGCCAGAAGAAGATGCCCCTGGCTGAACCAGGGTCGCCTCCACCAGCTTTGCTCCCACCTGGCTTGCAGCTGGGCCGGTCCTGATTTTGTCTCCAGCCCAACCTCCCTCCCTGTTGCAAGGGAGGGAGGCATTTTGTAAGAAGAGGAGGAAGCGGGGAGGGCCCTTCCCCTCTGGAGCTGTGGGGCTCTTCATTCCCACCAGCCTTGGGTTGAGCTGATGGGGAGGATGGGAGTTGCAGTCCAAGTTGCCCCACAGGCCGGACAAGGGCCAGGTGGAAGAAAGGGATGTCCGGCTGGGTGGGGATGATGGAAGTTCGACTCCTGCGAACTGGAAAGGCGGGGGGGGGCGGTTTCTAGCTCCACGTTTTAGAAAGGCCCGGGCGAGAGGAAAGGAGGTTGGGCCGGGCGGGGATGATGGGAGCGGTACTTCAGCACCGCCGGCAGGAAGGCACCTGAGACGGGGGGAGGAGCGGGGGCGCGGCAGGAGGCAGGGCCCCGCTGGCAGGGGAGGATGGGCACTGCCGTGGTCCGGCCCCTCCGGAGGGCGGCGGGGCGGACGGCGGGGCCCCCCCGGCCGGCTTCCAGAAGGACGAGGCGCCTCGCCGCCCCGCCCAGACGCCCCTCCTACCTCTGGCCCGGCGGCGGGGCGGCCCCTCGCGCTCGCTCTCCGCCGCCGCCGCCGCCGCCGCGGGCTCGGGGCGCCGGGCGCGAGAGGCCGGGAGCCGCCGCCGCCGCCGCCGCCGCCGCCCTTCCTCCTGCTGCCGCTGCCGCTGCCGCTGCGGCGGCGTGAAGGCGGGTGCTCCGGGGGCGGCTTTCCTCGCCCGCCCGCCCCGTCCCTGCTCCGAGAGGCGGCGGCCGCCCTTGCGGTTCCTGCCCAGCCGGGCTCAAGGGCGGCGGGAGGGGGCTCCGCAGCCCCGCCGCTCGCCCGCCCGCCTGCCTCCGGCCCGGAGCAGCGCGCCTGCATTGCAGAACCGCCCTCGCCCGTCCGCCCGCCCGCGGGCCGGGATGCCGGAGCGGCGCTGCCCCGGAGCAGGTAAGGCGCGCCGGCTGGCTCTGCCCGCCTCCAGCCGGGCAGTCGCGCAAGGGGACGGGGCAGCCGCGCGCCCCATCGTCCCCTGCCGGGGCGGGGGGGGGCGGGGAAGCCGGGCGGGCGGGCTGGGGCGAGGCCGCTCTCGGGCGGGGGGCGGCGGGCGGGGGCGTCTGGCCCGCGGCCCCGGGCCTGCGCGCTGCGTCTGCGGTCGGCCGGGGGCGGCTCCCGGCCCCGCGCACCCCCGGCCCGCTTCGCTGCCCCCGCCGCGGCAGCCTCTCCGGCCGGCCTGGGGAGCCCGGCGAGCTGCGCCCGAGCGTGATGCGGCAGGACGGGGCCCGGACGGCCGCTCGCCTGGGGGACGCGGGGGAGGCCGTCGCCCCCCGCCCCGGCTTGGCAGCGGCAGAATGTCACACCTGGCTGTCCCCGTCTCCATGGCGACCAGGTTGGGGCCAGGCCCCCGGGGACGCAGCTGCGCCGGGCGGCCGGGCGCTCGCGCCTGCTTTCGGGGGTCCCCTGGAGGGTCGCCCTGTGGCAGCCCGTAGCGGGCCCCCCTCTCAAGGGCCCCTGGCTCTGACCTGGGCCGATGACGTCATAATATAACAAGGTCTTGCGCCGTCATCACCCCCCCCCCGGCAGTGCAGAGATGGAGAAGGGAAGGAGTCACATGCAGACGCCGCCGCCCGGCTCCGAGCACTGCTGCGCCTCGACGCCTTCGGGAGGGGGCTCCGTCCTGGATCGCGGAGCGGGCGCGGTGGGCAGCCCGGCCGGCTGCTTTGCCCGGAGCCCTGGAAGAAATGCTGGAGTTTAAGCCGTTAGGAAGGCGGCATTTCTCTCCCGCCGCCAGCCGGGCCCACGGTAATCTCTCCGCAGTTCCCGACTTTAAATTTTAATTCTTGGCTAGAGCCGTCCCCACCTCCGAGGCTCGCCGCTCGCGTCTGCCTGCGTGCCTGGCAGCCCTTGGGAAGGTGGATGGGAAGAAAGGCGGTTCGCCTTCTGAAAACTCCTGCGGGTGACTCGACCCCGGCATCTGGCGACCCAAGAGAAGGGATGAGTTTGGGGCCGGTTGCGCGCCGGCTTTGGGTCCTGGGTGTCAAGCAGTTTCTCAGCCTTATTCTCCCAGCCTGCAAAAGACGGGTCTTGGGAAGGTGATCGAGAGAATAAATCATAACCCTGGGGGGGGGGGGGGGGAATAGCAGCTAGCGATGGGAGGGGTGCGGGGGGGGCAATTTTCATATTCACTCGCAATGCAAAGGTGCCAAGTGACCTCCAAAGGTATGTTTTACTGTGCAAAGAAAGCTTGGACCCGAGAGGCGAGTCTTTTATCCTGTAGGGGGGAGGTTGACAACATCTGAGCTTAACTGAGATGTGGTGGACCCTTTAATGCCTTGAGTTCGTTAGGTAAGCTAGGTAATGACCTTAAGGCTGTAATTGGATACCAACACCGTACCTTGAGCTAATCCCCTGAAACTCTCTATTATCCAGCTGGTGTGTCTAAGACACAGTCATTCCCCACCAATTGCCAGTTTCTGAGAGTGGACAAGGTGTTGGAGTTGTCTGTAGCTCAGATGTGTGGGAAAGAGAGGCTCCATTTGGGCAGGGTTCCTCCACCTTGGGGACTTGAAGATGGGTGGACTACAACTCCCAGAATTCCCCAGCCAGCATGGCTGGCTGGGGAATTCTGGGAGTTGAAGTCCACCCATCTTCAAGTCCCCAAGGTGGAGGAACCCTGCATTAGGGGACAATGAAGCTGCTGCACAGCCCATCAGCACCTTTGTTTCAAACCTTTAACCGATTTTGCAACCTAAGTTCATTTTAAAGTCACAATGCATACATCATTTGGAGAAAAAAAAAAAGTACAGAAATACAGGCTGTTCCACACAAAGATAGAGAAATCCGGGACAGAGAAATCTTTGGGCTCCGTTAGGCCCGACCCCAAAGAGGAAGGTGTGGGGTCTTTGTTTTCCCACCGAGTGCTAAGAAATCCATTTTGAAGCAGACGAATCAGTGTTGTTGTTTTTTAATGTGACTTCTTGACGAAAAGGGGGTGAGCCCAATCTTGGGTTTTGAGATGGCTTGATTTATGTCTGCCATATTGATTAAGGGCTTCTCCAAAAGCCATCGTTGCAGCGTTCGCTAATGGGGTGTACAGCCATGTGAAAAGCTGCCTCCATTTTCTTTCGTCCCCTAGTTGATCTCCATTCCCATAATAGTCAGCATTTGGAGGCTGCGATCATCAGAAAGAGAAAAGGTGATTAATTCCAGAAACATTTGCTGGCGCGTTTCTGTCTTCCGTGATAAGATATCACATGACAGTCTATAAAACAAAGTTGTGTGTCTTTTCAAATAAGGCTTACCTGAGAATAACCTTTGCATGCTCTAGCATCCCTCGGTCTCTGTCACTGCCCTTACATAATCACTCTGCTGGTAAATTTCAGATTATTCAAGGGTGTAAGGCATCCCATAGTCATACTGATGAATTAACCCGGCCAGCTCAGGCATGCTTAGCTGGGAATTAAATCTCCTCGAACCATGGGAGCCAAATACATGTATATTGCTTACCAATGTCTGTTCAATCAATTCTTTCAGGAATATATTAGATAGCATGGCCGTACCTAAAGAAATAGGGAAGGTTGATTCTCCTGTTACAATGAATACCCCATAAAAAGAGCTTCCTTGTGATATGTTGAATAAGAGCTAATGAAATTTCAGAGAATGCAGTTGGAAAGTGTTTTAAATTCTCTTTAGCATAGGAGGATTCCCTAATGGAATTGGCCTGAAATGATTGCAGGAAACTCTGGTTTAAATTGACTGAATCTAAAGCAGTGTTTGTCAACCTTGGCCATTTTAAGATGTGTGGACTTCAACTCCCAGAATTCCCCAGCCAGCAAGCTGGCTGGGGAATTCTGGGAGTTGAAGTCCACACATCTTAAAATGGCCAAGGTTGACAAACACTGGTCTTAAGGAAGGATCACAGCTATAGATGTTTGAAGTTGGCCATTGAATGCGTCTCATGTCAAGGGTTTCAACAGCACAATCATTGACATCTTAGCTCAAGAGTGTGCCAGAGGGATTTAATTTGCTTATTTGTAGGGAACAGGTATATGGGAGGGCATTTGAAATCTCACTGATTTCAAGGCAAACATGTTAGGCTGTTTATGCCAAAATGATTACTGTATAGAAATGTTTTGTTTACCACGTGAGTTTATTGAGGAATTTAACTTTTCAGTGCTTGGGCCAAAGAATCCGAAATGACTTGGGAGGGTGGGATAATTTACTTTTTTAACTATGAATCTTTTGTTCATCCATATTTATGGCTGCTTTATATCATGTATATATGAAAATAAGAGGACAAGATATTAATATTGCATAACTGAAACCATCTCTGTGTAAAATGTAATGACTTGGGGTGGTTGCAGTAGTTCAAAATTCTGGCAAAAAAGCAATGGAAATTGTCTCTATAATTCTTCTCTATATTCTTTGCAAAGCTTTTCTCTCGGTTGGTTTATTTTGGAACATTCAACATTTTAGCCAGTTAATGTGTGTTTGCTTTGGCAACACCTGTATTAAACTGCTAATGCAAATAAGCTTCTGATAATGAGTGTTTTTGAGACTGGGAAGGCCAAAAATAAATAATAATTGAATTAAAGCTTCAGTAGCACCCAACAGAAATCGGATGAGACAGGGATGCTGGCTGAAAAGTTGTAAATTGTTTTTTTTAGAAAAGTTGGACATGGTTTGTTGGAAATTATCTGTTGGAATTATTCAACAGAGTGGCTTGTTTAATTTCCTCGGACAGATGCTCTATAGCAATAAAAGGAAGTTGTCACCTGTGCATTTAAACTAGTGTTTTTCAAACTTGGCAACTTTGAGATGGGTGGACTTCAGCTCCCAGAACTCCCCAGCCAGCATGCTGGCTGGGGAATTCTGGGAGTTGAAGTCCACACATCTTTGAAACACTGGTTTAAACCATATAACTTTCCAGATTCCTTCCACTTAGGTATTAGGTATTGCCAGACAGATACTAGGTAATGCTGTTGTGTCATGTTAAGTGTACAGGTGTGTCTATTCCCTACCCAGCTTCATCTGAGTCGCTGAGTTACGATGCAGGAAATCTGAGTTCACAGTCCATTCCTGCCATGGATGGGTACAGATGTGAACTTCCAGACTTGGGAGGGCCTTCTGGGCAGTAGGATGGGCCTCATAAACCATTTCAGTAGACTAGTTTGTGGCTGGGTGGCATCAGGGCTTTAAAGCATCTACTGGCTGACCTAAAGTTTGCTAAGCTAGCAATTTGCTTTCTGGAAATTCCCGACTCAGCACCTCTCAGAATCCAACATGCCAGAATTAAAAATGGCTCGGTGATATATGGTAAAGTGCATTGCAGGTGTACCTGATGCTGAAAAACATTAAAATGGGTTTTGATTTGCATGTGGCTTCCATTTTGCTTAAGTCTCCATTTTCATAAGCATTTTGCTCTACAGTGGCTTCCTAAGTAAAATGGATTTATTTTAAAACCCGTTGGTCTTAAAAGCCGTTGCTCTAGCAGAATAGCTTATCTGTGTATTTCCTTTGTAACAGTGTGATTTGTGTTGTGATGTTCAAGTAGTAAAACATGGAAAGAGTCAATAAAACAGATTAGGCCGGGTTTTCCATTCTGTGAAAAAATGACAAGAAAGCAGACTCTTTTCTTTTAGACTTTATCTAGCTGAGTATTTCAGGGCAGGGTAGACAAAGTTCTGTTGTTCTTGGTATCAGAATTTCCAATTACATTTGGATTCTCTGAGTCTCCTCTGAGCAGGGAAGATCATCAGATAATCCTTCTCCCTGAAACGTGGCTTGTACATTTTGTCCTTCGTTTTCTTGGTTACATATCTTCTGGTTCATTAAAAAAAAGGCATTTTAGCATAAGGTTCTAAGGCAGCGTTTCTCAATCTTGGCGACTTTAAGAGGTGTGGACTTCAACTCCCAGAATTCCCCAGCCAGCATTAGTTAAAGTTGCTACAGTTGAGAAACACTGTTTTAAGGAGTTAGTGCATGCTGTAAAGATAATACAAATGACGCCAACGCCCACATTGTATAAAGCACAATTCAGTTATGTTGTCTGACATTGGTAATTATTAGCCTGTTTGTCTTATTCCTTGTTTAGACCTTCTAAGCCAGTGTTGTCCAAACTTGGCCACTTTAAGATGAGTGGACTTCAACTCCCAGAATTCCCCAGCCAGCATGGCTGGCTGGGGAATTCTGGGAGTTGAAGTCCACTCATCTTAAAGTGGCCAAGTTTGGACAACACTGTTCTAAGCTAAAACTGCACATCATGAATGGAGTGAGTGCTGCTCTCTTGTTCCCTGTTGTTCCCAACTCTTAAGATCCAAAGAAGGTTTGGGAACCCTTCCAGGGAAAAGTGATTTAGGGGGAGAAAGTTTGGATCGCTCAGGTGCAGCATTACACAGAATGTTCTTGGATATCTTGAAGGTCACCAAGAGTTTTCTGAGAGAGAAATGATAGAAATTGGAAACGTCTCTCCAGTTGAACCTGTACAGTATGCTTTCCAACTGTTCAAAATATTAAGAGACTTGAGAGGAAATGTCCTCAACTACTCACTTCTAAGGGTCTACTAGTGGTAATAATAACACCAGTATGGTATCTCTGGTGTCAAAGACGATGTGCCTCCTGTTACCCGTTGGGTGGAGGTATGGGCAGGAGAATGTCCTTGTAGGCTCTTTGTAAGTGTCTAGTTGGTACTGTTGGACTAGAATGCTGGATTGGACAAGGTTTTGGATTCATCCAATGCAGCTTGTGATGTTAGGTTCCTGTGTTTGCATTGTTCCGTTCTTTCTCTAAAGCAGAGAATGACGGCTTGCGACTTAATAACTTTATTTTAACCGGGGAAATGATTTGAGCCCTGAATATTCCTCAATTTCCAGAATTCTGTTTATCGACTCTCGTGACCTCCACGTGAGATTGGAACTATTATCAGTCCTGGATATTGTATTGTAAGAGTAAACGTATTGAGCATAAAAAGGTGTTTACTGAGTAGAAAGTACTTGACAAGACCTGAAGTGGATCAAATATACACAATTTTAGTCATGGAAAATGTTGGCTCTGAGCTATTGATTTATTTAGTGCCTGGTGACTAACTGCGAAATCTCTTGGCATTATTTGGGGACTGCTAAATTTATTACAAATTTGCCTCTCTGGTTGCCAGAGACCTGGACCCTTTGCATATAAAGAATTGCCCATGTGCCCTAGAACTCCGTTGACATCATACGCAAGCTATTAGAAGGGATTGGCCATAGTGACAACAACAGTTGGCACCTTTGTGGGTAGGCTTTGGTGATTGTGATCATGACAACCTGAGTCAGAAGCTCAGGAGGGAATAATATCTAATACAAAAGTCTTCTACATGGTGCATTATTGGCAGAATTTCTCTTGACCTGCGTCGCCAATAAGTGTGTTTATCTCCTCTCCTCTCCTCTCCTGTGTTTTTTTAATAGCTCCGTTTGGGAAGTGGTGGTTCATGAAGAATCTACGTTATCTTCCATAGCAACTGCTTAATTGTTCCTGTAGAAATCCATCTCCCATGTTCAGAATCACTGCACACGGTGTGTAGAGCAGCATCAAGGTGCAGAGTCTGGATATACCCAAGAAACGATTGATGAGAGTTATGCGGGTGCCACAGGCATTCTGCGGTTCTGAGCCTTGATCGCTTGAGAAGCCGAGGATAATGAAAGCAGGAATTAATTATCTTGTTAACAGCATTGTGCACCCGTGTATTCCACTGAGTTCCTGGGAATTGACAAATGTGGTCTTTTCCTCATATCCCTCCTCCTCTCTCCACTTCCTCTCTGGTGTCTGTACCCGTATAATTCCTAGGAGCTGCACTGGGCATTTGAACTCTGTAATTTTCCAGCGCTGGACAGATTCTAGGGGATGGTGCTTTAGGGTTTCCGTGCATGCATTGATTTCCTTTTGACTAAGTGCATGGTGTCCATCTCTGGGGTGGTTGGGGTTTTCCCCCCATAAGCGTGTGCTTTGCGATTGATCGTCCCCAGCTACTTTTCCCCCCTCTTGTTCAGAAGCAAATTATTGATGGGATATGCCAGAAACCGCTTTGCTCTAGCAGAGGAAGCCATGGCCCCCATCGTTCCCTCTTTAGGGTTCAGTTTGCTTTCGGACTGTGCTTTAATTTTAGAATTGGCACGCAGCTCTTGGCTCTCCTGTATCATTTCAGTTCAATGCAACTATTCGGTTTCTATGGTCTCCCGCTAAGGAAGACCCTTCTCTGAAATCCTGCAGCCAAAGTGGGGAGTTCTAGTGAAGTTTAACTGGAGATAAAGCTGTTTTCCAGGGGTCTTTTTCATTGCGCTAATGGACGGAAAGGATGTATAAAGCCCAGAGAGAGATGCCCTGAGTGGAGCAGGGCGCATTGTCGAGTCTCCTTTGATCTCCCTGTGGCTTCAGATGACCCCTTTTTTCTGGATGCTTGAGGTCCTGGAATTAGGATAGTTTTTTTTTTTAATTTCCTTTGTTTGCACGTTAGCTGTAAAAAGCTTCACAAGAGGTCAGTTTCCAAGAGCGGTTTTGCTTTTATTGGCCGGAATGAGATCCTTCCTTTGTCAAGAAGGGAAAATTCAGGATGGGGTAGATTTGTTCCTTTGTTGGTGATTGGTTCCCCCCAACAAATTAGTGCCTTTTCCCCTTTTTGAATTTTAAAAAAAAAACACTCCTAAATAATGAAATTGTAGGTACGGTGCCTTTTCTTTGGAGCTGAGGATATTTAAAGGGAGCTGTCCAGCAATGGTGGCTGATGAATCATTTACTGCAATGTTTCTTAACCATGGCCACTTTAAGACGGGTGGACTTCAACTCCCAGAATTCCCCAGCCAGCATGGCTGGCTGGGGAATTCTGGGAGTTGAAGTCCACCCATCTTAAAGTGGCCAAGGTTGAGAAAAGCTGATTTACTGTACAGATTTTGGAAAGTGCTTCATATATAAAATCTACTCTTAAGCAGATCTAGTAGAGCCGACATCTGACCTTGAAAAAAAGGAATATAGATATATTACTGCTTTTGATTTTGTAGGTTTTGTGCTGATGCTTAGTCTCTCACCTGTTTTGCCAGTAATATTTATTTGGTTTCTTTACATTTTTTTCCTTTTCTACATATTTGTCATTGTGTTGTTTCTGGATTTCTTCTTCCTCTGCCAAGTTGAATGGGGTAGAATATGTTAGCCGCTCTGATTTGCAAGGTTATGTTACTGCAATCCTGTAATAAAATTAGTTTTAGTATTCAAAATTGGGTGTCCAAGTCTGGTTCAAAGGGTTGGCAGAACCCAGTAATCTAAAAGAGAAATGCCCTTCGTTGGTGCTATTAGTTCTGTTTGAGTTTTCCACTAGACTAAAGTACAGTACTAGAATAATTCCATGGAGATTTATCAACAATTCCTTTTTTTTAAAATTATTTTGAGTAGAGATGTTTTTTTTTTTTTAAGTATTCTGTTCCCAGTCTAAATCTGGATCCGTGGCATGCCTGTGTGATGTGAATGATTAAATATTTGCATATGAAAAAGGATTAAGAAGATAGAATTCTTTAAAAAAGAATAATTTTTCAGACTCAGATGAAAATGTCTCTTATGTGGATCAGAGGAGCCTCCTATCTCAACTATTTACATAAATCACATCACTTTGAGTTTGTCATCATTGGAAACTGCTACATACCACAATTACTAGCTTTATACTAATATTCAAAAGCCAGTCACTATGAATGTTTGGTAATACAACAAGACTGGAACTTATTTCCGAGTAGTCTGCTGGTATAGTTGTTTCATGCAAGTACCTGTAGGCTGCTATATTTCTTTGCCCTAAACAGATTTGGTACCTGCCTTGAAAAGATAATAGACTTATATAGAATGAGAAAAAAAATACTTGGGGGAAAAAGTCAAGGATTGATAACAGATATGATTGATATGTAAGGTTGGGGTTGAGAAGCAGGTTGAACGGTGATCACTTTTCCTGTTTTAAGCAGCAAATCTTTGAAAAAGAAGAAAATCAACTTGTATATTCCATGTCACTGTCTCCTCACCTTCTGTATATGAAGCTTAGTTTTTTTTCCCCCCCTTCAGCCAAATACAGTATGTTTTTTTAAGGTAGTAATATTTTGCTGTGGCTTCTTTCAGGCACAATGAAAGATTGAACAAAATAATGCTGGGAGATGATGTGGAAATATTCTTCCAGTTTCTTATACAAGGTCACTGAAGACTTGTTAGTCCACGACCTAGACTCTATACTAAACAAGGGAGACGTAGAACTAACCATGATATTGACGTTTCCATGCTGGGGAACATCTCAAGCAATCAAATGCTGCTTTAAACCAGGCTTATTTCCAGAGAACAACAGTAGCCATAACAAAAATCCCACATGGAGTGTACCGATGTCTCTTTGCTGCTGGTGCTTAGCGATGGCTGTAGGGAACAAATCCTAAAATATGAGTTGTCCTCTCTCATTTACAGAGGCGGAACCGATGGCTTTCCAAATGTTTTTGAGCAACAGCAGCCCAGGGATGGTTGAAGATGAAGTTCAGCGACATCTGAAGGGGTTCTTCATTCCTCTTCTACAGAAATGTCACGCCAGAGCCCTCTTCTGAACCAAAGTTAGGGTCAAAATCAGTGTTTCTCAGTCATTGTTTCTCAACCTCGGCAGCTTTAAGCTGTGTGGACTTCAGCTCCCAGAATTCCCCAGCCAGCCATGCTGGCTGGGGAATTCTGGGAGCTGAAGTCCACACAGCTTAAAGCTGCCGAGGTTGAGAAACACTGTTCTAGGTAAACCATTAGTAGTAGAACTCCCAGTAGGTGGAAGAGATTTTGTTTCTCCAAAGCCGTAAATGATGCGCCAAGGCCATGAAGACCTATCCCATGTTTCCATTCTTCTTTTTCCCATCCTACCCTTTCTTCTCTTTCACTTTCTCTCTCTCCCTTTTGTGTTTCTCTATTCCTTGTTCCTTTCTGTTGAATTCTATTAAGCATTAAGCTGAAGAGACATAAAACTGCGAAACCTGCCCGTGGGAAGAAGGATTGTGGTTAAGAGAAGGAAATGGGGAATTCATCCTTCAACTTGTACTCTCCAAACCCTGAAGACTCAGAAGTACATTTTTACTCCCAGTCACAAAATACTTCCCTTTTATTTCCAGGCAAGAGATTGGAGCTTGGCCTATTACCTAAAGCTTTTTTTTTTTTTTTAAATAATGATAAATAAGTTGAACGCAGCTAATATTTTTCCATGGCCCTTGCCTTAAAAGCTGGGCTGCTGATCTGCAGCTGGGTCACTCCACAGCACCCTGAGGCATGAAAAATGGTTTGATCGTCTGCAAGAGTTGGAAACCCTGTCCTAGCCAGGAGAGATGGTCGCTTTTAATGAAGAGCGGATCATGGTTATTAAACCCCGCTTTCTAACCCAGTTTTTATCTTTTCTGCTCAGGAGGCTTCTCCATCGTAGACTTTGCAGCTGCGTCTTTCCCTTTGTGAGCCTCTATAATGCCACTTTTCTTCATTTTCTTGGCATATCGGCTGGGGTTTCCCCCCTGTTTTTCTAACGAAGCCCCATCTGAGGCTACAGTATGCCTTGCCTTGAGTTTTGGACCTCTTACATTTCACGACGCTGGGCTTTGCTTAGTTGGAGCAGATTGTAAGTCTGGGAGAAAAATGTTTCTAGGGACATTTAAGCAACATTGGACTGTAGAGGAACCAGGAGTACGTTCTTAGATATGCATCACGCTAAATGGTCTTCCTCTTCCGCCCATCACTTTGCTCTTCTTTATCTTACAAAAATATGTTTTCCCCCATCCTTTATTTAAATAAATAATATTTAATAACACATCGTGTCTGTGAGCCTGTTTCCAAATACATAATGACTTCATTGAATTCCGGCTTCCTTCAAGTTCCCAGTACCATTCCCCCCCCCCCCCCGCCTTTTCAGTAGCTTTTTTCTCATCCTCAGTGACTATATTAGGGCCACAATAGATGGTTTATCTAAGGCATCTTTCATTCGTGCTTCTTTTTTTTTTTAAACAACATCCTGCATGTTCTTTTGAGGTGCTTCCAATATCCCTGCTATTTTCTTCAGTGTTGTCCCTGGGTTTTCATTTCTGTGTTAACCTCGGTTTTGTTGGGGAAGTTACCTGATATAACAACAGCATGCAATACCCCCTGAAGGAATTCCTGATCAAACCTCCACTGGATTTGAGGAAATATGAGGGGATCTCCACTGGATTTGAGGAGGAGGTCCATTAGGGGAGGGAGCCAGGGAGATGACCTTGGGGGAACTCTTCAGGGACCATTCAGAAAACAAGTTCTGCAGAAGCATGTCTTGAGCCCCGAGAAAAGAGAAAGTAGTAAGCGGAGACTGGCTCTCAAGATGGAGGGAAGGAAGAACAAGGTTCTTTCAAGACGCTTTTACTAGAGTCTCTTTTAATAAAGGATGGTTCCGGTCTTGCAGTGGAGTCCGTTTCCTGATCTGGTCAACCTCAAGGGGCTGACGATTATCTACCCAAGTCTCAAGACATTTAGGGTCACTTAAAGAGAAGTGATTGCTTAGCATCCAAGAACTTGCAATAAAAAGTTGTTATATTTAGGCCCCCCCTCATTTATTTTTTTGCAAATGATCCGTGATTGCATTGTGTAAAACTGTTCCCCTGCTCTTCCTTCTTTCCAATCACATTTTTTGCAAACGGTCCTTCTGAAGTCCCAAATAGGTTTCTGTCCTGCTTGGAAATACAGGTCTCTTTGGCTCTCGCCGTACAAGGCTGGGTTGCTTTGGACAGAGGAATGTGTGAATGCTGCAAGATAAATGAAAACTCGCCAAGATAATTTTTATTGAACAAGTTCTAGGAGCTATTAATGTGATTAATTTTTGGATAGCATAAAAAAGGAAGAAATGGCCTCTACTTTCTATTTCAGATTATTTACTTAATTGTGAGGATAATGCTTTTGGTATTATTTTCATTTGTAATCATCAACTTGCATCAGAATTAAATTCTGAACATTGGAGGCTTAAGTTGGGGAAGAAGAGATCATCAAAGGGGTCTATAGTGTTGAAATTATACAAAAACGTGCAGTGATTGTTGAAAATATAACATCGTTAATTCTGCTCTACCATTTAATGTCATCCTGCATCTTGACTGATGTACCTCTGTTAGCTCAAGTTTATTTTTCCTTTTTTCTCTCTCTCCAAAACATCTCTTTGTTTCCGGCAAAAATTGATGCAACCAAAACTGGACTTGTGTTGAACGGTGACACCATAAATGGTTTGCTCCAGGAAAAGCTTCAATTCTCTCCCCAGTAGCTCAATAGAGTAATGTTAGGTAACAGGTTACTGTACTGGTGAAATAGGTTTCCTGTTTTCTCTGCTGGAACAGTGTCAGGAAGTGACTTAGAAATAAATGTGTGCAACAGAAAACAAATGAAGTCAAGGTACAAGGTGTAGCTAGAGTGCCAGGTCTACTGACAGCTCAACTTTCCTTCCAGATCAGCACTTTCTACAGCCCATCAACCCTGACTTGCAGCACTGGAGACTCCACGCCATAAACCTTCAGTTCCCTTTCTTTACATGTCATTGGTGGCACCATCCCTTTCCCCCATGCTGTGTTGGCTCCCCCCACCCCACCGCTCCCATTCCTCGAATCATAAGTACTGTTCCTCTATGCATAGAAAATGGTTTCCATTAATTTTTCAGCTGGGAAGCAGCAAGGCCAGCTGAAATTGCGGCCAGGAGTGCCTGTGGCAAAATAAGCCCTACAGATCGTGGAATCGTGCTTGTCAGATGGTTTCTTGAATTCCAGAGGAAAGGACGCTTCTCGATGAATGCGTGCCTATAACCCTCCAGCTTTGCATTTATGGTAACTCTCTTGAGGTAGAAATAAACAAACTCTGCACTGTTGAAGCAGGAATGGAATAATACGGTTTTCTAATTCCATTATCTTATCTCTGGGGTTTAGCTGTCAATTGAGTGTACCTCAAAAATACCTAGGCGTATTTTGCTCCTATCACATTCCTATAGGAATTTAGGAATGTAATATAATCTCCAGAAGATACCTGTGTGATATTACGGAAACTATTCATTTGTAGCTGTGCAACCCTAGTAGACTTCATAGATTAAAATAATAGCCATGTATTGAACATATATGAATATATATATATAATCTAAAAGTCGACCAGACTCCTATATTGCTAATGAGCTATGTATGGCTTGGAGCAGACAATGAAATGCCTCGGACTATATTTATTCTTACGCAAGTGGTTGCTTTTGAGTGGTGAATCCTATAACTTATTTATTTATTTATCATATTTATATAGACGCCCATCTCACTCAAACTTATTTAACCATCTCTCCACTCTGCTCATCTCCCAAGTCTGATTGCCCCTAAAACATCATAGCAATGGAGTCCCCAAACACTTTTCAAACATGGATAAAACTTACAAAACGGCTACCTTAAAGCTGCCGCCATCGCCATCCCCCCCCTCCTATTTTAAAACCTATCTGAAAAGGCAAAGGTGGGTATGCCCCAATTTCTATCTGAAGGTAACACTGCAGCCAACTCACTCCCTTGAGAATAACTCATTTATCCCTAGGGAATTATACTTAAGAATGTGGTGCAATGCAGATTTTTCCAGTGGGTGTGCTTTTTCCCCCTTTAGCAGACAGGCCAAACATCTCTCGTTTCCAATGAAAGAGTCTGGTGTGAGGGCAAACGATGTTAGATGCAGAGGGCCCGAGTTTCAACCAGTGTTCGTTGTGTAGCATTTAACCTGGGGGTACGTAGGGTTGAATCCGAGAGCTTTCACTAGCTAGTTTTCTTTGTTATCAAGAGCTTTTCTAGCATCTGCAATAAAGGCATTTTACTAGAGCTGTGACCTTGAATTGATGGGCGATTTTCTAATGAAGTATTACTGTGGATATAAGTTGCGACTACCTAGGTTTTGTTTAAAGACGAGGAAAAACTTCACATTGGTAAGATCAGTGGAACGGTCTCCCTACGGAGGTTGTGGGTTCTCCATCTCTGGACCCGTTTAAGAAGAGGTGGACAGCCACCTCTCCGGGATAATTGAAGTCGTTTTTCTGCCCATTGCAGAAGGTTGAACAGGATGATCCTTGGGACCCTACAACAATAAAGTAGCTTTCCTGGAATCCCTGTTTGTTTTTTGACCTGGCCTAAGTCAAGGCTGACTGGTGGGAACACAGAACCTGCGTAGATGTGTGAGAGACCGTTCCACCAAATGACCGTCTCCATGCGAGATGAACAAGAAACCATCAGTGGTTCCTATTCACGATGGTTATATGTCCAAAGCAGCATTGCCTTGGAAAACATGGGTAAGAGACTGTTGTCGTCTCGTGTCTGGCTTGTTGGCTTCCCATAAACATTTCCTGCTTGAGACTACAGGGTTATGATCCTTGAAGACTACTTGCTTGGAGAAGGTGTCAAAATGCGTCCCACCTGGCCACAAGCCATACTGGAGGACCCATGTGGTGAAGAGAAAATAGGCAGGTTTCTCTCTTCACGGACAGGCGATGCACACGCTCTTCAAGAGATGTGGTGAATGTGTGTGACGGCTATTTTTATACATATTAGGGTAAACCTAGGTTTGTCTCTGCATGTGCGTGGAGCACATCTTCACATTTTTTATTATCATAGAGTGGTCCTAGCGTTTAGAAATGTGTGAGTTCTAAAAAGGGTAACAATCTGCTTTTTCCCTTTGTCCTTTGTTCCAATATCTTGCACATATTGATGGGAACGTGGGGAAAACAAATTCATAATTTGATGATGAAACAGTAAATATCAATCCTCTAGCGTCTTTGTTTTAGCTCGTTATAATTACGTGACTGTTTTCATGGTAGCCTTTGGAGAACTTTCATTTATTGAGGGCTGATTAATATGAGGGTTCTCCTTATTCTTTGATGTCCTCTGTATAACACTGATGACAAGAAATCTGGTGTTACTGCAAACTCAAAGTTGTTATTAATGTTTGTACAAGATACCTGTGATTCCTTATTCATTTCACTTTATTGCTTTAGTGTAGGCCATATAATTTGAATGTATAATTTGCATATTCTACCTACAATGTGGCCAGGGCGCTATGTGATTATTATAAGTTTAACTAATATTGTTAAGCATGACAAACCAAGTTACGGCAATAGGAATTCTGTTACCTTGTTTTTTCAACCATAATGATTTACAATAAACTACATTGTTGAGCAGTGCTTCTCAACCTTGGCAGCTTGAAGATGTGTGGACTTCAACTCCCAGAATTCCCCAGCCAGCCAAGCTGGCTGGGGAATTCTGGGAGTTGAAGTCCACACATCTTCAGGTTACCAAGGTTGAGAAGCACTACTTTAGCGTGTCATTTCTCACTGGTATATTTTTAAGAGGAAAAGATTTTCCGCCAGCTAGATTTCCCATGATTACAAACTCTGAGGTATTCAGTTAAAGCCGTTTTGTTTCACGTCCTAAAAAAAAAAAAAAGAAATAGAAAGCTTTTTATCTGCTTTGCTTTTCACAGCACGTGACGTTATATTCCTTTTCCTATGAACATAAATAGCAGTTCTCAATATTAATTATTTTTAGCAATGGAAGTTCTTAACGGGAGCAGTAATTCCACTTGATGATGTGCTGAGCCTTCCATGGGAATGTATATAAATATATTCATACGAATAGCTAGCGATGACTGAAGAAAGTCTCAGCATGTGAACATTATACAGCGTCCTTCGATGCTGCCAGTGCATTCGTTTATCAGCGCACTGCCAGTGCTGCCTCCCTGAACACCCCGTGCAGACAGGCCTTTTTCTTTCAAGATGGGCCTCAAAGAGAAGAGACAACGTGGGTGCTTTTCTCCTTAATGCGACTGTCCTCAGACCTTTTGTGCTCATCCTTGCAATAAAATGCAAACGGAATTACTGTGTTATTTATTTTGGTTTTGCTGATCACGGCAGTAGCACAAGGCACCGAAGAATGCTGATGAAATGGACAGAATAGCTAATGCCGTGGAAGACGGCGGAGAAGAAGAGAGTGAAATTCAACAGAGATAAATGCAACGTTCTTCAGAACGGGGGTGAGGAGGGGAGCCCTCTCTTTCAGATGGGAGGACTGAGCTACCTGGGGATATAATCAGGGACCTGGATTTGTCTTTACAGTATTCTTCCTCCCCCGACCGTCATAGCTTCTGCTCTAGGGCCCAGGAGGACCATTTTGCTTCCAAAAATCCATCCACGTCACCAGGAGCGCTCAACCTTTGTTGGCTTCGGTCAACACTAGGCTTTGCCTGACCTGTGGAAGCATTGCTTCCAGAAGTGGGGTGGGCTTTTCTTCATCCAGTACATTTAGCCATTTTTCTTTCCTTTCCCACATCTGCGATGTGTGCAGTTAGGCTGTGGGATATTTTTGCAGGTTATTTCAGAATTGACTCAGTAAGCGACCTCTAAGTCAAGTCTTCTCCCTTGAGTTCTGTGTTATCTAGAGTAAGGGATGATCTTCAGAAGCCAGGGCTGCCTGTGATCTTCTGAAAAGGTGGAATTAGGTCTAAGCCACAATTAGCATCAGTATTTTTCATCAGGATCTGTTGTAGTCATGATTGTCCCCAACCATTCCTCCAGTTTCTTGTCTGGGTAGATTGCTTTTGGCAGCAAGGATCTTTTTTCACCGCGATCAGTGAAGCAGATTTGGTCCCGAGATGGGTTAAGATGCATCTGTTCAGTAGAAAGCAAAATGACTTTGTCTTTTTTCAACAAATGTACAAGGAACAAAACTATTGAGCTATATGGTCAACGTTTCTGGAGTTTAATTTATATTTCTAGATATTGGGGGGGGGTTCCCTTCCTTATTCTTGTGCTTATTAATTCTGAGGTTGTGTCGATCTTTTAATCCTGTTGTAGGTGGTTGTATTGATCTTTTGTTCATTAGGTGAGCATAATAAGTTTTTTTAAATGTTTAAATCTCCAGCTATTGTGATCAGTGCTGAGAATTCTGGGAGTTGAAGTCCAAACATCTGGAAGTCGCCAAGTCAGGCTCCATAGACAATTTATTATATAAATTGCATTAAATGTTCAAATTGGTTACCCTTTTCTTCTAAACACTTTCTTACTTGTTTGACACATGACCTTTGAACATTCCTAGGTACAGTAACATTTTCTCTGAAAAAAAATTAATAAAAATATATTATGATGGGCCTCTGGGGCCTGACTTTTGGTACACCCTGTATGTGCTTTATCCATCATCAGCAGAGAGGAATGATAAATTATTATATGCACAAAGGTGGAAAGATTTGACTTTACCCACAATGGAGGGATGGGTGGTGAAGGTAATGGAACTCGCTGAGATGGCCAGATTGACTTCTTTGATCAGAGAAAAGACAATATCTAAGTTTAATGCTGATTGGAAACCCCTTGACTTTTTGCATAAAACAGAAAAAAAATGAAATTATGATGTATAGTTTTGACAATTAGGAAAAAAATTGATAGTAAAAATGTAAGCAGGGCTGTAACCATAGAGTAAGAGGTTAATTTAAATTTATACTTATTATCACTGTTGTAAAAGAAAATCGGAAGTCATTTCTTTATACTTTTTTCTTTCTTTTCTGCAACTTTTAGCTTGTTCTTTCTTTCCTTTTTCTTCTCTCTTGATTCTAACTATTAGTTCTTGTTAAGTTTTCATCTTTCTTTTTAAAATTCTAATAAAGTGATCTCTCTATATGTAAAAGCAGTGAGGAATGATAATATTGTCGTTAAAGATTGATTTAGTCCTGAAACTCCCCAGAGGTTTCTCCACAAAGTCAATCAGGTGTAGGAATTGATGTTGTAGGAAAATTCTGTTTTTCTTTCTGTACCAATACTTATCCCTGACTCCAGATATTTTATTTTTAATAAAATTAAAAATTTTATTTTTAACAGACATTTTATTTCCTTACAGATTTCTCAGGAGACACAACTTATTCGCACGGCCTACTGTGATAAAAATGAACTAGCTTCTTCACCATCTGACGCACGGCGCAGAACCTTTACTTCAAGTCTGCTGAAAGTAAGTCAAATTCACCCCTCCTGGAAGATTGACCAGAATTCTTCTTTTCCATTCTTGATTTAAGATGTTCAAGTCGGGTACCTAGGTGTAGCTATGTGCCCTAGGACTAGAATTTCACTTTCAGGGCATCTCTTGCTTCTTCTTGTTATAGATGTATTCTGCTTATTTTTCGTGGCCTGTGCAGTCTCAGGTTATCCAGTGAAGGTCACGTTCCTAGCCCTCATAGTTTCAGAAGCATTATGCTTTAAAACAGGGGTGATGCCTGCAAGAATCAAGGGGATAAGTTCTTGTAATTTGAACTACTAAAAACCCCATCCTCCGTAGCTACCAATCCTCTACAAAATAGCAAACCTTGACATATCAAGATCCTAATAAAGCAGGTAAATTGTAAAATTTCATTCACAGCCAATGCAGCTTTGTGAAATTTATTCTACCCAAAGGTCGGATGTGATCCTGCAGCATTTTTTGGAGTTTTCCCACAACATTTTTCTCTCCTTCTGCTTGAATAGACCTGAACTTTGGGACACTTTTCTCAAGCTAAAACCAGATGTGTATTTGTATATTTAAGTGAAATGTGCACAACATTGTGCTTATTAAATAATATGAGATTTACGGTGTATCTTAGCTAATTGAAGGAGCTGAAGATGAACTGACAAACTTCAGAAGTTGGCTGAAAGAAAGTTTTGTGCTTTGCTAAAGCCCAGCCCAACCTGAGGCTCCATAATTGGTGTTTTTAGTTGTTTTTTTTACAAGAGTTTTGTATCTCTGTAAGAGAATATTTATCTTCTTTTAATGAACCCATCACAGCCCAAGGAGAATTGACCTTGATTAAGAATTGCAGGATCTTATGTAACATCGGGGACAGAAGATATTCAACTGAAATCCAGCACTGTATGCATTTGTTACTTAAACACCTATCTACTGCGGGTGTCTTAAATGTCTTATTATATGTTAAGGTCCTTAGATGAAGTGCTTCAGTGAGACTAACAGAACAAGGATTAGTAATTATACTTGGCATGGGTGACACTATGGTGCAATCACCGAGTAGTGTAGCAAGCGTTTTGCTCATTTGGTTGACGCAAACAAATATTATTAATAATAATAATAATATCAGCCTATTGAAAGCCAGGAAAATAAAGCTTTAAAACTAAGGTGCCAGAAAAGATCTTTCTTAACCTAAGATCCCAGAGCCTTCCTGCAATCGGCAAGTCTTAACGGACTTGCCATGGAAACAAGACCGTATTTGCATTTCTTCGGCTCTGGCTATCGGTTCCATTAGCTACCTACAAATTATACCAACGACTCACTGTCACTTACTGGTGTGAGAGTTTCCTTTCTCAGCAACTGGATGGTAGAGACAACTGGCAAAAGGTTGCTGCGCACACACGCTGCTCAGAGCTTGAAATCATGCCGTCGTGATGCATAAGAAGTTTTTTATAAGCTTTTTATCAGCTCTGTTTCTTTTAGATAAAATACAAGTGTTCTGTGCTATATAACGTGATCCATCAAAGTATAAAATTATCCCTATGGGTTTCCTGAAGGTGAGCTTTACTTCCCCTGATGCAGTGTTTGTCAACCTTGGGGACTTGAAGATGTGTGGACTTCAACTCCCAGAATGCCCCAGCCAGCATGGCTGGCTGGGGCATTCTGGGAGTTGAAGTCCACACATCTTCAAGTTCCCAAGGTTGACAAACACTGCCCTAATGCATCAAACCAAGCTAGTCCATGGACTAGGTCCTCACACGTTCTTTAGTCACGTATGGTATGGGGAAATTGCCATTTTATTCTATTTAGAAAATGTATATGCCACTTAATTAACTTAATTAATGAATTAATTAACTTAATTAAGCTTAATGGTGCTGGGTGGCTTATAAAAACCCAGTAAAACCATTAAAGGGACAGATCAAAATGCAAAACTAAAGCAATAACATATAAATGCACTGTTACAAGGTAGAGCCCCAAGTGGTCATAGAGTGGTAACATTTACACATACTGTAAATATCCAGTAATCCAACAACTTTAATAAGGCACTAAAATACGATGACACAGAATAATTAGCACCTAGTGCATGCCAACTGCTTTAAGAAGAGGTTGCTCAGCCAGCATGAACAGCGTGAGCAGGTCCTTCAGGTGTTTTGAATCCCATAGTGTTTCTAGGCCTTTGAAGACCAAGACCTTCAATTGAGCCTACAAGCAAATAGGGAAATGTAGGTTTGCCTTCAAGGCTTGCCCCACCTACGAGCAATTAAATAATCCCCTATCAGAAACATGAATAATGGTGGCCTAACAGTCCCTTCCCTCTTATAGCTGGGGAGATGAGAGTCACCGTTTTCCAAATTACTGAAACCGAGTGAGCCTCAATTGCAAAGTTGAATCACAGAGTCCTTCTCTCTGTGGTGGCCATGGAGTCTGTATGGAACAGGATGATTTATAATATTAAGAAACAGATTATATCAGCAGTTGTAACAAGGTCTTCAGTGCCTGCTTTTATGTGGTATGTTCTTCCAAACAAGGTCAAGAATAGCGGATGTTGCTTTAGATCCTAGGATGAGACTTCCAAGAAAACAGCTAGTTGAAACTTGGAGGTTTCATAAAACCTTTAATAAAACACCCTTCTTTGTAGGGAAGCCAAAAGGTTGTATTGGTCATTGCTGACCTGACATGTCATCTTGATCCTCAGCTTGATTGTGATGCAATAATGAAAAAAACCACAGTAGCTCAGGAAAGGCAACAATTATGTGAACATAGCCTTGTACTGTGGGCTTGGCCCTCAAGGCGTGATCTCAGCTTGGAAGAGTCAATGTGGGCAAGAAGTTCACTTGTGTAAAATGAAGAGCACCAGTTTGGGAATTGGACTGGGAATAGCGTTCTCTGTTCTCCTTTTGGTTGCGATCATAGTTACAATCAAAAGAGATTCCTTGACTCGGCTGTGTAGAAGTCTGGTGTATTTGCCCTCTCTGGCCAAACTAACACCATCTGTTGCTCCTGAGGAAAGTTATGGAGGAAACCCTTCCAAGAACAGGAGCAGCTCTGTTGTCAAGGAGGAATATGGTGGCGATCATCACACCACAAAGGAAGAGGAAGAGAACGAGGCACGCCAGGAAAGCGTGTCATCCAGGCATGGATGACCCAAATAAATAATAATAAGATTGTAAACATGTGAGCAGGGCCTGTGTTTTGTGGTTGTAGAGGCCAGCAGTGTTGTGAGCTTTAAAAAATAACCGCACTTTCTAATTAAATCCATTTTGATGCTTCACCGAGAAGATATGGGTAACCCTCGCAACAAGCATCTAAGAGTGTAGTATTATTCCAGCACTGCTTGGGGCTAAGGCTAAGAGAAAATTAGTTTCCTAGTGAATTTATGGCTGTGAAATAGGAGCTGAAGAATTCCTGTGCTGGAACTTGTCATGTTAGTCCCTAGAGCAATTTAAAAACACAGCCAATACACAGCTAGAAAAGCCTGTGTATTAAAAAACATGTGTTGAATTATGATGCACTTATGGACTTTTATTCCATAAAAATGAGTTTGCAGCTGGACAGTATCAATTTTAAGGCTAATTGTTTAAAGGAAAACTTTGGGCCTTATAATTATAGACCATTTGGAACCCTTAAGAAGAGTTGATTGAGGACTGTTCAAGGAAGAAGAGACAAGATTGTTCTTTGCCCAGAAAACAAACTTCTAAAAAAAAATTGCCCTGATTGGTGGACTTCACCATACCACTGGTCTTTCTTTTCCCCAAACTCTCTTGTTGGGTGTAGACAATGATTATGGACATTCATTTTTGCAGTTTATTTTCCACCAAAGAGCTGGGCAGACCCAAATGTTGGAGGGAGGTGGAATCGAGCGTGGGCAAGAGTCTGAATTGGGGCCCTTGACTGACCAGCTGTGGAAGAATCAAAGAGGGTCAAGCATGCATAGTCAAAACCTCCATTTTTAATTTTCAGGAGTTCCATTTCAGAAAGCTGATGTCTCACCTCTCGATAGATTATTTATCTGGGATCCTCTTTCTCCCTCTTTGTAGATGGACGTCTTGTAACCTTGCTTCTTCTGCTGCCCCGTTAGCAGCTGTGCTACATGATCCCATGACTCTTGATATGGATGCTGTCCTCTCAGACTTCGTTCAGTCCACGGGGGCAGAGCCTGGTCTAGCCAGAGACTTGTTGGAAGGTGAGATCCGATTTATGGAATGTGGTCAATGGGGTATGGGCTGCCTTCAGGTCCCTTTGCATGTGTTTCAGGACGTGGGCCCTCAAACGGAATATACACCTCCTTGAATTTCATCTTTAAAATGTACTTATGTAACAAAGCAGACCGATAGGTGGAAGTGGTGGTGAGCAGAAGCTGCAAAGGGTAGTAGATCTGCTATTTTGCTGCACATCGTATCAGCAAAGTGAAATACTAGGTGGGCTCAGGGTGTCATACTTGGATAAGACTTATTTTTCTTGTGACTATAAATATATGAAAATATCATGGTCCACATTGTTTGTATTCCTGCTGATTAGTGTCTATTAATTTTTATGGTGGTGGAACTCTGCCCTGGTGATAGAGGGAATGCATTATAAATAAATTCTTTGTTGCTTGTTTCTTATCAGTTCTCTTTAAAAGGTTCCTCTTTATAGCTTTGAACCTGGTTACCTGAAACTATTTGCAGCCCCAGAAGCCTGCCTGAGCTTCATGATCAGCCCCTGTGGCTTCATGATCATCACCTGTTTGCACCAGGTGGTGAGGACAAGAAGGAGGGCGTTGTTAGTGATGATCACACCTTAAGGAGCTTACCTACATTGGCAAACAGCAATTTTAATTTAATGTAGTAATTAACTAGGAGACAAAGTAGCAACTCTAGAGTCTGTACTTTTGTGAATGGGGCCTACATAGGTTTTGTACGTTCTAAAGAAAAGTGACATTTCTATTTTTCAAAAAGATGTAGATGTCCTTCATGTGAAGTGCCCACTCTTTTTAACAAACCTGCAGCTTTCTGTTTTATCTCTTGGCCTTGTGACTTCATTTTGATTTTTTAAAAATCCTCCTCCTTTGTGTTCTGGAGATGCCCACACAAAGTAACCACCTAATTCATATATACGTTGAAGTGGGCTTTAGCTCCTAGAAATGTGTATCCCAGTAACACTGTCAGTCCTTCAAGTAGGTCAGGTCAGGAAGCAGACACTGCATGGATTCCAGAAATGCGGCTTTGTTGTTGTAATGTAGGGTAACTGAATCTTGTCCAAATTTCCTTTGTCCCATCTTATACCAAACAAAATCAAGATGGAGCTATTTTAAGTTTCTTTCCTATGCTCTTCTCTCAGGACCGTGTAATCTTTTCTACAAGTCCCTTTTATACCTTCCAGGAGGTCATCTCTAAATTCTTTCACCCACTGATGCAGTGGCATCTGGAACAAGCCACAAGGAGGTCACGTGCATCATGACTTCAGTGACGTAACTCACACCATTTGCACAAGGATGTCTCGTCACACATGATGTCACTTGCTCCTTCTTTGGACACCTGAGTACCTTTGCCCTGTTTCATTAACAAATCATGTTTAAGTGGCCAAAAGAGCACATTTGTGTAAAGTCAGTGAATGATACGTTTGTTCTTTTTTGTGATAAGCCATCTGTAAAAGAACTATCTGCCACCTGCTATTTGGAATAATGCTCACCCACCTCCAGCTTGATAGATTGCGGAATCCAAAGGAGGTGGGGTTTTCCATGCACTTGTACAAACTATAGAGAAGTCCCCATGAGAACAGTGGGAGAACTGTCTCAGAACTAGCTACACTTAGGGAATCCACGTCTGCATCCTTTTCAGCAACCTGTGTTTACAAGGGAGAATCCACTGTTGGCCAGTACCGTGTAGCACTAAATTCCTTGTACTGTAAAGCTCTCCCAGTTGGGCAAGATCAAGAAGCAAGAACTACACCGACTTCAGAAGGTCTCCTTCATGCTAAATTAAGGGTAGATACAGAATCCTGGAAACTGCAACATGAATTTCCAACCACATTTATTGATGAGTCTCTTTGAATGGTTTGAACTGCTTCTGCCCAACTTTCTGGTCACCTGGGCTGAATTGCCATTTATGAGATATTACCAATGGACCTCCCTGTTATCTTTTAAAGATGTTGATGTGTAACGTACCTCCTGTTACGCTCCCAGCCTTGTGGGCCAAGATAAAAGTCTTGGCTTTCTATAAACCATAGGTTATACACAATATTTTATCTTTACTGTTACATGGATAGTGTTAAATTTAACTTTTAAAAGGGCCAAGTAGAGAACCACGGTTCTGTAGTTGTGTGTGTGTTTTGAAAGAAATTGGAGTGGATGATGGTTGGTCAAGATGGTTGTGAATCCAGATGAAGGTAACATTTAAATAATAGTGGCTTGGAAAAGCAACTTAATTGTTTGACGTCAGCCGGCCTTTAACTGCGCCATTTAAAAGAAATGTCAGCATCGAGGCTTGCCTCATTGTCAGCCGATTTGTGAAGACTGCATTCACAAGAGCATGTGGTAGGGAATGTGATAATTTCTGACTGTCCTTTGAAAGATTGTTAAGAGCTTTCATCCTTCTGGTGTTAATGATGCCCTACTTCAATAGAAGAAAATTAAATGCATTCTGCTTTGATGAAAACTAATAATCATCTGGCGAAAAAGCCAAAAATTACTCATATGTTATTTTTTTCTGATTTTTTTTTGGGTGGGGGTAGGCAAAGGTTTGTCTCTTGAAATTCTTAGCAGCAGTATATCGTTCTATCAGCTGACAATACTGCTTGCATGATTAGGTAGAGATAACAGTTTTGCAGTTATCAAAATAAAGCTGCTACTGTTTCTGTTGTTTTTCCATGCGCGTAAGCCAAACAAAAGTTATAAAAGCACGTACTGCCATCAAATTGGTCCCCAAAAGTAGCTGAGATCTTAGATTTCATCCAAAGTATCTGAAAATACTTCTATTAATTCTGGGGCGCTCTGTTCTCATAGTAAGGAATTAAAAGATAAAGCCTTTCTGTTTAATTATTTCCCAGTGTCCCATCCTGATTGTGTAGGTTCATTCAAATGAAGTCCTAGCATGCTGAAACGTAATTTCGCTTTACTAACCTAAGGAAAGCATTTGCTAGCAGATTTGGGTGCATAAAAGCTTTTCTAATCATTGGTTGTATTTTTGGGGTGGTGATAGTGGTTTGGGGATCTTCTAATGTTATTTTGAATTGGTAACAAATACAGCTCCCTAAAATTTTGGAAAGAAAATGTGCTAGCGTACAGGCCTATGGTTTTTGCTCCAGTTCCAAACTTAGTTTTTTTAAAGCAGCCAAATTCAACTACAGGTTGCTACCTCGTTGGACTAAACATAGCCTCAGTACGTGTCATCTTGGAGGAATGCACAGAATAACACCCTTGTGGTCTCCCTTGGAGATCTCACAGAAGTGAAGCAGAGTTGTGCAGAACTTCGTACATAGATGAAATTAACCCTAAGGATGACTTTCAGAGCTCCTGCCAAATAGCAAATCCTACTCCAATGCAAAACTTACATCCATAGTAGCCTTGTGATTTTGTTAGTAAATGGGTTGGTTCATAACTCCGATTTTCAGACCCTTCCATTTGAGAATATTTTCTCGGATTATGGAGAGAGAATGCCTTAATATTTCGCTTATGTGCTTCGTTGACATCTATCATCTGCAGGTTCCACTGCCAGGTTCAACAGATTCCTCTTCTAGAACATGAATCAGAAAGAATCTGGTAGCACCTTTTCAGACTAACAGGTTCACTGAGGAAGTGAGCTGTACTTCATGAAAGTATATGCCATTCAATAACATTTGCATCTGGTGAAGTGGGCTCAAGTTCAGTAAATGTGTGCCTTTCAGTAAAAATGGTTAGTCTGAAGGTGCCACCGGGGTCCTCCTGGATTTTTGGCTACCCCAGACTAACACAGCTCTCCTCCTACATATTCCAAAACACGAAGAAATGAGAATAGGAAGGACTTAATAAACAACCAATTCCAACCAAGATTCTGGGAGTATTCTGCCAAAAGACAGGGTGCCCAGAGACTAACAACACAATCAAAGTAGCATGCTGTGACGTTTGATTCTTTAGACAAGTATCAGAATACTTGGAGAAGAACTCAAGCCTTGTTGAGAAAATGTAGGAAAATAGCAATTTAATAATAAAGAGTGAAGACTACTTCTGAGAGGGCAGAAGATAGATATCAGCTGTTCAAACGTGGAGCTCTGTTTAGCCAGCATGATAGATTGTAGGCCAAACTGGGAAGGTGTTACTTACAGGTTGGGTAATTTGATAGACGCTTCAAATAAAGTTTCAGTTCTCAAAGTCCAGCAGAGTCTGAGGCTGATTAGATCTCATGATGACTCTCCTTCTCCTCTTCCTTCTCCTCCTTCTCCTCCTCCTCCTTCTCCTTTCTCCCCCCTCCTCTTCCTCCTTCATAAAATTTGCCTTTTGTTTTAGAAAATTATTGGAATTAGAAAATGAGATCCTTCCAGTAGACTGAGCTTGATTGTGTCCTTATTTTAATTCCGTTATCCTTGTGTGCATGTTTTTTTTTTAATCATTTGATAACAAATGTTTAATTGCAACAGTTTTAGCTCTGCACTTTGTGTTGTATGTATTCTGCCTTCACAACACATGGATATTACGTGTTCAGCATTGAACGGGGAAAGAAAAGGCTGTTTAGATGCGAACAATTAAGGGAGGATGATATAATGAATACTTTAGCGTTTTATTTATAAGCAGTGCACTGAAAATAATAAGGGTCTGATGTGATTGTACATCAGCACGCAGGAGCAAGAATTAAGGGTTGGGGTTTTTTTGCCTAAGAATGTAACAATCTAAAGGCAGTAAACCAGTTATAAATTGAAGTTATATATTATAAGTTAGAAAGCAATCCTCAATGAATGAAATGAATGCAGCTTGTTCAAACATACATCATGCTTTCTTGTTTCCATTTTGGAAAACGCTCTACTTGCAGAGATGTATTTAATAAAATATGCCCTTCTTTGAATTAAGCATCCTATATTGCTATTGGAACATTGATCACTGGACGCATCCCAAATTGTCAGTAGATTCTTTATTATCTGACCATCTTAAATATTTTATGAAGTTATAAACCAACATATACTATCTGTTGTGGAGATAGCACCCTAAATATTTGAGCTGTTTAAAGCTGAGTCATAATTAAATATACCATGAACTTTTATTTGGTTATTTGGTTACTTAACTGTACCAGCATTTGAGTTTTCTGTTTGTTTCTATAGTCAAGGTCTCCAGCTAGAGAGATGAAAGCTAAGAGATCATCTAGTCATCCCTTTCTTCCTGGAGTGGCCAGAGCATGGGTGAAACACGACTCACCCAGAAACTAATATTAAGAGTCTTACTGGCTCTCTTATTATAGATCATTTAGAACCGTTAAGTTGAATAGCGAGTGCCCTCTAGTTTTTGGTCCACCTTCCTTTTAAAGCTACCCAAGTTGGTGGCCATCATTGTATCATATACTAGTGAATCCCACAGATTAACTCTGTGAAAAAGGGCCTCCTTTCATTTGTCCTCCCACAATTTAGCTCCGTTGGATCACCCTCGCTGATTTTGAGGAAGGGAAAATAATTTGATGAGCGCACTATTTTAATCAGTCTAAAAATTCTGCTGTGTGGTCAGATAGATCAGACCTTCTCAGCCTCGCAGCCTTCTCCAGAGAACTGGGCCTTCACATAATGCAGTGTTGTCCAAACTTGGCCACTTTAAGATGGGTGGACTTCAACTCCCAGAATTCCCCAGCCAGCATGGCTGGCTGGGGAATTCTGGGAGTTGAAGTCCACTCATCTTAAAGTGGCCAAGTTTGGACAACACTAACATAATGTGTCCGAAGCAGGATAATTTAAGCTTGCTCATTGGTGCCTGGAGTGAGAACTCTGGGTTGACGTGTTCAACGATCCGTTGGTTTGTTTTCTTAGCTGTCCATGGTCTTCTCAGGAGTCTTCTCCAGCACCAAAGTTCAAAAGTGTCAGTCCTCTTCTTCAAAGTCCAACTTTCGCTTCCACAGAGTGTCACAGGGAATACCCTTGCTAACTTTTACTTTTACATTGGTACCTTTTACTCTCACTCAATTAATCTGAAACAATTGCTGCCTGTGGCTCTTCGTCACAGACATCAGTCTGGCCACGAGCGAGCCTGTGAAAGTCAACCCTGCCCCCTTTTCCTGTGTTTTTAGGCAAAAACTGGGATTTCACTGCTGCTCTGAGTGACTATGAACAGCTTAGGCAGGTGCATACAGCGAACCTGCCCCAGGTGTTCAACGAAGGAAGGTATTCGAAACAGCAGCCACAGCAGCAGCAGGACAAGGAATCTTCACAACCGATGAGCAAGAGTGAGCGGCTGTCTCTTCCTAGGCAGGAGGACATCTCTCAAGGTAAGGCGGATTGCTACGACGCCTTCTGCTGGGGCTGCTTCTAAAGAGCCCTCCAAAATTTCAACTGGGTCTGCATATTAGCGAACCAATAGTCCTGTAACAGCTGTTTTACGGTCACTGCATGGATTATTGATATGCTTCTGGGTGCAATGCAACATGCTGGGTTTGACCTCTAGAACTCCCCAGGACTTGGCGCTGAGGTTCTTTCAGGACCACCTTCTCCACACAGAGGTTCCCCACCCAACTTATCCAATGTAGACCTCCCACCAGCATCTTGTAATGGTTCCCCCATGAAGGAGACTGGTCTCCCAGGCAATGCTTTTCTGTTGCAGACCCCTGTTGTAACACCCCCACCCCACCCCAATTAGAATCCTCATTGTTGCTCTTTCAGAAACGGTTGAATCCATAAAGAGTGCTTGCATGGGGGGGGGGGGTGATTTATCTCTCAGTTTTGCAAACCGTTGTGTTTCAAAAACAACTCCCTGTATTTAACAACGCAACACAAATAGAATAAAATATCCCCAGTAAGCAAAAAAAAAAAAAATCATTAATTCAAAATGTCCATGGTAACTAGCAAAAATTAAAATCATGCAGAGCTTAGAAGGACTGTTCCCATAGGAGGTTTTCTTGGTCAATACACCTCCACCCTGTAGATGTGTGGGCTTAATTGAGAAGGCTGTGATGCTACAGACTCACCATCTTCAGGCCAGAGAGCTCACTGCTCAGAGGCTACAGACAATTGCAAAACCAGGATTAGTTTTGCACTAAATAAAACAGTGTTAGATTCTATGTCTGCCACAAGGCTATCAGTTGATCCCTTGGGGTTGATAATCAGTTGAGCTGCACAGGGAGGATCTGCCTTCTGAAGCCACATTTGATAAATGTCATCCTAGTTTTCAGTGCTGCTGAGATCTGAGCTTGACCGTTTCTCCTGTCTTCCCAAGATTAAAGCTGACTTGACTTTATTCCATGATTGTGCTGTCAAGGGGTGGCTCTGTGATGAATTTAATTCAAAGTGGATAATTATTAAAGATGTATCATGATCTGGGGAAAGGCAAAAGTTTTATACAAGCTGAAGAGAAATCAGGAAGCAGAGGAGAAGTCTACCTGCCATTATTTCATGGTGGCTGCTACATGTTTATTGTCCTCTCTTCTGATTGTTGGGTGATACTGATCTTTGAAAAGTTTTTATCCCCTGGGATACTCCAGCTCGTAAGCCAGTTTTTAAAATTATGTGAGAGCAAAGGTGTATTGTCTTTTTTAGTTTTCCACTCAGACTGGACTTGTATAATATATAACTGAGTGAATATACAGGAACTTAGACTTCCATGACAAACTCCCATCAAAGAGTAGGGTGTACCAATTCTTCTGGCATTGTGAGCTGAAGTATGGAATAGTTGGGAGAACTTTCTGTCTCTGACAAAATAAAATGCTGAGAATGAACCTTAAGACTGAAGTCCTAAGCACCCTTATTAGGAAATAAACCCCACTGAACTCAGTGGGAGTAACTGCTGAGTAAATAGATGTGGGTGATGGTCTCATTTGCTCCTTTCCTTCTTTGTTCTCCTGCACAGAGAAGAGGCTTTCTAGAGGAATATCTCATGCCAGTTCCGCCATTGTCTCTCTTGCTCGCTCTCATGTGGCCACTGAATGCAACAATGACCATTTCTCCTTGGAGATGCCCATCTACACATTCCAACTCCCTGACCTCAGCGTTTACAGCGAAGATTTTAGGAGCTTCATTGAACGGGACCTGATTGAGCAGGCAACCATGATTGCTTTGGAACAAGCTGGTGAGACATCCTTCAGGCATGAATTCCTGGCTGCTCTGACATTTTCTTGGAGCCCTCTGTTAAGCCCAGGGATTGCTGAAACTGATTACTTATATCAGAAACTAAATCTCTGTGCTAATTTCGTCTCTGAAAGGTTATAACAGAGTTAGGAAATGTGTGAAAAAGAGTGATTAAAATGATCAGAGAGATAAAGCACTTTCGCTTTAACCGAAGGCCAAAGAAAAGACTGTTTTAATCTAATAAGAGAGCAATGTGTAGGAGGGATTTGATAAACATATTTAAAACCATGAATAATGGAAGATAGTAGGGAGAGAGAATGTCTGCTTCTTCCTCTCTTGCATAATCTTGGAGATGTCCCAATGAATGTGACGAACAAGAGAAAGTAGCTGTTTATACAACCACAGAGGTAAATTTCTGCAGCCCGGTGAAGATGTGGTTGAGCTTTACATGTGACTAAGCTTTGCGTTGTTACCGTGGTCCTTATCAATAAACATAATTGTGCCATATTGACTGAAGTCTGCCTAGAAGCTTAACTGCTTCGGCCTCTTATGGAGCCTCCAGAGTAACAGGGCTTTGGGGAGGTTCATGGAGCAGGTTTTAGTTGCATTTGGATCTGACTAGGTGCTGCACAGAGAGGGGAAAAGTACTATGTGGTGCAAACCTCCAACTCCTAAACAAGTCCATTTTGTAAAAGATCAGACTCTCTCAAATAATACTCACAGCATATGCAGGCTGGTCAGTTCAGCCCATAGAATCAGTTTAATTTTGTGCCCCCTGACCTGACGAAATAACAAAATAGTCTATGCCAGTGTTGTCCAAACTTGGCCACTTTAAGATGAGTGGACTTCAACTCCCAGAATTCCCCAGCCAGAAGTCCACTCATCTTAAAGTGGCCAAGTTTGGACAACACTGGTCTATGCCATACAAGCAATAGCCCAGTCGAAGCTCTTGATGCATTTACGTTACGTGGTGCATTTGTGGTTGCATGACATTATGGTCTCTGCAGATCCAAGAGCACCGTCATTCCAGGTCACACCTTCTAAGGAGTCTTCTGGGAAAGGGCTCAAAGGATCTCATATCCCCATGTAGCTATCAGAGTCTTCTGGAACCTGGTTTGTGCAGTTGTCCTTTGATTCATGGAGAGGCTTTGTGAGATTTAACTTATTGCGGTGGGAAAGGGAGAACCATCAGGAGATCTTTGCATCTTCATCCAGATGGTGTTCTCTGAAGCACTTCAGGAACATAGATCAGCAAGAAGAATTCATAGGATAGATTAATTGCACCAAAGCATCTAACAAATGCTCTCATTATATCCTTGCTTGCAAGATGCTAAACTTTGGACTTGATGGTACTATTATTCAGAGGACCTGGGGCTGATTAAACGACCATATATCCCTAAGTGCCGTTTAATGGTTCTGCATGAACCTGCAATGGAGATCTTTGATGGGGCACCCTAGGCTTATACCATAGGCTGTATGCTTTATTCCACCAAATAAATGACTTTGGTTAAGGAGTAAAGATAATGCTTATTAAATGGCGTGCAAATGGAGAGGAGAGGGGTATCTAACACCATGAGAAATGGCATTGTGACTCAAAACAGTATTAACAAACTGAAATGTCGGTTGAAGACAAAACACAGCATTCAACAAAGGTGAAATCGGGTCCAAAGAATCAGAGACACAAGGTGAACCTTCATTTCCTGTCACTCTGTGCAGAATGGTCTAGATATCTCAGTGCGTAACTCAGTGGAGAGAAATCTAATTACAGAGATATGGGACAAATTGAATGGAATATGGCATCCAGTTTTGGGTGCTGTGTGTAAAGAAGGATATTAACCCAGTGCAGAAGATCAAGAAGAAAGCGACCAGTTTGCTGAAGCCTGCAGAAAGAAAGCCCTGTGAGAAACAGTGGAAGGAGTTGGGCGTGTTCGGTGGGGGAAGAGAGAGCAGAATACGGATAGAAAAAACAGGGCTTAGAGATCTGGATAATGGTGACCCAGACAACGTGATAAGTCCTATTGCAGAGGGTAGCGCTTGAGAAAGAAGGTAGCGCTTCTCCTGCACAGGATGAATTGATGCTTTGCCATTGTCCACCTCCAGCCTCCTCCTCTGTCACTGCTGCCCAGTAGAGGGGCCTGCCTGCTTTAGCTGGGCAGCTGGGATGACCTTCACGCCTTGGGTGACCCTGCTGGGAACAGATACTCTTGACATACATTCTTGGCATCCTTCACTCATCCCTCCAGGAACACCGCCTGCCACGATGAGACAGCATAGCAGGACTTTGGGGGGGGGGGGGAATAATTTATTACTGTCCTTTAAAGAGCATTTTGTACCACAGTGCCTACATGGAGCAGGTGATGGGCTGTTATTTCTCAAAGCCCACAAGAAAGTTGCTAAAAATGAGAATATGTTACTTCTAATTTTATCACTCCCAAAGGCAGTCCAGCACACTTAAAATGATACTTCCCGAGCGAGCTCCTAATTTAGATTTAATCAGAGTAGTTGGGGCTAGGACGTGTGCGCCGCCAGCTGGTGCTTATTGAATGCATGTGGAGATTAACAAGTGCTTTTCATAAATTCAGCCATTAATGCTTAGATTTACCAATGATACACTTCGATGGGCCTGCAAAAAACTCCCGCTCTTATTAGATTAAAAGACCAAAGTCTGTCGGGCTCCGTGTTGTTGTTCCTTACATGCTGTAAAGCTCTTGGATTTCTGAATTAAATAATGCAGTTGTAAAGTGGATTACAACTTTGGGAATTGATGGAGGAATCAAGCAATTAGTCTAGGACAGTGTTTCTCAACCTCGGCAACTTTAAGCCGTATGGACTTCAACTTCCAGAATTCCCCAGCCAGCATGCTGGCGGGGGAATTCTGGGAGTTGAAGTCCATACGGCTTAAAGTTGCCGAGGTTGAGAAACACTGGTCTAGGAGTTACATGAAGTTTTAGAGATGACCTCAGAGGTGGACGTGGAATGCAGCAGTCAATGGGAAGGTAGAGTTTATGGGAAATGGTGGCCCTGCTGAAAAGAACCAGGAATTGTATAATAGTAAGGAGAAGGAGGAGGAATACACTAAAGAGCTAAGATTTTACTTTCTTCTATCAGAGAAAGAGTTCTGTGGGACAAGATAGAATTTTCAGTGGGGTCTGAGTCTTAATCCTCCTCCTCTACTTTCATGCAATATATTGCTTTTGCCCTTTTTATATTCCTCTCAACTCCCTGGTGGCCATGGAAAAGATGCAGTGATTGCTTCTGAAATTAGGAGGATCTCAGGACAGTTAACATTGGCTGGAAGATATCCTTTTGTAAAGGAAAATGGAGCTGACCTTGGGGAAGTTACAAAAGGAGGAAAGGAATGAATGAGGCTTTAAGGAGGGACGGAGAAGAGGTTACCCAGCCCAGAGAGAGAAGGAAGAATGAGAAAGAAATTCAAAATAACCCTAAAATAATACACTAATATTGAGTGTAAGATGGGACATGAGAAACTTGGACAGGGTTTCAAGGCAGGCCACTCAAGAAACAGGCATGGCAGGAATTTCCAGGGGTGCTACTTTATATATTAACAGGGTTTATTCACCAAGTGTTTGTTCATTTGCATTATTTTTTTCCTTTGAATTATTATGAATCCTGATACAGTGCATTATTTCAATGCAGTGATGTTTATATAATATCATTCAGGATTATTGACGTACTATAATTTAGATAGCTTAGAGTTTTGAAAAGAAAAAAGAAAAAAAATGTTCCATCAGTATTAACCGCAATTTAAGATATCAGTATGACAAGCACAACATTATTTTGCTTGTTCATCCAAAGTTAAATATAACATTGAGAGACTTGCATCAAAGTATTTATCATATGATAAAAGTTTTGACCTTAAACAAATTATTTAATATTAAAGTCTCCATTGCGCATGTGTGTGTGTGTGTGTGTGTGTGTGTGTATCATGTTAATGAAGAGAAAAGATAGACAAATGGTGCAAATTTAACAAGAATTGAAATATTAAAAAATAGGGAAAAAATAAAAATAAAAACAAACTATTGGGTTTCTGACTTCCCCTTTTTTATACATCGGCTCATTTGCAACGGTTGGAAACATTTAAGCCCCCTTAGAAACCTGCCCGTAAGTGATTACATTTGCCATGCTGCATGGGTGTGTTGTATGTATGGGAACTACTAACCAACTGTTGAAGGCCTGTCCAAATCTCTCTTGGTCCCAACTTTTACCAAACAAAATCACAGCGGGATTACTTTGAGTTTCTTTCTCACGCTTCCCTCTATCCCTGGACCGGGTAATCTCTTCTCCAAGTCTCTCCTCAATGGCTCCCTCCTACCTTCTCCAAGATCAGCTCTAAATCCCTTCACACCTTTATTGTACTGGTGCTTTATCTTTTCCAGGCCGTCTCAACTGGTGGTCCACGATGTGTACGAGCTGTAAACGCCTTCTTCCGTTGGCGACGACCGGTGATGGAAACTGCCTCTTGCATGCTGCTTCTTTGGGTAGGTCTCCGCGTCTCCTTGGTTTAGGATACAAGAATATCTTCTGAAAGCCACACACGGCTGGTTTCTCCTTCGGCATTTGTCTCTCTCCTTCCTTTCCTGACCAGCATTAATATTAGTCTCTTTTCCTTGCCATCTTTACTGATTTTACTTCACAACTATCCTGCAATTGGGGTGACTATTATTGCAAAGTTTTAGTTGGTTCAATTAACGTGGAAGAGGTCGACTTGGCCTGTGGCTGCATAGTCGGTCCAGGATTTATGTCGAGATCCCTAAGGTCACTTTCCGGGAAAACTGGAATCCAAGATTAGGACTAAACAAAACACCATTTTAGTTATTTCTCCTCCAGACCTCCTACACTCCCTTGAAATTCAATATTGCTCCTCGTCAGCCTATATTCTGTTTTTTTCTAGTTTATTTTTCAATTGATCATGGCCAGTTTTTGTATGTTTGTATATTGGTTTTTAACTTGTTTTTATTGGATTGTTTTCACCTGTTGTGAGCCACCCAGAGTCGCTTAGACTGGATGGGTGGCCATACAAATCGAAAGGCTTTAAAATAATCAGAAGGCCTGAAACACCAAGGGAACCCGTTATTTATCACACCTGCCACTTTCATTCTTTTTCTTTAGGTTTCTTTCTTATGTGAGTTGAAGATCGCCAACATTTCTTCCAACCCTATGAATCTGTGATTCTTTTGATGCACGATCCAGCTTTTCTTTTGCTTGTAGGAATGTGGGGGTTTCACGATCGGGACCTTGTATTGCGGAAAGCACTTTACACCATGATGAGAAGCGGTGCTGAAAGGGAAGCTTTGAAGAGAAGGTGGAGGTGGCAGCAGACACAGCAAAATAAAGAGGTTGGTGTGCTGGGCGCCTCCTGAAGTCTTTCTTCTGAAATACTGGTAGTCCTCAACTTATGGCCATTCGTTTAGCGACCATTCAAAGTTACGATGGCGCTGAAAAAAGTGATTTATGACTGGTCCTCACACTTACGGCTGTTGCACCATCCCCATGGTCACGTGATCACAATTAGGGTGCTTGGCAACCGGCATGTATTTACAATGCTTGCAGCATCCCAGGGCCACATTATTGCCATTTGCAACCTCCCCAGGAGGCTTCCAACAAGCAAAGTCAATGGGGAAGCCGGATTAGCTTAATGACCGCATGATTTGCTTAATGACTGTGGCAAAAAAGGTTGTAAAATTGGGCATGACCCAGTGAATGACTGCATCTCTTAGTGATAGATGTTCTGGTCCCAATTGTGGTCATACGTCGAGGAGTACCTGTAGCTTCATGGAATCCTTTTCTCTTTTTTGTGGGAGGTTGAATAGGAGGAGGATGAAGACAAAGACTTTTCATTCTGGTACTAGTTTCCCTTGTGCCACAGATGTTCTCAACTAGTCCAGAGAAATCTGGAAGGGACCATTAAGTTGCTGTTCTAGTATGTCACCTCTCCTAACATAGAGGCATGACACTTCTTCCTGCTCAGCCTTTGGCATCCAAGTTCTTCCTTTCCCCCACTGGGCTCCCGTTTTGTTTGTTGAAAGAAACAACGGGAGGGGATGAAAGCAATCTGCGGGCCAGTGTCAGCATCCCCTGGGTGTAAATGTGACTTTTGGTGCTGCCAGTTCTGATTTGGGGATCACCTGAAACTCATGGCTGGCTGGGGAATTCTGGGAGTTGAAGTCCACCCATCTTAAAGCGGCCAAGGTTGAAACACACTGGGCTAGGATAACCTTCTTCCACCCGGTGCCCTCTTCCTTTCCCAAGAAATATGCAAAGTATGAGCACATCTCTGCTCTCCTGCATATAAACCCTTTGGACATCTTGTTCCTGAAAATATGCTTCCTTTCTCTTTTAGTCAGGATTAGTTTATACCGAAGAAGAATGGGAGCGCGAGTGGAATGAACTGCTAAAGTTGGCATCCAGTGAGCCCCGCACTCACATCAGCAAAAACGGAGGCAGCGGCGGTGGGTAAGTGAGGACTGCCCGGTCATGTTTTAGGGCCTGCCAGGGGCATATTTGCAATATAACGTGAAAAGGATGCTTTGTATGAAGTCATGTGGAACAGAATTATAAGTAAAGCTCAAATGCTGTAGCCAGGGATCACCGTCTGGCATCCGCAGACCCTTCTGGAAATTGGAGGATTTCCATGGAGACAACCATGAATTGCCACCCGTGAGGATGTGTCTGGTCCCCAAGATCAAAGAACAGGTTGGTCTGTCCAGATCAGCTGACTTTCCGACTCACCCGTAGGCCAACTTTTCTACCTTGTGTCATTTTGTTAAAACATATAACCAGTGATGTCTAGAGGATCCCAAAGGCAATCAATTGTTTTCTAAAAATAAAAGTTGGACTACATTTTCAAATACCTATGTTTTCGACAACACACAACAATGCTATCTGTTGTCTTTGAGTTGGCTTTTTGTTTTTACTTCCATTGTCTCAGAATTGTCTGCCTGTGGTCCCTTCCCTTCCCTTCCCTTCCCTTCCCTTCCCTTCCCTTCCCTTCCCTTCCCTTCCCTTCCCTTCCCTTCCCTTCCCTTCCCTTCCCTTCCCTTCCCTTCCCTTCCCTTCCCTTCCCTTCCCTTCCCTTCCCAGGATGACTTAATCCACACTGCCTCTGTATTCAGGTCCTTCTCAGCACTTCTCTCAGCCTCATTCTGTCTTTCTCCGAGAGTTCAGCCTCCTGGTTTTGCAACGCTCCGTGTGCTCCAGTTAGAGATGTGCTGAAAAGTATTGGCTCTGTTTTTAGGGAAGCCGCTTCTGACAGCTCTACTTCCCCAGAAATCAGAGCACCACCTGCATTGCTAATACATTTTTAAATATGTAATGTCACAGTTCTCAAAGTGGAACTCAAGCCACCTTAAGATGGACTTGCTGGTCACTGGGGAAAGAGGAGGGATCCTTCGCTCTCCAGCAGCTCTTTGTGCCAGAGGCCACGCAAGCTTAAGGAACCTTGTCTTAATCAAGGAGGCAGAGGGTGCTACGTGAAACAAAGAGATAATCCAAAGGGATAAACTAAAAACAGCCAAACTGTTGCACATTTGCATCATTTTCAATTTCAGTTGGAAATTGGACGGAGAAGTGTGGGGAGAAGAGGGCCCTGCTGAATTGTTCTCTTCTGGCAGAAAAACCTCATTCTTCAGTGCAAATATCTCCTTGCCTTCTGCTGCTTGGAGACTACATTGCATAAACTGGACTTTGCTGTGTATCTGAGCGCGAGAACTTCCTGATTCAAGGATCTGTCTCTAGGTTGCAGGGGTTAGAGAGGAGATCATCCCCGTTCAGATAAAGTGTGGCCTAAAATAGTCAAGGGGGTAGGAGACAGAGATGGAGATTTCCCCCGAGACAACAGGGATTATCCACAAAGAGGCGGTCAAAAGACTCTAGACCGGCGTTTCTCAAGCTTGGCAACTTTAAGAGGTGTGGACTTCAGCTTTGCACCTGACGATTCTCCTGTTCCCTGTTCACCAACCGATCTTTTTCTTTGCTTCATACAAACTAAGCAGGATCTCACATTATATCTGCTTAAAAGGCAAGAGCACTTGGTGGATGAAAGAGATGGATGGTGCAATAGGACTAGGAAATGTTTTCGTTTTGCTTGCATCCTTTTCACTGGCCACGTTTGCGCTCAGAAATGGGGAATGATTCATGCAGACTAGATCTAAGCTCTTGGTTGAACTTGGCTGAAGGTTACAATGGCTGTCCCATAAATTGAATGGACGGGGGATTATAGTGGAACCCCCAGACCCTGACTTGCAATTCTGAAGTACAGAAATAAATAGAGGGATCTTCTTTTTGGGGAAGGGAACTTTTTCAAAGCCCAACTGCCCAGTTATTTCATAATAACACTGCTGAGGAGAGGTTTTATCTCAGCCTTTAAATTATAGATGTGCTAATTTCCTTTGGTGCCAAAACAGTCTTTCATCCAAAGTTACGTTGGCTTCAAAGCAGTCTCTGTTTTAAAAAGAAATAAAAATAACATATTTTGAGCTGTTCTAGGTTGCCAGCTGCCTCTTAGATCTTTTGTTTTATTTTTTTATGAGCAAACATGCTCCTTAAAAAAGATGTAAAGGTTGCCAATTTCCAGAGTTCTGTAGAGTTTTGAATGTCTGGCTGCCAGTTCTGGTACAATGGAAATGGTGATTAGCAGTTCGCACAAGGTGGGCACACTTGCTGATTCTTAGATTCCAGACAGAAATACGTCTCAAGGGGTCTTCGTTCGCCTTTTGATGTTCATATATGTCAGCGTTATAAACAAAAATTTACCTACCCTGAATCATGTCTTCTAAAAATGGTGTAAGATCTTATTTAACAGATACCTGCTATTCAGGATAAATAGGGCATAGCTATTTTGTTAATTTGCAAGGCGTTATGTATTATGTTTGTCTTGTGCATACAACAAAGGACATAAATATATTTACATAGTAAGTAACTGTAAAGTGGGGTTGCTTGTGTCCCCATAAAGCCTTAGATGTGGGCTCTACAACCCTTCCAGATGCTGCTATGAAATTGTATTATTTTTTTCAGCCAGATGAAAGGGGAAGTGATTAAACACACAGAGTTAATTGCATTCACTATATATCATTAAGTTTGCTTAACCGTAACTTCAATCGCATTGAGTTTTTGTGCTGGGAGAATCCAGTTTTGGAGTCCAGCTCAGTGCCATCGGGCCAAGGTCGAGGGCCTCCCTCAGCACGCTCTCGCTGGCCAGAGTCTCCAGCTCTGATATGGATGCTGTGGTGTTTGTTTCCTAGAGTGGAAAATTCTGAAGACCCCGTGTACGAGAGCCTAGAGGAGTTCCACGTATTTGTGCTAGCCCATATATTAAGGCGGCCGATTGTCGTTGTGGCAGACACAATGCTGCGAGATTCAGGAGGAGAAGGTAAATTTTTCTTGGCTGTCTGGAGCTGAGGTGGCTAGACCATCTCATTCCAATGGAAGCCGCCTTCTGCTGTGGCCTCTCTTGGGTACAATATTCTAACGTGGTAGAAATGGGATATGTCATGGCGCTCTTTCCTTTCCGCAGTTTGGAGGTTGCTTTTAAAAGAACTGCTAGCTTTGAAGATCAATTTATAACACGATGTGATTTATTACTCTATCAATCTGTACAAACGTGGGATCCAAATATCTGATGCTTTTTTCTCATACTATCAAGAGCCAAATATCAACCAAAGTAAAGGCTTCCTTCCTTCCTTCCTTCCTTCCTTCCTTCCTTCCTTCCTTCCTTCCTTCCTTCCTTCCTTCCTTCCTTCCTTCCTTCCTTCCTCCCTCCCTCCCTCCCTCCCTCCCTCCCTCCCTCCTCTTTCTTCCTTCTTCCTTCTTCCTTCTTTGTTTCTATGGGGTGTCCTTCTGGAAGATGTTTCTGGAGTCCCTACGTTGCATTTTGAAGTCTTTAATTCTGATATACGGAGAGTATTCTGGATTTTTTGTTTGCTTGATTGTTTCACTATTAGTTGATTGGCATCTGCCACTGATACGAAAGGAATGAAACCTTCTACAACTGCCTTAAAAAGAAAACCCTCAGGTCCACGCCCATTGCTTTTCTTCAGTGCAAAATCTTCTCGCTTGTTTTTCGCAGCGTTTGCACCCATCCCCTTTGGTGGAATTTACCTGCCTTTGGAAGTCATGCCCAACCGATGCCATTGCTCACCTCTCGTCCTCGCCTATGACCAAGCACATTTCTCTGCCCTTGTGTCAATGGAACAGAAAGATCAGCAGAAGGAACAAGGTAGGTCAAGCTCGAAATCAAACAAACTTGTCACGGAGAAGAGAAAACACTACCACACTTTAGCCCAGAGCTGACCAGGACTGAGATGAGCGAGAATGAATCTGCCACATGTCCTACTGAAAGACATTTTAATAGGAATCTCTGAAAGCTGACTTTGCACAGGTCACCCTGCAGTGCGTGGACGGGTGGCCAGCACAACGTGGAACTCACAATTCCAGGTCAATTCTGTACTTAGTTATCATATCACTACATGGGAGCAACATGATGTCCCCTCCCCTTACCTTTTTCTCTGGGACCTCTATGCGTTTTGCCTTTTTTAAAACAGTAAAAATGTGCCCTGGGTGTCTATGCTTTTAATGAGGTTTGTTTCCCCCAGAATATTCTCAAAGAGAGATTTGAAAAACAAAAATAAAACCTGATGAGCTCAGGAGCTATCAGCAAATAAAATCCTACATGTTACTATGGAGTTACTATGAAGATAGTCATGAGCAGAGCGGGCGAAAAGAGGAGTTATAAGACAAGGGTGGTGTCTGTTTCAGGAGCAGACTGTTGTGGAAAACAAAGGAGAACCTTTTTTGCTGTGGAAAAACATCTCTTTGCTTGGAATTAAAATTTGTGAAAAGGCTAAAAGCCCAGGAATAAACTGGTAAAGTCACAGGGCTTCATCTGCTCTTAGAAACAGGAAATCGATTTCATTTTTGTGCCTTCTGGAAGAGTATATGGGGCTAAGCCCAATATGGGGAAATATTCATCCTTCTTGTTCCTTGATTTCCTCCTCCTCTCCCTCTTCTTCCCTCAGTGCTTGGAGAAGTGTGATCAAAATGGGCCTTGTAGGGAAGAGGCAACGATAAATCAACTAAAAATCAAACAGAGGCAGAAAAGCAAAAAGAATAACCATAGCATGGCTTCTGGATAAAAGGAACATTCTTTGCCCCCACATTTCTCTGCTAGGAAATGTGGTAAACAAAGAATATGGTGATGGGAGCTGACCCACATCTCTTGCTAACATTTTTAAAAATTGGAGACGGGTTGGCGATGTTTGTCTTGTTCATTGATTTCTAGGGCTGCACCTTGATCTGAAGTCTTCCTGGGGCTTCTTTTAATATGCCGTGAACCACTGTCCCCAGGATGCAGATCTTCTGCTTCCAGCCTGGCTTGGCCTTCATGAGGATTTCCTCTAACGTGGATGTTGACCTCCAGCTGGAGTCTTTCCAAACTTCTTAGCCCCACACCCCAAACTTTGCAGCATTCCTCCCTGGGAAATCGAATCTTAGGGCTTCAGGAAGGCCCAAGAAGTCTCAGAAAGGGAGTGGTTTTCTCTCTAGAAAAAGTAGACCTGCTTTGATCAGTCCAGTGATGCCGAATCCCCGCATGAAGGGGTTTTATATCATCCACCAGGGTTTTCTTTCAAGATGCTTTTTCGGGGAAAGGCAGAAGTCGGCTTCTTGATTTCTAAACCCTGCTGTTTAAGGTAAACAAGCGCCATGCGGAAATTCTTTTAATCATGGATCGGTGGCCAATTTATTCCTAGAAGCCTTTCTTCGTGCCTTTGTCAGTTCAAAGGCACAAGTCACCCTTTCTGTCCATGGGCTGGTTTCCCATAAAGGGATAAACACGATGGCCCCACTCCCAGCGTTGCTCAAAGCACCCTTTGATTTCAGCAGAACAAGGAGACGCTATGAACGGAAGAGAAGCTGTGACGGTGGGTTGTCTACTTAGCAACAATTCAGCATTCGGTGATATTTTCTGGCAGGTTGTAGGAGAGGGTTGGAAAGAATCAAGAGAGGGGGCAAGCCTTGTCTTTGTAAATGGGTCCGGGATCGGGAAAGTGGATAGAATCAGAACCACCAACGATGGCAAAGATTGCAAAGAGCAATCCTGGGTAAAAGACTATTTTCCGTAAAAATTCTAGAGGTCTTCTTTGAAATATTATAGATCAAGCTGTTGGGGCAGAGGGGTGGCTGCTGTTTCGTTAGATCTTGTGGTGCTTCCTGAAGGTATCTTCTACCCAGTGTAATTTTGCAGCTTGATTCTGCAAAACACGCGTTCTTTTCCGCAGCTGCATCTCTCGGATGAATGCGGTCACTCCTGGAGAGGCTCGGCTGAATAGTTCCCCCCATTTCTGATTGCCTGGTTCCTGGTTTCAGGCTTGAGAGAGAGGGTTGGCTGCATTGGGTTTACCTCTCTCTGCTCCTGCCCGTTGGGACAGACGCCTCGCTCGTCGAAATGTCGTCAGTGAGCCTTTTCCAATACTTGTTTTCGTGCCAGAAAATGCCTGTTTCTTTAGGGTCCCTGGATCATACAGGGAGGCTCATTTGGACTAAGGCAGTCACAATTTTGTTGCTGTGATCTTCTATAGCAGGGTTCCTCAACCTCAGCGACTTTAAGATGGGTGGACTTCAACTCCCAGAATTCCCCAGCCAGCTGGGGAATTCTGGGAGTTGAAGTCCACCCATCTTAAAGTCGCTGAGGTTGAGGAACCCTGTTCTATAGAATGGTTTTTACCTTGGTTGTTTTATGGATTAGGGTTATACGCTGGCTGGGATTTCAATTTATTGCTCATGTTCTCCGTTGTTTTTTGGAAAGGAAGAGTTGCTGCCTAAAGATTATTTTTCCTAAAGGTTTCTGATATTTCTGCAAATGTTCTTGTCCCCTTTATAGGGGCTGATTGCGGTGGTCGGATACAGAAGAATGTCTCATCACATTTGGAGCTGTTACTGTTAAATCACAGTTTTAACTTGACTTCCACCCATTTCATTATTTACTGTTTCATTAGCCCTTCTTTACTTGTTCAAAGAGTGTGTCACACTGCGAAAGATTGTATTGGAAGGGCACATTCCTTCTGCGGCAAATGTCCCTGAGGTGGCTGTTTTGCAAATTTGCTTCTGGATGTTTTGATTTTTAAATTATTTCTCGCTGCACATTCCTACATGCAGCTGTCCATTTGTGAACCCTTGTTCCTGCAGATCTCTTCCCATATTAGTTTGTGGGTCTTGACTTAACCGTCACTGAAAAATGCAAGGTGTGTAGGAAATTCTCATCTTTGCATTGGGGAAGAAATTGAAATGTCTGAAGGAACTACACCTAAATACAGAAGGATTACTTAGTTGCCTGTGTTTTTCCTGTAATTATTCTGAGCATTTTGCTGTTTTTAGTTTTCGTCCTGTTCATTAACCCATGGTTTGAATGGATTACAGTTGCATCTTTTGAGGCTGTTTATAATGGATTGAGTGATCCTGTGGGCTGTTTTTTTATTTGCAAAGCACGTTTTGCAGTGATTACTGGATGCATGCTGTACTAAATTCTGCAGGATCCCTCCACTTGTTAAGTTGATTGCACTGAAGGGTTCATTCCTTTGGACCAAGGCTGCGAATCTTGATGTATTCTTACGAAAAGCTTGAATTTGGCTCGCTCTCTCCCACACACTGTGTGGGTTTTGTTCTGCTACCATGAGAATAAAAGTCCATTCATGCACTGAACGTACATTTCCTTTTCTATGAGAATGTATATATTCCCATTTTTTAAAAAAATTACTCGCACATATGATGACCAACTGTGGAATGCAGAGATCCCTGCCCACACCCTACAAAATTTCTGTGAAAAACAGCCTCGAAATTCTGCAGTCAAAAGTGGAAGAACTGGGAGGGAAGAAAGATTGCTTAATCATTGCCACTCCTCCCCTGAGACAGTGTGCTGCCCTTTTATTTAAAGAGCAGAAGAAGAAAAGAGTTGGCAAAAAATTTATTTGATGATAAAGGGTCTCCTCTGAGCTTCCAGTCTCATGTTTAATCCTCTTTTCCTTTCTAAAATATCACTCGCCTCAAGACACCATTTCAAAAAGCCACTGAACGGTGTACAGGTGTGACCCAGAATTCTTGACAAAGTCGCATAAGATGTTCTCAGATTTCACGCTGCTTCATTGGCCCCTGTGATTAATGAATTAGTTAATTAAAAAGCAATAGCTTTCTGTTGCTTTTATACAGGAGGCTCCATGCTTTTACGTTAGAGCGGGTCGTTGCGTTACACGGTTGGTGCCATCTAGCGAAGCGGGGGCAATATTGCAAGCCGTTTCATTTTCTCCCTCCCTGGCAGCATTTATGGATTGTGGAAAATAGTTTTTCTGCCTACAAGATCTCTCTGGTTAGCCTTGGATATTTTCCAATGCACGTGAAACACATTGAACATTTGAAAGCACTGTGCCAACGTGACTTTCCAGAACGGTTCGTATTCTTTCGCGGTATCTGGTTGATAGTAGCATCCTGAATTTTCAGCCGTTCCAAGACTCCACATTTTGATGCCAAATCTCTTCCTGGTCCTGAATTTTGCAGTGTGTTCCTAGGGATAAGTTGACCTATGATATATGTGTTTCTACAAAGGCGGGCATTCTAGAAAATAACCTGTATGTAGCAAATCCTGCTGTAAGCTTAGACATGTGTGCTAACCTTTTCCAGAAATGTCAATGTGCATTTTTCCCAACATGCCACAGCTGTCAGGACAACTTATGCAATTTGCAGTCAACATTTACTTGTATTTTTCCAGTGAGGCAGACTACTCAAGCCAATTGCTAAAGGGTATGAAGGTGTTCCTCAGCCCTTGAGGCCACGCGAGTTATGGAACTCCTGGCCAGAAAAAAAACAACTTAAAAGATGACTGAGAATTTATTAGAACAAAGGCGGGTACATTTTGTTTGCTTTTCTGTTTGTTGCTGAAAGGCTGTTTAGCAAAACTGAGAGAAAATTGAAAACCGCAGGGCTGGCTGGGGAATTCTGGGAGTTGAAGTCCACCCATCATAGAGTTGCTGAGGTTGAGACACCCTGCCTTAAAGCATGTGCATCGTATAACACGTTTGACTTCTGCAAAGAGAGATACTTTGGCAAGGTGGTTGAAGAAGAAAAGGAAAAGCAGTCTTCAGCTCCTGCCTTACAATGCTAAAATGCTTCTCCCCCCCGCCCCCCCCCAGCCCTTTCTTCTGCATCCGTTTCTTCATTTCTGATCTTTTCTTCTTTCCTTCAGCGGTGATCCCTCTGACCGATTCTGAACATAAGTTACTGCCCTTGCACTTTGCGGTTGATCCGGGAAAAGACTGGGAATGGGGGAAGGATGACAATGATAACACCAAATTGGCCAAGTAAGACTCTTTTTAGTCCCTAAGATTTCAAAAGCAGCCTCTGTGTGTCTATGACGCTTGGTAGCCTTTGTGTAATCGAGATCGCAAACCTAGGGGAGCAACCCGAGCTCTGGCGCTGGGTGGCCCAGCCACATCTCGCTCGCGTCTCACCAGAGGAGATGTGAACGCGGTCTGTTTTGCACCCTCGTGAGAATCCCCTTTTCCTTCCCTTTCTGGTCCCAGACCTCCCCTTGTAATAGTTTAGAGAGATCATTTTTGCACTGTAAGCCTCTCCGGCGGTTCCTTCTGAGTAACGAACGTGGCGTGGCACCTTCTCTCTCTCTCTTTTCTCAGTCTGATTCTGTCTCTGGAGGCAAAGCTTAACCTTCTGCACAGTTACATGAATGTAACCTGGATCCGCATGCCATCAGAAACACGGGTAAGTAACTCTTTTCCTTTGCCTGAGTCGCTTGAGAGAAATCAGTTCCCGCTTGCTTGGCATGCGTGTGTGCTCAAAAACCGATAACCAAGGGCTGGGCCTTAGCACGAGGGCACAGCGCTGCATCACGGCCAGTTGTGTTACGGGAGCGATTTCTGCACGGGAGAACAGGAGGACTGTTTGGAAGGTGGGAAGAAGCTAAGGGGCTTCTAGAAATCGCCCACACTTTTTGCTTAGCTGGATGACCTAGTCTGATGTTGTAGCATCAGCTTTACTTCAGACGGGGCATGAAGGCTAAACAGGAGAAATAGGTTAAGTCAGTGCATAACTGTATAAAATGTTAACATCCACTGCCTCATCTCAGATGCAAATGACTAACCTACTCCGCTGTTGGTCTAATGGTTGGCCAGTCCTTTGATCTGCCTTCTGCATCCATGCCTGAAACTCAGCTCCCTCCAAAGCTGGCTAAAGTCATTCCTACCTCATTCCCTTTAGTTAGTCCAAGGAACTACAGCCATTCATTTGGTTAAAAACATGTGGAGGCTGAGTAGAGGAAGGTAACGCACGTCACACATCTGTCCTTCCTACCTGTTTTGACGGGAAGACCCAACTGCCATCCATCCATGGTCACCTTCTTGGCATTATGGCTTATCTTAAGATGCTTGCCACCTCTCGCCTTGAATTAAGAGAGTGTCATCTCAGGTGCACCTAAGTTTGTTGGGTATGCTTGGTAGATGTTGGTTGTCCTTGAATTTATCTAGCATTGTTCCTGCAGAATGAGGCTCCCTAGAGTGACCAGATTGGAATGGATCGATGTGCTTCCATGTGTTCTAAAGCGTAATGTCTCATGAGTGCTGAGCAACTAAACACATAACAAGATTAAGTCGGTTTCTGATATATCAGCCCATTAAGCCATGCCTTGTTTGCCGAAAAACTTCGGGAAGCTGAGCTGATACGTTTGATGGAGAAATTCCATCCTTAAACCCATTATTCAGTTCTCAGATCTGTCCCCCAAAACACATCAGCCCTATCTAATGACCTATCACAATGATTGTTGAGGCTTCAGATGGGAACACTCGCAAATTAGCTCTACTGTTTTCCCATCACCCCCATTTCAAAGATGCTCCGATGCTCCCTGCATGTATTGGCAATAATTGCAAGAGAATCATGCCCCAAAGAACCAGCTTGGGGAATGAAAGCCAAGGAGATGTTTTCCAAAGATTAAGCCAGTTGCCAATATGGCATTTCATCTCGGTGTGCTGTTAACTAGATGCCATGCACAACCCATGCCTTTAAAGACAATTTAATTTTCCAGAAGTGAGGGATTCTGAAAAATCTGCATGCCAATGTACAGAGGTTTCTTATGGAGGCACACTGTGTACGATTGCTCTTGATTTCTAACTGTTGACCTGCTTTTCCCAATAGGCCCCTTTGGCTCAACCGGAGTCTCCTACCGCATCAGCCGGAGAAGATGTTCAGTCACTGGTGGATTCCATGGATTCAGACAGAGATTCCATCTGTAGCAATTCTAACGGCAATAATGGCAAAAACGGGAAGGAGAAGGAGAAGCAAAGGAAGGACAAAGAGAAGAACCGAGGAGATTCCATGGCTAATAAACTTGGAAGCCTCAGTAAGACTCTGGGCATCAAGCTGAAGAAAAACATGGGTGGCCTCGGCGGGTTAGTGCATGGCAAGATCAACCGAGCCAATTCAGGGAATGGAAAAAACGGGGAGATCACAGAGAAGGCGAAGGAGAAGAAATCCAAATCGCGTAAAGGAAGCAAAGAGGAATCGGGCCACTCAGCCAGCACTTCCCCCTCGGAAAAGACCCCCTCTCCCACGGAGAAGGCAAGCATCTCCCCTGCTGAAAAAGCAAATTCTAAATCTCCATCAGAGAAGCAGTCGGACCCCTGGAAGTACAGCACCGACGTGAAGCTGAGCCTCAACATCTTGCGAGCTGCCATGCAAGGGGAGCGGAAGTTCATTTTCGCTGGCCTTCTCCTGACCAGCCATAGACACCAGTTCCACGAGGAGATGATTGGCTATTATTTGACTAGTGCCCAAGAGCGCTTCAGCGCCGAACAGGAGCAGAAAAGGAAAGAGGCGGAGAAGAAGGCCGCTACTCTCAGTGGCTCATCGTGTAGAAAACTGGAACAAGAAGGGTTTTCAAAGGAGAAGCTGGATTCATCTCCTCAGGGGAGGGCATCACCAGTGTTGCCTCAAAGCCATACCACTCAGCTGGTTTTAAAGTTCAAAGACCGTGCTAGTCCCATACCAGGGTCATTTTCCTCACCTAGCAATGGTGCCAAGAAAAGTGGACCCATTCCAGTATCTGCCCACTATAGCCATACGCCCCCCGTTCAAAGGCAGAGCGTCATTCACTTGCACGAGTTCAACTCCAAGTCATCAAGCTTCCAAGATGATGCCTACAAACCTGTAGTCGGCACCCTGAAAACATGTGCCACGTATCCTCAGCAGAACCGCTCATTGTCTTCACAGAGTTATAGTCCAGCTCGGATAGCAGACATTCGTACGGTCAACACGGTGGAATCGTTGGCCTACGCTCTGCCAACGGACTCCAAGTCACAAACATACACCAATGGGTTTAATGGCAGTCACATCAGAGACGGCTTAGAGTTCGTGGACGAAGAAGCTCCGCAAACGTGGTCGAACAATGACAAAAACCGCAGCAGGGCCACGGTCTGCCCCACGTATTCGATCCAGCAGAGCCGCTGCAAGAGAGAGAATTGTTCCTTTTACGGCCGCCCCGAAACCAAGAACTTCTGTTCCTGCTGCTACAAGGAGGAACTAAAACGCAGGGAGCGAGAAAGTAAAGGGTCGCGGCATTGAAGACGGTGGAGCTCTTCCAATAAATATTTATTTCGTTCATTTTCTTACTTAGGACGTATGTGGTAAGGGACTGCGGAGGAAGGAAAAGGGGAATTCTCTAGCAGGATCTAAAGAGAGAAGGTTCTAGCTTATTTTTTTTCAGGGGTGGTGGGGGGAAAAGCGAGGATTAATTTATCATAAAGAGTTGATGGCTCTCCACTTTGTTGGCGTCTTTTTTACATACGCTGGTAATCCGAGAGGCTATTTACTTCTTTGTCAGTGCTGTATCTGTGTGGTCAAAACTTTACTAATGGTGCCTGAATTCACACTGACATCACTCAGGTAGTAGAAAGATTAGGGGAAAAGTCATAATAATAGAAGAGGCGGTGTGGTCAATGTCCAGAAGTGTCTGCCTCGTCCCAGGGCAGATGTCCGTCTCCCCGGAAGACATCTCATGTTTCATCGCGCTTCTTCTCTCTCCGTTCTTTTTTAACAAGGGAGCAAGCCTAGTAAAGGTGTATTTAGTGCATACTAACCCGCTAACATCCTTGCTATAAACTTTTGTTTGAGTAACCCCGTTTTTCCATAGATACACAAATGAAAGTATGGATCCATGAGTGCAGCTTTTCTCCCCCAACCGAAATGTGCTTTTTCATTCATGGAAGCAAACCGGTTTTGTCAAAGCTGGCGAGATGAAAAGGTCTATCCTTAAATTGCACAACTTGGCCAGTTTTTATTTAAAATAAGGCTCTACTCGTGTTAAAAATAAGCACTTTATATTTTAATGTCAGGGTAGCACAAACCCTGATGCCATCAGCTTGCAGTCTTATGCCCTTCGGCGCAGGCTATACCATTTCATTGAGTTTAGGAATATTGTTAGTGCCACGTTATTTAGTTATTTTATTTCCTTGGACCTCTCTGGATGACGGTATGCTCCAGACGATCTGTAGCCCAGGTCCTTCCCTTTCCAGAGAAGAAACAAGTGGTTTGTATTCATTTGCACTGATGTTAAATTATGGACACGTATTTTTGAAAAGCAAGCTATGGGGTTTTTCTGTGTGTGTTTTTCTACACGTTCTCAAATGTGGTCCTTTGAAACTCGAATTCAGAAAAAGGATGAGCGCCTGAATTTACTTACGCAATTATTTCGAAAACTCAGATGAAGCTGGGATTGTTGATTACTAAACCAGCCAGATAACTTAGATACTTTTTTAGATGTATCACATTGTTTTGACACGGATCTGATATTGTATAAATGGGACACCCCTGAACTATTTATTTTAAAAAATGGCAATCTCTGTAGCCAGCATCCAGCCAGCATCCATTAAATAGTAAAGTCCGTTGAAAATATAAATCAGTGTTAAAATTAGCCATAACGATTAGCAGAGTAGAATAAAAGGAAATAAACAGTTGGCAAAATAATGGCATATTGGGGTTTTTTTGCTGCCAACCAAGGTCTAAAAACGGGATCTTCTAAGCTCCCAGCTGCCTGTATAACCTAGTCCCAGAATTGGTCTTGCAAAGAAATAGACAATTTTGCGGTGGATTCCAAATTGGTATCACATCTGAACGTTTAGCCATTGTCAACATCTGGGCCAGTGGTCGTCTCCATCATCTGAAGATACTAAACCATCTTCAGAAGCAGCCTCTGGCCTTAGTGTAGGCAGAATGTGAATAACTGAGAACGTTCCATAGCATCCGTTCACAGCTGATGAAGTGGTCAAAACTCATAGAGAAGCGATGCTAGTTTCCACGCTGATCTTTTTTTCCTTGGAGTCTTGAGTCTGGGAAGATGCCTCAGCTGTAGTTGTGGTCTTTCAGAGAAAGCCATTCCATCTATTTCTGGTAATAGTCATGGTATCTCCATCATTTCTGATTCAAGTTTAGATTAAATCATAAAGTTAGGAAGACCTCAGATGGCAGGAACTTTTATCTTCCTTCGCCCTACTTTTCAAAGCAAATTGTTTCTAATAAAAACCATGATACAATCCGTAATTTAGGAGAAGACTTCCTTCCTGTCCTCTTGTGTTGTTGTCATCATCATCATCGGCATACCTAAGAGGAGCATATGGCTCCTCACAATGTGCTCCATTCCCCATATAGACCAGTATAACCTCACTCTTAAGAGAATCGTTGTCCACATCTGGCCTAAGTTAAATTTCAGCCTATACATCCACATCCATTCCATTCCTGGGATCTCATTACATCTGATAAAAGGAGAAGGAAGACCTAATGCCATTCGTCCCCATCCTGACAGCAACTTCAAACCTCACAGCGATTTGGAAAAGCTCATTAAGGATCCTGCTGTTAAATTCTTACATCTGTGTGGGTTCCTTAAGAAAAGATTTACTCAGGACCATGCATCATTTTACATTTTATATGCGGTTCTGCATACCTAAATATAAAATAATGGTGCCTTTTGTTCATGGTTATTTACTCATGCATTTCACTGGTCTTGTAGTAATTCTTCTGTAGAATCCATCACTTATGCATTCATACTGGAATTTAAAATGAATAAGAAATCTTCCTTAGCATCTCTTAAATATTTTAATTTTGGAAGGTTGAATAATGCTTGACTACAGCTCCTCATGAATCCAGCCTTGCAGTTTCTGTATCTTTGGAAAGTCTACATAAGGTGTGGTATTTCTCCATTAAGACCAACTTTTTCCCATAAATGCAGTTGGGTTACCACATCTATGGGCCCACGCACCACAAGAGTTTACCAGGGTGTGTACAGAGATCCTGATTCCAAGCTGATTCCTAGTCTTTGGGAAATCTGTACAAAAAAGAGGGGATTGACTGTGTTATTAATACTAACTGGCTTTTTTGTCGGTGTTGTCCTCTAAGAGCTGGAGAAAGACCACGTTAGGATGTCTTTTTTGCCCTTTCTGTGCTTCCACTTTAGAATCAAGATGTTCAACTGATGTGGGAGGGGGCTGCTCTGACTCTTGGACTTTGTGCACAGTTCATTCGTAAGAGTCTCCCCCAGTTCTGAAGAAGGCTTCTCCTTGGTCGTGGTGATTGCTGATTCATTTCTTTGGCCAAAGAAACTGTGGTACCAGATGGAGCAACCTGTGATTGTATCTCAGAGAGAGAGAGAGAGAGAAACAAAGAAATTGGACGTTGTTTTTTGGGGGTGGGGTGGGGAATTAAGCAAATACTAGTTATTACTGATGCATTTGTAAAGGAACGGCCCTCAATGCCCCTATAAATACTAACGTAGGTGACATTGGTTATTAAAAACAGTCATTACTATGTTCTCCGTTTTCCTTTGGTTCAGAGACCGCTTTCTTAGATGAAGAGCTTTTTGTAACGATGTCTTTTCAAAATGATGTATAGGTGCATGCACACAGACATACACGCCAACAAGCAATACATACAGAAATGTTGCCAGTCTTAAGTCATGAAATAATCCATGTTCTGCCCTGGGGGCAAAGTAGCAAGTGCCCAGATGAGTCATTCCACTCTTTCCTGAGCCTCTTATTCTCAATTTGATTTGAACCCTAATCCTTAAATTATTTCAAAAAGTATAATTGCTATGAACTAGAGCTATGCAAACGCAAACCCTTGAAATAGGGAGAAAGCAACAGTTAGTGGAGGTTCTCCAAAAAAAAAATGTTTTGAGCCCCCTCGTACTACCACCACTTACAGTTACAGAAATGAAGCTAGAAATAAGTGGAATGTGTGAAAAGTTGCTGGAATTTGAGGAGAAAGTTGTATTTAAGCCGGAAAACAACTCTTTAACCTTCGAAGAGTAGAAGGTCTTCCTGTTTCTCTACCAGACTTCATGTTGCTAACCAGCCACAGAGCCACATCACATGCCCATATTCCTTTGTGTGCCTGAATGGGATTTTGAGACTGGGCACATTCAGGATGTGGTAGAACACTGGATGAGACCCCAGGCTCAAGTTGCATGAACGGTGGTGGGGACATTTCTTGAGGACCCTGACCACAGATGAAAAGTAGGAGAAATGCACGTGTATTACTCCTCCAAAATCAGAACTGAGCATGGAGAAACAGTGGTCACTAGTAACCTTATGATTCAGATTCCTTTTTCAAATGAATACGCCAAACAGGAGCTAATGAACGTTCATGAGTAGCCTCACCTTCATTGTTTCTAGGGTTCTTTTATGAAAGATTACGTAGAGATTTTTTTAAAAAATTGACTCAAAACTATAAATTGTTAATTGCTTTTTCCATGTAGATTAACGTTCTATTCCTGAGAGATTGTATTTTGTAGAAGCTAAAGTATATTTTACCAGAAAATTTCTCTCTCTCTCTCTCTCTCTCTCTCTCTCTCTGTGAGTGTGAATACATGTGCATACAAACATATGCACATACCCGTAATACGTACACTACTGTTTTATTCCATTTTTCTTGTACGAGTTTGTGAGTTGGGTCAGGGGTGGGACAAGTGGATATGGTAGACAATTCAGTGTGTTAAGGGCTATGGTTATTCTGGGAAGCTAATTCTGAGTCAAGAATGCAGAGTTGTGCAAAAACAGTTCCAATGTAGATATCGGAGTTGGGGGTGGGTTATGTCAGAGGCTGTTGTGCAAAAGGTAGATTCAGTTTTACTGAATTTATTTCTGCACAAGCCCTGCTGAAATGCACAGGAGTCTCTCAAGAACAACTGTCATTTCAGTGGCACTTGTGGAAAAGGTTTTGCTGGTGGATTCATTTGGTGTGTCAGACCTCGGAACAGTGGTTGAATGTAATTAGTGTTGCTAACTGTTCCAGGACAAAGCGATGTTTTTACAAATACATTTTGAAAACAGAGTTATGTTTAAAATATACATAAATAATAGGGGAAAGTTGCATTGAAGAAAGTAGGCTGTTTTCTTGACAGGTTTGAGCCATTGTACTAATGTTATTAAAAGACAAAAATTATGCAAAATGTTCAGCCTTTCTTCTATGGAACAAGAGGCTAAGTGAAGGATTATAAGCAAATGATACATAGGCATTCTCATACTTTGTAATAATACACTTAAAAGAAGTATTTAAAAGGGCTAATGAATGAATAAAACATGCTACACTTGTGTTTACAGATAAGTTGTGTTGTGTGTGGTAGATGTTTCCTAGCACATCTACAGAAAGTTTTGCAGCAGGTCATAACTGAACCGTCATTAGAAGCAAATGAACTGGGAAGCAAGAATTTTCTCTGAGGCTGGTGCCCTTCCCCATTGTTCTTCTTGCAGAATAATAATAACAATACTAATAATGAAGGCCAGGCTATATTATTACTTTTCCAAAACCCAAAGATTGTGGATGCTTCCATGTGGACAACACATCATGCTTTCACTTAAAATGCATCTGCAACTATTCATTCCTAACTTAATTTTATATACGTATATATTCTGATCAAGGCAAAAAAACAGGAAAGAGTGGGAAAACATGAGTGGATTGCAAGATGACAAATACAAGTTGATGTGTCCGGACCTCCCATTAAAATTCTGGAAAGGTGGTAGAGCAATTGTACCCCAATAGTTCTGGGAACACTGTGTATAAATTCTTCTAACTCAATATGCATTCCTCTAACTCAGTGTTTCTCAACCTTGGCAACTTGAAGATGTGTGGACTTCAACTCCCTGAATTCCCAAGTTGCCAAGGTTGAGAAACGCTGCTCGAACGCAACACGCAGTCTCATTCTCAGATTAAATCAGGGCCTTGGCACAGGGTCAACAGAGTGTGTGAATAATGTGTGTGGTTGATTTACCCTCCATTTCCCTTCCAAATAATCACACATTATCTCCCTCGTACATTACAAGAGACTCTGTGAGCCCACCTATCACTTGTAAACATAGAAGATAAGAAAAAAATCAAATTCTGCAGAGAAAATATTGTGCAGGGTTACATGCACATCCCAATGAAAATTCGGCTCAATCTCTCCCTCTGAAAAACCTGATGTTAAATATAACATGAGGGATATAGTCCCCAAAATGTTGAAAAGCGCCACAGGCTGCTTAGGAGCATTCCTGAGTTTCTTATTGTATGCCTAAGAAGATAGAGACATTTCCTGAAAGTTTGGGAAAAATGCAGAGTGAGTTGTTGGACATGAGGTCAACTTCATAAGAGTTTTCATTTTTCCTGATCGTTGCAGTTAAAAGCAGGTACATATCAACATGCTGTACCTTTAGGGCAAATTCTGTACACTGCATCTGTAGATATGTATGTACAAATACACACAGATACAAAACTTTCAACAAGGGCCAGAATATACAAATTGAAATAAATCTAAATCCACTCTAAAAAGAATCAAAATCATATTGTTTGGAATGTCAGGTCCAAATTGGGAATAATGTCTTCATAACAATGGTGGTAGAAGAATATACCTTTTTTTTTTAAGTCCGAAATGTTTTCTGCTTTCTTGCTTTTTGTCATATTATTATTTCTCCATCTTGCTGACCAACCATGGGATGAGAATAACGACAACCTGTGACACGTCCTAAAAGAGAAATCAAATACCCTCTCATGCTACAATTGCGCTATGTACCAAATTTATGAAAATAAATCATTTCAGACAGGAATCTTGCTTTGGTTAAGAGTTATAGATTTCATGCTTCTCGCTGTCATCCCCCAAATCCCAATCTAAGAATGGGTTTATCATATTTTGAGTATCCATTCAATTCTGTTGATCTCAAAGAGTCTATTGCGAGGGTATCAAGAAGTAATTTACCATAGTGGTGGACTGCAGATCTCCTCCCTTCTAAGGAAAAAGGCTTGATCTTGGGGTAAAGAACCAGCGGTGAAAAATGATAGCTGTCCTTCATTCTGAATGGCTTGTCAGCAATGACTGTGTTTGAATCTTTCGCAACGTACAACCATCTTGATTTGAAGGTCTGGCAAAATTCACGGCGTTCTTGCTGAGTAGAACATGGCCTGGAATTCAAATTACTTCAATCAGTTGTTTGCACACTTGCTTTTCCTGTATACATGATGGTTCTTTTTTTAAAACGAAGGAAACATAATAATGATAATAATAATATACTGTTTTTTAACAAGAATCCCTTAAAGGAAGGTGTTTGTAAGTGTTTTGTTTGTAGACATAAAAGGCTGTATTGTGTTGGAATTTTACAAGCCAAGTTTAAATTATAATATAGAAATTATTTTTATATTATTTTCAAAATATGCTATGAAGCAATATTTTGCGCCTTTATTATTATAGAGTTGTCAGTTTAGTAAGTTGATGTAGGAACTGTGGTAGTAATAACCTTGTGAAGAAAGCTTTGTAAGTGTTATGAAACAACCTGAATGCGTTTTGTCTGTGTTTGCCTACTGAAGGTTGCAATACAGAATGATTTTTATTGAAAAGCTTTACATGGTGGTTTATATCCTTCTTTCTCTCTTACCCTCTTAGAAACCTTGTTCTGTAAAAAGTTCCTGTCACTAAAACCTACGAGCAATTCTGAACATGGCTTGGCATGATACAAGAAATGAAAGTAGAACCCCCTTCATCGTGGGAATGACCCGTGAAATCGGTCTCTACCAATTTCATGTCAGAAAATGCAGCCCTGCGTTTTGGGGGGATAAATGGTCTGGGGGGGAGACAGAGGTTGAAATTTTGTATATGCATTTATTTTATTAAACAAAACAACCTTTTGCAGTTTTGGAGCATTCTACAAACCTATTTCTCAACTAATTTTCACCAGTAAAAAATGTGTACTACAGAAATAATATCACGGTGCTTCCAAATCCACCATCACTCCAGTCTTAGGAGCAATTCACAAGTTCATGCTATCTACATACTTTTTGCAATAAACTGCAGGTGAAAGAAGGTTTTCCGAATGGTTTTTACGTGTATTCTCCCAAAGAGATAATCAACCCCTTAAAATACAGCTTTGCATGCAAATGTCATCACTTGATCCCCCAAAAGAAAAAAGTTCTACTGTTCCTAGAAGAACATTCCTCATATTTTTTTACTGCGAGAAAAAGTAATCTAGAACTTTCTTTGCATGCAATTTAAAAAATGATTTCTCTTATTTTTGACTGTTGCATTATTGGCTGGAGAGGTGGATACCCAGATCCCAAGGATGCTATAGAGAGGATTTCTGCTCTGGGCAGGGGGTTGGATTAGGTGATCCTCAAGATCCCTTCCAACTGTTCCATTCTATGGAGTCCTTGGGGTTCTCTGCGCTTGGCTGTTTTCTTGCAAATGTTTCGTTACCTGGCTAGGGAACATCTTCAGTGCTAGAATGTTTTGCAAGAAAACAGCCAAGCGCAGAGAACCCCAAGGACTCCACAGTTCAACCCTGAGCTACACATATTCGCTTCTATTTTTCCATTCTATCGTTCTGTGATCCTACACAGAAAGCAAAATATTGCCATTAAAATCCTAAGAAATAACACTGCATATGTCTATTATATTCAAGATTAACACAGTCACAAATCTAAGTTGTAATATTTGAACGCTGATCGATCGATCAAGTACTTTTGGAAACTACCAGTCAAAACCCCCAAAAAATACCCCAAGATTCCATAGGACAGAAATATGCTGAAACTTCCAACAGTGAGATTTTAAATTTGACTCCAACTTTGAATAGGGTCATCTAATTTTATTTTAGCACTTCCCTTTGCTGCTTCAAGAATCCAGCTTAGCATCCCCCCCCCGCCCCCCAGTCCTTCATGAATGTAAAAAAATGACATTGGTGTGGGCTTCGTTTTATCTACTAAACTTTCTGTTCAGTTGCCTTTCTGAGGTTGCAAGATCTGAACGTGTAGCAGATACACTGACTGGTGTGGATATTTCTAGTCCATTCCCATTGAGTTTTATAGTAGTGCATTATTCCTACCCACATCAAACCTGTAGGTGGGGCCTGTGTTGCTTTCCTGCAAATTTCTTTAAGCTGCTCTTCATCCTTTTAATTACATATTGCTGCTCAGTCCTCTTAATTGTGTGTTGTTTAAGGAAAGCTTGCTTTGGAAGCTACAGATCTTTGATGGTTGCCTGAGTGGCTGGAAGCTTCAATGAAAGGAACTTCTGATTTTTTTTTATTACTTTATTTTTGGATCTGTGGCAACACAGAGTTCTGGTGAAGGCAGGGGCCTTGATATCTAAACCAGTGGCTTCCCAGGCAAGATGCATCCTAGACCAGATGAATAAAAGAAAATCTAATTTCCTCTGTCTAGTTATTGGGAAGTCTTATTCTTCAATACGAAGCCCTACAGCTCTTTTGGACGAGGAGATGTAGAAGCAGCATCTGTCCAGTCCCATGATAACACCTGCTGTGTGGACATTTCTGAAACCAGAGCAAAGTTCTTTTTCCCCTTTGCATCACTGCAGCTCAGCTGAGTTTGTGAGTCAACCTTTTCCTGCTGGTGGAAACTCCCCTCCCCCCAAAAAACCCTCCTGCATCCTGTTCCTAAGGCCCACCTATAGAAATTGTTCAGAAAATTAACTAACTTGTAAAAAGGTTTCTTGGATTCTCACCCAATGCTTCATTTCTATGGCAGACAGTGTCTGCCATAGAAATCTATACTGTACAATCTATACAGACAGAAATCTTCCCTACCCTCTGATTACAGCAGATGGCCCCACCTACTTAACCTTGGAAACCTAAGCAAGATGAGATCTGATTAGTCCTTGGATGGGAGGCCATTAGAAAATCCCCAGCACTGTGGGCTAGACTGGGAAATCAAATCAAGATCTCAGAGAAAGGGAATGGAAACAAATTCCATATGAGGACCCAGAAATTTAGATGCCTGTGCATGAAGATTCTAGGAGTCACAGGTGACTCAAGGAAAACTTTGGGATTAATTCAATGACTCAAGCATAAGAATACTTGATTGGCTTGTTGAGTTCATCGGATGACCCAACCCTGCTTAGCTTCTGAGTCCAGACCAAATACCACTATCTCCTGAGGCTTTCGTGGTGTAGAAGGTTGCCTCTAGAAAATTGCTCTCAAGGAGATACTTCATTTCTCAGTTATTTCCTTTACATTGTGTGGAACATCTTAAGTCTACTGAACATAGCATGTCTGACGGAAGGATGGGAGAACTGCTCCCCCAAAGAAGCTGGCATCACTGGGGTAGAGGTGGGGTTCCAAGATGACTCCTCTAGCTTTTCCCATATGTAAGAACTATAATTATTATCTCTGATGGTCTAGAAGATACAGAACTCCAAAATAACCTTGCAGCTGCCCCAAGGCTACTGTGTACTGACTCTGTAGTGAATCAAGGAAACCACAACCCACACACTACCTATACAACTAGTTACTCTATTCCCAATATCCCTGGGCCTTCTCTAGAGCACCCTTCAACGCCTTTTCCTCTGCAGCCATGAATGGCAGATATAATCAGATGCGCTTTTCACACAGATAATACCCCTGTGCCTCCAATGAAATCGAAACCCTAGAACAGGTCTTCTTGAGGAGTACATTTCACACAGAATTTTGCTGGTCCCAACTAATCCAACTCTTAATAGATAGAGTGCCTGGCTGTTCGGCTCAATGGTATTTAGAACTTTTCTTAAAAGATAAGCACCCTGAAATCACCTATACAATAGCTAAATTCTGCACTCAAGGTGTAAGGCTTCACTATGTTCAGGCCCAGTCACACAAGTAAGTGATTTTCTTAATTAATGAGATCTTATTGTCTTCTCAAATTGTACTTGGTTGCTTTAATTTTTACGGTCTGGTCTTGGAGTGTAATAAAACGTTCATTCTTTCTCTTACAATGAAAAAACAAAGCACCACAATTGTGATGGGGCCAGGAGAGGACTGTTTCAATTCTCACTGGCCCTCCCTTAATTAGTCATGGGCCTCTGATGCTTTGCGAATGTGGGGACTTAAGATCTCAGAACTTGAGGTCTTTGAAAGGATCTTAAGAAACAAGGATCTAAGTAAGACCTATCTTTGCCTAAGGCTCTTGAGAGCTGTGACCGGTCAGAGTGGACAGTGCTGAAGTAGCTGGACCAGTGGTCTCATCCAACTTTCAGTGGTGGTGGTGGTGGTGGAGGAGGAGGAGGAGGAGGAGGAGGAGGAGGAGGAGGAGGAAGAGGAGGGATCAGAAACTTAACATGGTCCTTCACAATACCAGCTCTTGGCTTGTGAAAGGGGGAAGTAAGAGGCCTTCAATGTGCTGCTGCTTCCGTTCCCACAGCATTTCGCCAGCTCAGAGCTGGGCAGAGAAAAAGATGATTTCCCAATTCTGCCCACATGCTTAATGTGATGTGGCTGGGGGTGATGCTTAGTGTTAGTTAAATCTCTCCCTAAGGAAATTTGTCTTGGTCCCATGCCTTTGTGATCTATGTACTTCACCACCCTTTCGTGTTGCTCCCCATCCGGTGATGGAAGATGATATTAAAATGTTTCATCTGAGTAAATAAAAGACCAGGCGGTTGAGAAAGAGACTTACTGAAAAGCCGTGATGCAATAGGGTAATTTTAGACTGCATTTAAGTGGTGTTGCTTCATGTTCTTTGCAACGTGGTCAGCTACCTTTTGGAAGCGTTCCCTTCCTTCTGCAGAGATGTCCATCCGTCTGCTCCAGGAAGGCCTATCCTGATGGCCCCTCGGGGGAAGCAGGGTCTCTTATGATCTAAAGCTGGATTTCCGTCCCATCCTTGTGGAGCAACCCGTCTGAACCATCCACAGCTCCTTGCTCTGTTCAGGGAGTGGAGAAACCAAAGACAGGCAGCTACACCCTTAAAAGGGTAAAGCGAGAGCTACTGGTTGAATGAGTTAACTGACTGTGTGTAGAGTTTTCTCTCCAGGCCTTCTGGCTAAGCTGTTATTAAAATGGTGCCAGAAGACTTTCCCATTCACTGTAAATAAAGGCACCACGAATTAGCATTAAGCCTACGATCAAATGACGCGCTCAGATTGCTGACGGCAGGCAAGCCTTACTCTATAAAGAGATCCCTTGTTTTTTGTGGCGGGTTCTCTTCCTCCATTTAAAGACAATATATTTTGTAGGGAAAAGGCTGAGTGTAGGCGAGGTAGGTCTTTCTCTTTTGAACCCTTCTGGGTTTGTCTGAACGTGGGCCAGGGATATGCTGATCTGAGTTTTTTCAACCGCTATGAACGAGTTCTGGGGCTAAGAGATGTCCTGGGCTGTGTTGAGTTCTGCTAACTCAGGGTCCATCATGCAGTGGAAGAAACGGGAGCTTTGAACTGGGAATACTTACTCAGAACACTTATGGAACACAAACAAGGAGGATGGAGACCAAGAGATGATTCCATATTCCCTGTTGGCTACCGCATTAACCAGCTGGTCTGCATTTCCAAACCTCCCTTTTTACAATGTATTTTTCACAGGAGAAAAACAGTGGAGTAGGTAGACATATCCAGCTGCAAAAATGTAGTCCAACTAAGCACTGGGATAAGGTGGTGAAAGATAAGCCTTCTGCGTGGTGGCCTTCACTCAGATCTCTCTCTCTCTCTCTCTCTCTCTCTCTCTCTCTCTCTCACACACACACACACACACACACACACACCACACACACAAACAGCCATGGCTGCTTGGAGGATTAAGAATCACAACTCCATTGTTGCCTGTAATTTAACTGTATGAGAAAATCCATAGATAGGCTAGGTAGTTGCAATTCCGGTGTCTGTGGCAAAAAGATTCTGATGGAGTCCCCAGGTCAAAATGTGGTTTGCCACTGCAAGTTGTCTCAATAAGTGCTCAGAACCAATATCTGAGCATCTCTGTTTGAGACAAGCAGATCGCCTGACTCATTTGTCCCATGCAGGAAGCTCTAACTGTGCTAGAAAGCCAGCAGTTCATGCAATCAGGCCTTCTGAATTAACAGCCCAGAAGTCCTGAGACGCAATAGCTTTATTTAAATAGGATTTAAGGGGGAGGGGGGAGAAGAAATGATCACCTGGGGTCCCTGACGCATCAGAATGAGAAAGAAGTGATCTCTCTAACCTGCAGCTAACATGTGCATGAGCCCCGTCTTTGGCTGCACCACATGTTCTCCACCTGGCGTGGTTCTTCTAGCTGGCATATAGTCAGACTAGTTCATCATCTTGCCGTCCAACTAACTTTTTTCCAGCCCCACATCCCAATTTATCAACAGCTATATTTGATGTATTTCCACAGTTGGCTGACTTACTAAATTAGAGGACTGTTTGACTCCCTATGATTTTCAGGGGAGAAGGCTTTTTGAATTCCATTTGTCAGCCTCGGTTATAACACAGCAAGTGGGTGTGTTCCATTTGTCTCAAAGTACACAGATGACTCAGTGAGGCTTCCTGGGCAGTTGGGAAACTTCCCCCAGACAGTAGCTTCCTTGACTCATCATCCTCCAAAGCATGTGCCAAAGTCAAGGCTTACATAAAGAGTTTGAAAGAAGGAGAAGGAAGCTTCACACATTGGAATTAACCCATGAATTGGTTCCAAGTTGGTTTGGGTTGAATTTCTTTTCTCAGTTTTTCAGGTAACCCTTGAAATCCATAGAGAAGCAGCGACAATGCTTTTCTTTTTGTAACTGAGGACCTGTTGGATGGCTGTGAGCTGAGGTCCTTGATCAGAAGTTGCAACAAGATGTCCCTTAAGTGTATAGAAGTGCCTCCTTCACCTTAGGAAAGAAAAGGAGAGGAAACCCAGTTTCTCCCTTGGATATGAGAGAGTATGTGAAATTCCATATGTATAAAACAGTGAGATAATTGAACAACTCATTTTGGGGGTGAGGGTGGGATGAGAGGCAGAGAGTGGGGGTGTAGATACACCTTGAACACCCTAATTGAAGGAACTGTAGGTTACATGTTCACAATCTCATGGGGCATACAATCATTTAGCAAGGTTTGTGATATTCTGTGGTGTGTTTTCTCTGTTCCTGCTAATAACAGCCAGTTATATGAGGAGGGCAAATGTACAATCTGATTTCACAACTGACTGTAAAAGATTTACATATGGTATGTAATAAGAGTGGACTTTGAAGAAGCAGGATAGGAAGAGATTGACACTTTTAAACTTTGGTGTTGGAGAAGACTCCTGAGAATGCATGGACACCCAAGACAACAAACCAATGGATCATCAAATAAATCAACCCAGAGTTCTCACTTGAGGCACAAATGACCAGGTTCAAATTATCCTACTTTGGACACATTATGCAAAGACCCAGCTCTCTGGGGAAGGCTCTGATGCTGGGAAAGATGGAAGGAAAGAGAAGAGGACAACCAGCATCAAGGTGGATGGACTCAATTACAGTGGCGACGGGAGCGCCATTGGAAGACCACGTTGAGGACAGATCATCATGGAGACATTCTATCTATATGACCGCTAAGAGTCAACAACGACTTGATGGCACATAATTTTTAAAAAATGTAATAAGAGATGGACTTGTAGGAGTCTCCTAACGACTGAAGAACCTAATAATGCATAGTAAATTATTGGCATGGAGTGGGTATGACCTAATTGAATCAAAGGCCAAAAGGCTGATGGAAAATGAAAACTAAACTCTCTCTCTCTTCTCCGGCTCCCACCCTCCCAAAGTCCAGCTAAAAATCTCCATAACTTAGCTTTATGGAGAAGGCACAAAGACCTTGAGAAATAGCTTGGGATGTTTTTCAAGCATGTCCCATCAACATGGAGAAGAAACCAGGTATTGGTCAAATGCTGCAGGTCTCTATCTGGGTTATCTAGCCTAGCAATCTGGTCTTGGTATACTGAAATCCAGCCACTTGGCCATTGTTCTGGAAAATATTTCTGCATAAACTTCTGTCCCAATCCCTCCCCCACTTGCCCCAAGAAAAAGTTGGAGTTCTGATACATTTCTTCAGGACGTCTAAAAATGATTTCAGGGCTTCGTTTTTTGCCTGTATTACAGTTTGGCCTAAACGGTCTTCTCAGTCTCATTGGCAGATTTGTACAGAGTGTTCACCAGCTGCCCTGAAGAGGAGCTTAGTAAGCAAGAAGACCACAGATCTTGTCACAAGGAGCTTCCAATCGGAAAGTCAAGGATGGGCCTGTGTAGGGAGAGGCTGTGTTGAACCGAGAAAGGGGTATCCATAAATGCAGACCGTGGTGAGGGTTTTAGAGAATCGCTGGAAAGTCACCTTCAAAAGCAAAGAGGCTTCGTGCTTCTAGCTCAGCAGATGGCGATGTTAGTCTCAACACCCAGACGGACAATGCCGGGAAATCAGCCCGGTCTGTCCTTCTAACAATGTACGTTTGCTGCTATATTTTTAAATATATTTCAGCGAGAAATAATCTTGGGTAACTCCTCTGGCTAACTTAGGCTGGTGTGACTCAGTCTTCCAGCATGGACCTTAATCACACACATCCAGGACGATTCTGAACAACAGGGTTTCCTATTTGTTACGTAAAGCAGTCTCTGCCTTTTTAACACTATGATTTATAGCACTTTATTATTCTTCATGAACAGCCTGAGATTATTTTGGTTTTGTAGCTCTACTATTTGTCTTGAGGATCTTCTCCCAAGCAATAATCCATTCTGAGTTGCTAATGATTTGTTTACTTTTTCATGCATTGCTTTTTCGGGTATGGCTTCTATAGCTTTTTGACGTGAAGAAACCAAGAAATTACTCTGTCTCCTCTATTGCTGATCATGGGCTCCATGGAAGTCCCCCTTTTGGTCACTTGGCTATATTTCCCTGTACCTCACCCACACAACCCCCCAGCCCCAGCTCCCCATTGAGAGATTCTGGAAATCTGGGATCCACCGATGTTAAGATGGCCTTCTTCAGAGGAAACGTTCTGGATTCCACACCACAAATGAGTTTCAATGTGAGTGGTACCACCAGAAATCTCTCTGGAGGATGTGGTCCTGGCCAAAACAGGAGTCCAGAATGATGTTCCCTGCCTCTTTTCAGGTTATTTAACACATGTAATTAGGAAGAGAGATGTTGTGAGTTGCTGAAGGAACACGTATATCCTCTTGAAAATCACTATGATTTCTGGGCCCAAAAAGGGAAAGTTGTGTTTGAAAATTATATAAATACATTGAGAATTTACAGGGGGGAAAAGAAAAGGGTATATAATGTGCTTTCTGGAGAAGGGAAGGAAAATTCCACAGTGCACCAACTTCACTATGATTAAACTGAGAATGGTGACGTTTCATTTAAAAACAAACATAAGCTTGGTTTTTCTTTTAACAGGAGGCTGGCTGAATGCAAAGACTGAGACAGATGTGCCAAACAAAGCCTCCTTCTTCCTGCCCTGCCAGTTTCCCCTTTGTATTTTCCACGTTGTGCAAGGGAGGGAGGGAGGGAGGAAGACCAGACAGCCGGCAACCTTTTCAGCTAAAGCCTTTCTCTTCAAGATGAAGCTCCTGAAAAAAGGAATCTTCAAACCTTTAGCCCAACTAAAAGTGCGAAACATCTGTCCGTTGTTCTCTCCCCTCACCCTTCACTGAATATCCTCTCCCCCCACCAGCCATTCCTTTCTCTCCCTCCCCTCAAACAAAGAATCCTAATCAAAGAGAAATGGTGTCAGGCTGCATCTTCACGCAAGGACCAGAGACAAGGTTGACTGATACCGGCATGATCCTATACAACTCCTGTCCACGGTTCGATGGCAATGCCTAGTTGGCCTTGGCTGATTCCCCCAAATTAAGGAGGGTTGGACCTGGTTAGCCATAGGCTAGACTGGAACGTAGAACAAGAAAACCATTTCCATCTTGCTGCCTAGAATCAACATGGGTGGGACCATGGAAACCCCAGGAGCTCAGCTTGACTCATAGGTGTCTTCACTTCATACAGCCCTTGGTAGGGCCTGTAGCACTGGTTTGCAGGAAGGGTTCCTGCTAGGTCAAGTGAAGAGAGGAATCGGGGTTATGTGCACAAGGCGCAGGGCATTGTTAGTTCACTGGGGTTGAATATCTTGAGCTGGTTGCAGGCTAGGGACTTTCCAGATAGAAAAAGACCCCAGCCACTGACTCTTCCATAAACAAACTGGCAAAAAGAGAAGATGGGGGGGAAATGCATTCAAATGACCAAGAAGTAGATTTTGGTTGGAAAATCTGGAAAAATGTCCAGAGAGTAGGAACTGCTCCACAGGGAAACAGACTGCCTTGGAAGGTGGTGGGCTCCTCTTCATGGAGGTATGGAGGCAGAGGCTGGGTGGCCATCTGTCAGTAGGGTGGATTTCTGCACTGGGCAGGAGGCTGGATGAGAGGATCTCTGAGGTCTTTTCTAACCCTACATGGTTTCGTGTCGACGATCCAATTCCTTCCAATCCAAAAGACAAAGTTAAGCCTCAAGGGATACATTCGCATAACATGGCTAGCCAAGTCGGCCGTGCCCCACAGAAACACTAAGCTCTGCCCCCCAACGATGCAGGCCCCAATGCCCCAATGAAAAAGACCATTTTGGATACCCTACCAGCTGCTACAAAGAAGGCTGAGAGGATGTGGTTCCTGTTTTCCCCCCTCCCCCTCCCAAACCAAATGAGAAAGAAAAAGCATTTGTGGTAGTGTGCTTGAATTTCCACCCCCCACCTTTCCCACCTCAGGGAGCATAATGTGAGGACCACCCCAAAGAAGGACCACCCTACGAGTCCCCACGCCTTTCATCTCTGATACAAGCAGGACACACAGCCGCCCTTCTCAAACGAAGACGAGCTAAATATGGATGGGGGAGATGAGTCAAAAAGATGGGGAGGAGTTAGTTTAGTCCTAAACAGCTTTGAGATATGGGGGGTGGGTGTGCTAAAACGATCCCTTTGACCTTTACAAGTGACTGGAGTTAACTGTTCTCATGCCATGTGAAACCCCTGTCATGTCCAACAGGAACATTCAGTTGTACTCCCTCGGCCAAGGTCTCCAACCCTCCTTTCTCAGAGAACCCTGCCTTGAATGGGAAGCCATGTTCCATCTTCACAGATCTTCTGCAGATCTTCTCTTTGCAAGTGCAGAAACTGGGTCACAAAGAACATGAATACATTTATGGGAAGGATACATAATTCTGAGCATGGCATTTCAGTTCCTGCTGCTTTTTTCCTGCAGAAGTTGCTTTTTTTGATGCCCCCCAATAACCCAAACCCTGCATCCTTCTGTACAAAATCTAAGGGAACACTGAATCCATGTTGTTGTTGTTTTTAATTCAACAAGGAACCAGTAACTGCAAACACAGCCTTTGACAAAGAGTGGGAAACGGTTGGGAAGGTCAGGACAAACTGATCCTTCGAGTTCCTTGGATGAGACCCCAGCTATGGGGAAAGTCACAGAAACAGAATGAGAAAAATGTAAGTCAAGATGCTTTAGTCTGCCTCGTTCTTCCTTCTGTTCCACTTGGAGTCTTTCGGTATGTAAAGAGGATTTTTCTGCAAAATGCGTCTGCTGCAAGAGGGGTGTCTGAGGGAAAGAGAGGAAGGGGAGGAGTTTCTGAGCTCTGGTTGCTATTGCTTTGTTTTGTTCGGTGTCTCTGCAATTATGTCTCCAGGATCACACAGGAATGACTCATTTGGTGTGTTACCCACAACACAAAGCCTGGGAAAGCATCAGGGTTTACCACTTAAAGACACACACACCCATTTACCAAGGAGCAGAAGGGGACAGCTTAGGTCAAGATTTAAAACACACTTGAAGTCGAGCAAGAGAGGTCCTGATCCAGATCTCCTTCCCTCCCAAGGCCACCTTTGCGGCCAAAGAGAAACTCCAAACCCATCTGACCATCGCACCTTGAAACTTCTCCATGTGGCCTGCCTAGCTGTCGGCGGCGGCAGCAGCAGCAGCAGCCGCCGGCGGTGAATAATTAAGCTAGGCATGAAGGCATCTTAAGGTGGTCCTAAAGATGGCCCACAGTGAGTTTCTGTTGCTCTGCTCCCGGTCCTGAGCAGGGCAGAGCTCTTAGTGAGAGTGATTGAGTTGGAAAAGGCATGTTAAAGGACCGGTCTGGATGGGCAGTGACCAAAAGCTGTTCCAAGTTGCTGCTCCATTTAGTCCAAGGGCAAACCGTGGCCAGCTCTTGTCCTACCATGGGATGAGCAACAGGTTATATTTTGAGACCGGAGAGAGGAGATAACATCAAAGCACATCTCTGGCATTCTTACAGTCCCGGATTCCATCTCTCATTATAAGGATCCACGAGTATTCCTCTCCTTCCTCCCCCCCCCCCCCACAACCGCCTGCCTCTGAGGAACCCTTCTGCTTGCCAAGTGGAAAGAAAACACGAGAATGCAAGAAAACAGCCCTGTTAAGCTCCTCCTCTCTTGATCTGGTTGAGCGGGTTAATTTTTTGCTAAGAGAGCCCGTGTGCTTTGAGATGTTTTCAGTGTGTAAATACTGTAGACGTACAGTAATTAAGATTTTTATACTTAGATAAATCGTTAAGTTTTTAGGGATTATTAGGCAGCTGGGCCAGAGGCGTGCATGTCTGTGTGTGTGGGGCTATGGTCACATGCCCTCCGTCCCAATTTCTCCATCCTTTGGAACATCTGCTTTCCCATTTAGAGTCCCCCTTCTCTGTATGGGGGAAGAATTAAGAGAGTAACTGTCCTCCTCTCTTCAGTGTTAGTAGAGTGTTAGTATCCTCTTTGTAGGCAGTAACAGAAAGTCCTAATCCTAGCCAGAAGCCAATGCAGAGCTGTGGTCTGCCCACTTGGTAATATGCTGCTGATTGCTCGAGCACATGTTCTTCCACACAGCTGCTCCAGCTGTGCACTAGAGGTAACCAGAATTCCTAACAGGTTGCTATGGAAAGCTTCTGGCAGCCATTTTTATGGGCTCAAAATCCCAGCCTCACATATGGTAGGAAGACGTTTAC